>NW_024080722.1:1762564-1796437 GCF_003009895.1 Hyaena hyaena
TGAGGTGGTATCTCAGTGTGGTTTTGATTTGTATTTCCCTGATGAGGAGGGATGCTGAGCATCATTTCATGTGTCTGTTGGCCATCTGGATGTCCTCTTTGGGGAAGTGTCTGTTCATCTCTTCTGCCCATTTCTTCACTGGGTTGTTTGTTTTTCGGGTGTGTAGTTTGGTGAGTTCCTTATAGATTCTGGATATTAACCCTTTATCTGATATATCATTTGCAACTATCTTTTCCCATTCCGTTGGTTGCCTATTAGTTTTCTGGGTTGTTTCCTTGGCTGTGCAGAAGCTTTTAATTTTGATGAGGTCCCAATCATTTATTTTTGCTCTTGATTCCCTTGGCAAATAGCAAGAATTCATTCCTTTTTAAGGCCAAATAATATTCCATCATATATATATAAAGAGAGATCATACATATATATATGATCTAGATACTATATATATTCTGTATCTTCCTTGCCAGCATGTCCTTTAAATCGAACCCATTGAAGGAGCGCCTGGGTGGCTCAGTTGGTTAAGCATCAACTTCAGCTCAGGTTGTGATCTCGCAGTCCGTGAGCTCGAGCCCCACATCAGGCTCTGGGCTGACAGCTCAGAGAGCCTGGAGCCTGCTTCAGATTCTGTGTGTGTGTGTGTGTGTGTGTGTGTGTGTGTGTGTGTGCCTCTCCCTCACTCACACTCTGTCTCTCTCTGTCTCTCAAAAATGAATAAATGTTAAAAACAATTAAAAAAGTAAATTTAATCTGTTGAAAAGAGATACTCTTCTTGTCTCTGTGTGCCTGTAGTCCAATATAATGGCATACTTGTTCAATGGACACCTGAGCTTTCGGGGGTCAGAAAGATCTGGAGCCAAATCCCAGGTCCATTGTTTACTAGTCAGGACAAGCCACGGACAAGCCGCTTCACATCTCTAGGCTTTAGTTTTTGACCTTTAGAATGGATCTAATAATGAAGCCTCCTGCGAACGCCTGGTCCACTCCCCGTGTCTGGATGGGTCCAACCTGCCAGCTAGAAAGGACAGGGGAGCGGTCTAAGCAGGGCACTTCCCCACTTCTTTCTTGAAGGGAGACCAAGATGACGAACATCTGCCTTTCAGTCTTGGTGCGGAGGATTTGGGATTTGCTTCTGGGCAGTGACACTGATGAGTCACCCTGGGGAGCCAAGTCGGATATGATTGATTCTGCCACACAGCCTCTGACTAGAGCTAAGGAGAGATACGCCAGGGGGGCAAGACTTGGAAGGTAAGCCTCTCCCTGGGCTGGAGGCTCAAGGTGGCCACAAGTCTTTCTCTGGTTAGCAGTTTTGGTCTGTGGCCCAGTCTGCCCCAGACCTCTCTTCAGACCTTCTCCTGGGATGATGTTAACTGTATCACGGTGGTTCTCTGCTGTGGGAAGCAGAGTAACGGCTCCCCTGGAGATTTGGTTTTCTCCTAACCCCCAAGAGCGGGGAGTGTGTTATGTTACGTGGCAAAAAGGAATTCAGGTTGCAGGTGGAATGAGCATCGTTATTCAGACGAAGAGGGAGTTTCCTCAGATGGCCTCATTGTAATCACAGGGTCCTTACAAGGGCAAGAGGGAGGCATAAGAGAAGTCAGAGTGAGAGAGAGACTGGCATACCCAGTGCTCTCCTGTGGGCTCTGCAGACGGAGGAAGGGGCTGCCAGCCAAGGACCGCAGGCGACCTCCAGCTTCCAGAGAAGGCGAGGAAGTAGACGTTCCCTCAGAGCGTCCAGAAGGAGATCTGCCCTGACTTTAGCCCAAGGACACCCATTTTGGACACCTCACCTCCAGAACTGTAAGACAATAAAGAAACCCATGTTGTAAGCCACTAAGTTTGTGGCAATTTGATACAGAGGCAGAAGGAAATAAGTACACCGCACATTCCCTGTTTCTTATTTCTATATGTCTTTCCCCTTATAACGTCATTAGCATAAAGGAGCCTTTCTGTTTTCAAGGCACCTGGGAATGGAATATTAGCAGGTGGCTTTGATGGAGATTTTTGTCTTTTCCAAATTTGAGAGTAAAAAAAAAAGAGCCATCCCACAGTCTGCCTGTTCTCTCTCCTTAGTTCACCTCTCTGCTCCATCAGGGTCTGGTCTGCATCTGTCTGGAATTTACCAACTACTGTTCTGGCTCTTTCTTAGTCTGATACTTTCCTATCCCCCTAAACCATAGATTCTCTCTGATCAAATACTTCACATTCCATATTCCCCTGCTTTCCCCAGGTGTTGTTTTATATTTTTATCTCCCAATTAAAAATAATTCATTTGTGATTTTGCTCATCTAGCATCTTCTCCCCCCTTCCCTCCCGTTCTCCTCCCTCCCTCCTTCCCTCCCTTCCTCTTTCCTTCCTTCCTTCCTTCCTTCCTGATTACTTTGCTATTTGCCATGATGAGTGACAATACTCTGAAATACATAATTCTGTATGCTAAGCCGTAGACGGTATCACCTAGTCCAGTACCCGACAAGGGCTTCCTCTTTGCTCGGCCCAGAGCAGCATCCTCTGACCACTGCGGATGGCCCTGACCTACTTTGTTACCTCATTATTCTGGGTGTTGCTACCTCGCAGTGTATTTTTAACTATCATGTCATGTCCTCTGAATTTAAACTTTCTCACCACTTGGCTACCTGGAAGCTGACAAACTCCTTTGTTTCTATTTCATTTCACGGCCTTCTGGAAGATCAAGAGTAAAGTTCTGACCAAACTCGTTAAAAAGGGTCTGTATCCAGGGAGGGAAGAGAACCCACCTGCGCTAGCTCCTTTAAATCTAATTTCGACTCGTCTGGTGCTGAGGATTCGTACCCTGATGTATCTTCACCAAGGCTGCAATCCGAGGTGAGGGGGGTTATTGCAAGTTGCCCCCAGGTTCAAGTTCAGATGTGGCTATGCACCTTCGATATCACAGGTGGAATGTCCGCATGCCTAACAAAGATGAGAATCAAGGGCTGCCTTTGGACGGGTACTGATGCCGAACATTTTGTTCGAAATCCTTTGCTGGGAACTGACAGTCTTAACACAGTTTTTAGAGAGTTGGAAGAAAAAAGTCTTTAGTGGTTTAATGGGACAGAAATGGATCCTCTAGAATCACTAACATTCTTTATACACCACAAACATACTGCAGATGCTTGCAGCCAAGCCCCCACAGATACCTATTCGAGTTTCCTTGGTTCTCTGCTTCCTCTGTTCCCAAGTTAAAAAAAAAATGTGAGAAAACATATCTAACATAAAAATTGCCATTTAACAATTGTTCAGTGTACAGTCGATTCAATGACGTTAATTACATTCGCAATGTCGTACAACATCACAGCTCTATTTCCAAACATTTTTATCACTTCAAACAGAAACACTGTAGCAATAAGCAATTACTCCCATCTCCCCTTTCCCTGGAAACTCCTATTAATTAATTAATTAATCTATTTATTATTTTAGAGAGAGATGAGTGGAGGAAGGGCAGAGAGAGAATCTTCCTTTTAATTTTAAAGTTTGTTTATTTATTTTGAGAGAGACAGAGAGAGTGCGAGCGGGAGAGGGGCAGAGGGAGGGGGAGCGCCTGCTTGGGGTCAGCGTGAAGCCTGACACAGGCCTCGATCCCACAACCCTGGGATCATGACCTGAGCTGAAATCAAGAGATGGTTGCTCCACCAACCGATCTACCCGGGGGGCCCCATCCCCTTTCCCTGGTATCTTCTAATCTCCCCTCTGTCTCCATGAACTAACCTCTTCCAAGTATTTCACCTAAGTGAAATCATACAATATGTACCGTTTACGGCTGAACAATATTCCTTTGTATGAATGTAGTACATTTTATGTACCCGTTCATCTGTTGATGCATGCACGCTCGGATTGTTGGCACTTTGGTTATCGGGATCATGCTGCAGTCACCGTTGGAATGCCAGCGTCTGGGTCTCTATTTTCAGTTCCGATGGCTACATACCAAAGACTACTGGCTAACATTCCGTGTTCTGCTGGGGCAGCACCGTGTTACATTCCCACCTGCAGTGCACAAGGTGAATACTTTCTCTTCTGTTTTCTTTTCCCTTCTTATTTTTCCTTCTACTAAAATCATTGTTAACCCCATTACCCCTCACCCTCCAATTTTTTTTGCAGCCCTCAAGCACATAACTTTTTTTTTTAAATTTTTTTAATGTTTTATTTATTTCTAGGAGAGAGAGAGAGAGAGACAGCGTGAGCAGGGGAGGGTCAGAAAGAGAGGGAGTCACAGACTGAAACAGGCTCCAGGCTCTGAGCTGGCAGTCAGCACAGAGCCAGACGCGGGGCTCGAACCATGAACCACGAGATCATGACCTATGCGAAAGTCGGACGCTTAACCGACTAAGCCACCCAGGCGCCCCACATAACTTAAAAAAAATTTTTTTTTAATGTTTATTCATTTTTGAGAGACAGAGTACAAGCAGAGGTGGAGAATCGGAAGCAGGCTCCAGGCTATCAGCACAGAGCCTGATGTGGGGCTCGAACTCACAAACTGTGAGATCATGACCTGAGCCAAAGTTGGCCACTCAACCGACTGAGCCACCCAGGTGCCCTCATAACTTTTTTTAGAGAGGGAGAGAGGACACAAGTGAGCAAGGGAGAGAGAGAGAGAGAGAGAGAGAGAGAGAATATCCCAGGAGGGGGAGAGTAGATGGTGAGAAAGAGGGAGAGAGAAGCGGGGCTCACCTGAAGAGAGGCTCGTGTTCACACGAAGCGGGGCTTGTGCTCACCTGGGTCAAAGTCAAATGCTTAACATCTGAGCCACTCAGGTGCCCGGGTACATAACTTTAAAAATCTGGTTTCTCTGTTCCCATTTTTACCAAAATTATTCACAAAGATTGGGCTAAGACATGGAAATATACAAATTCCAGCCCAGAAAGAGCAACGTTCACAATGCCACAGAGCTCCCACGAGATCAGATGAGTGGAGCTCTACGTGAATCGCCATAAAAGATCAAAGTACAACGGGATTATGGCACATTTCAGATCCAATTCCATTTTCACATTACGTTTAGGTATCTCCAAAGACCGAGTAATTCCTAGATATTTTTGGCCCATTCCCAGATTTCTTTTTTCTTCCAACATTATAGCACAAAGATTCAACAAGTAATAGTCACAGAACATTTTGGTGCAAACAATCTGAAGTTTAGCATGAATTAACACACAGCAGACCCGCCCCATAATTTTACAAAATAAAGTATTGGCAGAGCCACCGTAGAGAGAAAGCAGAGTCACCCTTGAAAGGCATTCAGGCTCAAACACAGCAAACAAAAAGAACTGACCTTAAAGAGATTTCTCTTCCTTCCGATGAGGAGGAATTCTTTTCACTCTCGTGTGGACGCAGCACATCCGAGTGTGGAGAGCAGTGGCAGGAAGCACACAGGGTGGGAACGATACACGTTAGCTACTACAGGATATGGATGCATCACCCAAGGGTGAGTACACGCAGATTTGGAAACTATAGAACAGGGAGGATGTGTTCAGCAAAGACTCAAAGCTAGTCAGTGGCTGAGCGTGGACGTGACTTAGGTCTCCCACATTCAGCATCTCGGAGTGAGCCACCCGCACCCTGCGCTGTGTCTGGAAGCATCCGTGCTTTATCGCCGTGTAGCTTGTGCACCCGTTAGCAACAGGTGTCCTCTGGAATCAGAAAAAAGCCTAAGAGAGGTGGTTATTCGGATCTGGGAGCGCTCACATCTTTTCCATGTAAGTTAATGATAATTGCTTCTGCACTTTACGGCATTTCAGGGTATGAAAGCTTTCCTAGAACGTTCCGCTTTCAGATAGCGGGGAAACCAATAGCTCCAGTGATGGGTGCTACCCCGTCATCACTGTGCAGAGGGTTTTAGGTGAAAACTTTTCAGTTTCTGAGATGGTGGGTGATGTCGTTGGTGCTGTGACTGCTCCGGATTTGCACTTGACGGAGAGAGCATGGTCTTCAAAACCTGTGCTTGTTTGAACCTAGGGCATTTCTGGGACATTTTTCCTTTGGTTTTCTGGAGACAAGCCTCTTCGGTGCAAGCGAGGCCTGAGGTGATCAGCGCCACGGATCCCTGTGCTGAGCCTTCCCTCGCCCCTCGCTCCCCCTGCCCCCCTGTCCCAACCTCAGCTGAGCTGTGCTTTTGCTTCAGGCACTTTGCCCACTAAGGAGCATCCGGGCAGTGATGCGACACCGTCCCTGCCCTCCCCGTGCTGAGTGGGGGACACGTTCAATGTACCGTGGGAAGACCCAGGGTGGAGGAAACCCAGGGCCAGCCCGGGCACCTGGGGAGTCCCAGGGGCTCCCCAGAAGAAGTGGGGCCCCGGTCTCAGCCCCAGGGAGGCATTCGTACAGCCTGTTGCTGTTCCCCAATTTAACTGCCCTGTTTTTTGTTCACTCCACTCCCTCTGGCTAAGTCCGGGAAATCGCTCTCAGCCAATGGCATTTGCGGACCTTCTACAGCAAGCGCTGGCTCCGGGCCCAGAACAAAGGAATAAACTTCACACCTGGCCTGTCTCTGACACGCAGCGGTGGGTTCTTTGGATTCATATTTTGCTTGGAGCATCGGTCTCATTTACATTCTCCTGAAAACTGGGGCCATGCTCTTCCTTCTTTCTTTGTCAAGCTTGACTTAATCTTATGTCATACTTAGGAAAACGCTGGACCCCATTGTCCCCCAGTCCTGCCTTCCTCTGGGTAAGGAGAGGCAGAGAGCACAAGCTTGGCCTGGAGGGAAGAGACGGAACTGGGACTCTGGAGGGAAGCCTATGTTTAGAGCCTGTTTTTCTCTTTTAAGCTTAAAAAAATTAAGGTGAAATTCACGTAGCATACAATTAAGCATTTAATTTGTTTTAATGTTTATTTATTTTAGAGAGGGGCAGGAAAAACAGAAGGGGGTGGACAGAGGATCCAAAGCTGGCTCTGTACTGACAGTCGACAACCTGATGTGGGGCTCAAACTCATGAGATCATGGCCCGAGCCAAAGCCAGACCTTAACTGACGGAGCCGCCCAGGTGCCCCACAATTAACCACTTAAAGTGCACGATACAGTGGTAGGTGGTATATTCACAAGACTGTGTGTCTCTCTCTCTGGTTTCAAAACAATAATATCTTTATGTATTAACTACTATTTAAATAATTGAGTATTGTTTGATAAAAATAATCCATGCCCGGGCTTTACAAATGAAATGATATTGATTGAAAAGACAATGATAGGGAAGAAAAGGGAAGAAAAGGCAGCAGTGTTAGTCATGAGAGGCAACCCCTTTCCATCCTCACTGAGATGGTTTTTAATTTTGACAAATCTGGATAGTTTTGAGGAGTGTGAGTCTTCTGGAACTTGTATTTATTTTATTTAAACAGTATGTCAGAATTTTACTGTTTTCTCTAATAGCGCCTATCTTCGGCTCAGCTAAGGGAGCCTTTTCTTTTTTCCTTTTTAATTTTTTTTAATGTTTTTATTTATTTCTATGAGAGAGAGAGAGACAGAGTGAGCAGGGGAGGGTCAGAGAGAGAGGGAGTCACAGGCTGAAACAGGCTCCAGGCTCTGAGCTGGCAGTCAGCACAGAGCCCGACGCGGGGCTCGAACCCACGAACTGCGAGATCATGACCTAAGCGAAAGTCAGACGCTTACCCGACTAAGCCACCCAGGAGCCCCTAACGGAGTCTTTTCGGGCAGGGAACCCGGGGAGGTTGAGGCCTAACACCCTCCGCAGTGCTAACTGACACACCGTTTCCTAAATCAAGAAAAGGTGCCTCTGGTCCAAAGGAACCGTTGTCTGAAGGGAATCCAGGTTCTTGACGCAGTTTTGCCCAGCCTGTGCCCTCTCTCCGTTGCTGGACTTGGGTGAGAAGGGCTGGAATCAGAAGGCCCAAGACACCCGGACCCTCAGGGGACCTTGGCTAAGCCCTTGCCTTCTTGGCGTCTTGGTTTTCCCCAGGTGTGAGTAGGGCACCGGGAGAGATGTTGGCGTTTCCACAGGCGGGGGGGTCAGGGGGGTCGGGGGCCAAACGACGAAGGTCTTGTGGCAGAGTGTTACATGCTTACGCAGTCATCGGCAGCCCCGAAGGAATAGATGTTACGTGGAAATTCCACCAGCATCTCCCAGAACCGCACCCAGAACTGGGCTGTCCAGGAGCCCCCCACCGTGGCTGCGTGGAGCTGTAGACCAGAGGCGCCCGCTAAACTGAGACGTCCCCACTCCTGCTCAGGCTACAGCCTTGTCACTTCTCAGTGACCCCAACTGGCAGAACGGATGTCCTGCGCCCTGCACTTAGCCAGCTAAGGAGTCCCCAAACTCGGGGACTCCTGCTCCATCTGCCTCAGGGCCAGGACGGAGCACATCCCTTTCACACCTGCCTCATGCGGCCCTGTGGCCCGCTCCCAAGTCCCGGGGCTCTGGGCGCCACGCCAAGGACTTCCGCAGCCCAGGGATCTCGGGGGCTGTCCTGCTGGTGAGCAGTGTCCCTGTCCTGTGCCTTTTGAGCTTGGAGATCGCGGCCCAGGGTGTCTTGTGAGTCAGAAGAGCGGGCGGAGAAGACCCCCTGACGGTGCTTCTGAGGGAGAGGATGAGATGAAGGCCTGGGTCTTCGTGGGCCAGGAATCCAATGCTTCAGAGAAGTCATGGCCGCCTTGTGATTACGTAGCTCATGCTCCCTGGAGGATAGGACCTTAGGCCAAGAGTCACGGGTTATCGGTCCTAGAGAAGGCAGTCCAGGGCTCAGTGGGCCATTTTGTGCGAGCTTCCTAAGACCTATCTATCTATCTATCTATTTATTTATTTTTAAACTTTTTTTTAAAGTTTTTTTTTTGAAGCTGATTCACTTTTGAGAGAGAGAGAGAGAGAGAGAATGTGAGTGGGAGAGGGGCAGAGAGAGAGGGAGACACAGAATCCGAAGAAGGCTCCAGGCTCCAAGCTGTTGGCACAGAGCCCGATGCGGGGCTTGAACTCATGAACCATGAGACCACGCCCTGAGCCAAAGTCAGACAGTTAACTGACTGCGCCACAAGGTATTATATCTCCCTCCAGTCTGTCCACGGGAGGAAGGAGAAGAATTTGCCTAGTGGCTCCCTTCCATTCCCTCCTGGTCAAACTCTGCTCCTATGAGACGTGAGCTCCTCTGTATGTCCAGGTTAGTACAACTTTACCCCTTCAGCAGCCTCCGGGGAGCTAATCCCTAAGAGGACCAGTGAGCAGATGCAAGCCAGCAGCGCACCCGCCCGTCTACTGCATCTGAAGACTTGGGTCCAGGCTGGGAGGGCCAGTGACCCCGTGTGGTCACCGAGCATGTCCATCAGAACATCGGTGGCCTCAGGGAGGGGACAGGGGGTGATTGTGCTATCAGGTCAAACCCATAAGCAGCACAAGAGGGTAGAAGCAGCCGCCACAGCCGCGCCTCCGGTCGTGGAGGTAGGATGCTATGTGACAGCACCCCCCCCTCGCGAAGGTGAAGATGAGACTCTACTAACTCCCTCAGGAAAGAACCCTAACTCTTCCCCATGGCCCGGAGGAGTGCAGTCAGGGCTAAGCCATCCGCCCAGAGGGTTGTCAACACCACGGAGCCGAAAGCCGTGGGTGGATTTCCAGTTGCCTAATGTTGACACCCTGGCTCCCATCTTCTTTCTTGCTGGTGGCCAGTGCTCATAAGACCTCCTGGGTGGGGCTGGGTGGGGAGGGGGGAGGCGCTGGGAAGATTTGGCCAAAGGGAAGATGTGCTCCCAGAATGCTTCTAGCCCCTTAATGTGGGTAAATGTGGCTGAGGCCGCTGCCTGAGGGCTTGAGGGGAGGCGCATATGGTGGATGTCTCCAAGGCTTTGGGATTGCGAGACGTGAGAACGGGCGCCCAGAGAAGGCCTCGCATGTGGATCTTTAAGTCAGAGCCATCTTGTTTCCACCCCTTCTCCAAGACTGGGATTCTCTCTGTAACATTAGCTGTGCAGGGATATGCAGACTGCACCCGCTGTGACGGGGACCTCACTACCACCACCTCCGGCTGACATTCACCGCCCTGGCCCAGGGAGGCTTCCTTCCTGGGCTTTGGGGCTTTCTCTTCTCCGGTCCTTTGCCTTGCCCCTCCAGAAACACAGATTCTGCCCTTCACTAGTGACCACTCCACTGGCCCATGTCCCTCTGCAAGGCCATGCTGCGGAAGACCAGCCACAGGGCCCTGAAGTCACATCAGGTTCCAACCTACTAGGGCTTCGAGGGTGGGGAATGGGACACAGCCTTCAACGGCCCGGCCCAGACTTGTGAAGCCCTGATGACAGGCTGTGGGCGCGCTGTTTCATTAACGCCGGCGGCCAGAGGCCAACCTGAGTGATGCCTGATGCCAGGAGGCAGAGGATGATGGGCCTTCTGTCCCTCCTGCTCCCTCTGACTCCCACCTCCTGCATCTGGAGCTGAAGCCTGAACTCTGACCCCTCCCCCCTTTCCCCAGCTGATAAAGCTTCCCACTCCCATGAAGTCACGGCTCCCAGGACCACAGGGAGCCAGGACTCTGCTCCCTGCAGCCATTCATCCTGGGCTCTCCCATCTATGCGCTTGGCTTCAGGTGCCACCTCCAAGCTGGCCTCCCAGACTGGCACCTTCGGTCCAGGTGCCTCCCTGGTACCTCCCTACTGATCGCAGATCCTGCAGGCTCATGGCCCCTTCCCTCTGGGCCACTGCAGGCACTTCTTGATCATTATGTCCCAAACTATCTCTACCCACAGTCCCTCTGGGCGAGCCCTCACTTCAACTGCACACATACCCCAGTCACCTAGCCAGCCACTGCCCTTGCCACCGCGACAGGCATCCAATTATTCTGCCCACACCCGCCCCCGCCTGGCCACTTCCCTCCCCACATCACCCACGTCCTGGCTCTCAAATCATCCCTGACTACATCATGGCTGCTCACAGTCCTGCAATGGCTCCCTACTACCTTTTCATTAAATTCTAACTCTGTTTCCCACCGTCTTTCCAGCCACACCCCCAACTCCCTTTCCTCTTGCAATTAACTCCCAGGTCAGATGAAGCCATGTGTGATTCCCCCAACACCCCATTTGTTCAGTAAGACCAAGGCTGTACTCCCTCTGAAGAAAGTCGGCCCCTGTCCCTGGTCTGAGCCCTCTGGTGAACACCTCTTTGTACCTCACAACCCTACTTAGGTGTTCCTTCTCTCTGCAGCCCTCCCTAACACTCCCCTCAACCTGCTTCTCTATCCTAAACACACCATCCATTCATTAATTCAACGGATATATATGTTTTTCCAACTAATTTTTGCTGGACATTTGATCCCTACCCTCCTAAAGCTTGTGAGTGTGACACGTAACACACACACACACATTGTGATATGTGCATAAAGCAAAAGAATAACGAAGAATGGAATGTACTGGTGGATAGTTAGCTTGAGGAGTCATGAGAGCACTCACTGAGTAAGTAACATTTGTGCTCAGACCTGAGTAGGCGTCGTCTCCTACTTCCCCAGGGGAAGAACAGAGAAAGAACATGGCAGACAGAACAAACAGCTTGTGCAAAGGCCCTGAGGTGGAAAGGAGTGTGGCACATTCACTAAAGTGGAGAGTATGAGTAGCTAGATCTCAGGGTGTGAGAAGGCAGGTGGGGTGAGGCGAGACCAGAAAGAGAGGCAGGTGTCAGACCACACAGGAAGATGGAGGGTTCCTGGGACTAAGATGGTCCCTTGGATGCAGATGTGGATACAGGAGGGTATTGGGTATTCCACCAATTTCCAAGACACCCTCAGCAAAGTCTTACAGCCTTTCATGCAGTCTTGGTGCTGGTGGGGATGTGTTCCCTGTGGGTGACCCGGCACGGAAAAGTGACAGTACTTACAGGTGGTAAGCAGAGTCACTGCGGCAGAAAAACACCAGGAGCCAGTGCAAACAGGAAGAATTTAAAGTCCACGTTAAGGAAGCCCAGAGGGAGGCTGGGGGCGGCTTTGGGTCTCTGACCTGCAAGGTGAGATGGCGTCAGACTTGAGCCATTTGACTCTCCAAGCTGCAAGGTATCTGACAGCCACCCGTGTGACCTTGACATCAAGGCAGATTCTCTGTAAATGTTTGTGGACGGGAATGGAACTTGAGTGGTGCCTTAGACCTGGGCCCTTGGAAATGCCTTCCTCCCAGGCAGAGAAGGCGGGCTCTGGCTTTCTTCCGCAATTTCCATCCTACTTGCTATCCCAGTTTCCACTTCTCCCACTGAGCACAACTCCTTCTCTGCCCTGGCCACGTCCTCTCCATTTGTGGCTTGTAAACATTGTCTGGTGTTACGGCTTTTACAAATGCATTTAAGCATGACCTCCTTTCCACAGAGGCTCCCGCTCTTTAAATGTGGGGGCCCTGAGCTGCATGTGAGGCAGGCGCTGCTGCAGCCCCAGGCTGGCCCTCTCTCCGCCGCACCCCGTCCCGGGGCTCAAGTGCTTAGAGCAAGCTTGCAGGGTCAGCTGCTAACCCCTCCCTCTGAGCAGGAAACCCACACGTCAGCACTTAGGTTGAGGCCGCTAATGTGCCTGGAAGTAACTGTTTAGAGAACCCCGGACCGGGACAGGAGTCGGGGGTGGGGAGGGCACGGGGCCACCAGCCAGGGATTTACAGAGATCTGTGTCCTTTTGAGTAACTCGGCCGTGAGGACAGGACACGCCTGGTCTGGGACACTTGCCCCGAGCCCAGCATAGGGTGGGCACGCGGTAGGGGTCCAGGAAGGGCCCTGCAAGGTAGGTGTGAAGGTAGAGGACCTCTCTCAGTTCCTGGTCCCGTGGTGGGGGCGCAGCAGGGACGGGCACAGGTCACTGCGGAGGCCGGTCTGGGAAGGGAAGGGACAGGGACGTCCCTCGGGAGGTAGTTATGCCTGCCTTTGCTAGTCTAGTAAAGAGCAGACAGGATAGCAGACGCTGAGTGTTTGGGGTCCTCACAGTCATGACTGTAATGGCCACATCCTGGCTGGCGTCCGTACCCTGTTCTTACCCGTCCTCCCCGAAGCCTCTGACGTGCTCCCTTCAGCATGACGTGAAGCTGTCAGCCCCTCAGTCTTCAGGGCAGGGGGCATACAGCCACCACTCCTGAATTTGGCACTCAGCGTTCTTCAGGTCCTAACCGAGGTTCTCACCCACCTAATTTCCGACCACATTCCCTGAGCTGCCGACATCCTGAACCCTCTGCGCCCTTGACCGTCCCCGGGTGCTGTCAAGTGCGTGGAATGCCCTTTCCTTCCTTCTGTGCCCGGGAAATGTCTCCTCCTCATCCTCAGCCCTCATCAACTTGGTTAAGTACCTCCTCCTGTGCGCCGGGTGCTCCTTGGACACACGTGGGTGCAGTGGGCAGTGAGTAGAGGAGGCCATGGAAATATGGTGGTAAAGAGGAAGTGTGCTCTGCCCTTTGCTGGCTGTGTGACTTCGGGCAGGTTACTTAACCTCTCTGAGCCTCATCTGTAGAATGAGGATCATGATCTCCTCCCCACAGGGTGTTGACAGGAGTTATTTGGGAAAACGTATGCACTGGGAAAACGCATAGCTTAGTGACCGGAACTTAATAAAGTGCTTAATAAATGCTAGTCGCTGTAGTTATTACTACAGTGCATTCTGGTTGGGCATTTTTGCATTTGCCTTTACTGTTAGGCCACAGCCCCTATGGCCTCCTTGACCTCAGTTCACTCCTGCGAACAACAGGAACTTAATTAGCTGTCCTTTATAGTACAGGGTGTAACCGAGCAGAGGGCCCCGCTCGTGCCCTGCACAGAGTAGATGTTGATTTGCTGCCTTTTCTCGTGAGAAGGGCCTGTGGCCTCCCTCCTCTGCCCCTGGCTCAGTGCTGGGCGTTGGGCATCCGTACCCCCCAGGGTGTGGCCGTCAGATAGACTCCCGGCTTTCGAGCTGCCCTGTGAGGTCTCTTCTGCTCTCAGGGCCCCTCAAGCTTTCCAAGGTCTGGCTGCTACTTCTTTCTCTTCTGCAAACGGTTCAGGGCTTCTATTCGTCTTGTTCCCGTTCTTGAACCCGCCTCCATGCCCCTGTTCTGTCTCCAGCAGGGGTGGGCCCCGTATATGGGCCACCGAATGCCTGGTATCCCCCTCGCTCTCCCCAACGCCCGGGGCCGGTGGCGGTGAGCCCTGAGGCAGAGCCCCTGGCCCTCTGCTTGTGAGCTGACCGCCTTCACTCTGAGCCTCAGTTTCCTTCTCCATCAGGGAAGGCGTCTCACAGCACTGCCCTCAGAGAAACACGCTCGACGGTTGTGTGCACCAGCCCGCAATTGTGTGCCTTTAAGAGCAGAAACGCTTCCTCAAGGATGTGTGGGTAAATATTCCCTCCCTAAATATTTGATTGAAAGAGCTTGACTTGGAGGCCAAAATAAAATAAAGCTGCGGCTTTTTGCCATGTATTATTAATAGTCATAAATGGGTGAAGGCAGGGCAATCTCTGTCCAATGATGCTGTTTCCGGGAGCAGCGGGCCTTCAACCAGGTCTCACTTCCTGAAAACTAGGCTGTGAAAGGGGCGAGAGTATGAAATCTCTCTCCAGGTAGAATGATAAAGACACATGTGGCACGGGCATCTTGTCACAGGGCTTGTGGGACCTGGAGGTGGCTGGGAGAAATACCGATCATTCATTCATTCACTTGTTAACCATTCATTTGTTCATTCATTCATTCAGTTGTTCACCCACTCACATCTTAGGGCAGTTTGGTGTCCACACTTATTCCTTTCTGCCTCCTCAATGCCTCCTCTCCCCTCCCTGTTTCTCCTTCTTTCCTTCCCTCCCTCCCTCCCTCCCTTCCTTCCTTCCTTCCTTCCTTCCTTCCTTCCTTCCTTCCTTCCTTCCTTCCTTCCTTTTTTCCTTCCTTCTTCGATACCACCAATGGAGGTAGGAAACATTATCTCTGTTGTATAGATGACAAAGCTGAGCCTCAGAAAAGTACAATTCCTTGCTGCTCTTACATGGTGGGGAGGGGGTGGAGAGGGACTTTGAGCCCTGCCGAAGACCGTCGCCCACCTGAAGGTGAGAGCATAGTGTCTGGATCATCCTTGCCTCCCCGGCTCCTGGCTCCGAGCTCCCTGCCAGTCTCTTTCTGGCGGCTGGCGGAGGATCGATCTCAGGCTTGATCTCTCTGTTCATATTGACGATCAGACAGTGGCAGCCCCTGTGTTCAAGACGGGGACACGGAAGCATCAGACACAGCTCTCTCCTCAAAGAGTTTGCGCTCTAGTGGGCAAGCCAGACGGCACCTTGTGTGAAGCCTGGGGGTGGCTGGCTGCGTACCAGCCCGTCCAGAGACACGACAAGCTGGAGAAAACAGCACCTGCCGAGGCTGCTGTGCAGGGAAGAGCCGCTCAACGCTCTGACGGTACTGCCGTGTGCAGGGGAGGCACCCCCCCCCCCAGTGATCAAATTGATAACAACAGGTTTGTTCATGGCACCTGATTTATCTGCCAAGCAGTTTCTCCCCTGTGCGACCACGTTGCTGGAGCTGTCGCCCCCAATACAAAGGCTAGACAAATGCCCTCTCAAGATTTCATGTACCAGTAGGAGAATGAAATCATAACTCACTTTAGGAGCCAGTGATACATATTTATACTGTGACTGGCGCAGGCCTGGGAGAGCTCTTCACTCTGTGCGTTCCTGGGCTGCCGAGGGGCATCAATCTCCTCTCCAGTTTGTTAACACGCTGCCACTCAAGTCAGATTTACCATCACATGACTGATCATGCCGAGACCGTTCATCAAGGGAACATTTGCTTAATTTGCCCCATCTGAATTGTCCCCGGCAACACTGATGCCTGATATGGCTCCGCAAGTGCCAGATTTTCCGTTGTAAAAATCTTTCTGCCCTCCCCCCACTTCTGGTGGGCTCCCCATCTTCTTACTTAATGGAAGCAGTAAATGTCACAACTGTCTATAACTCCACAGAAGGAAGTCAACATCCAAGGCCAAACAAAACCCATGGAGACTGTCCTTGGCCCCCTCAAAATTGGCCCGATGGAGTGAACTGAGCTCATTTCTTTTACGAGACATGACTTGAAAAGTTTAGCTATATTGCAAAAAACTGACCCGGTTTCATATTTTATATTTGCTCTGGGGGCCGTGTGCTCTCTTTCTACGCTTTCTCCTGCAGGGTTTTCAAAGTTCTTTCTTCTCTCTCCTCTGGGTGAGTCACATTTCAGCGATAAGCCCCTACTCTGTGCCAGACACTGAGATAGACACTCTTCACGCATTACATACTTTAACCATGGGATGCAAGGATAATGGTCCCAGAGGATGTTTGGTGAGGTCAGAACTTGCCAGAAGGATTGCAGTCCCCGGGGTCTCTCTATGTCCATAGACATTCTCTATACCTTCTGGACTCCCCAAGAGCAAGGAGGACTTTAAATTGCCTGCGTGGAGTGTGGGGAGGTGCTGTATACACCCAACCCCAAACCTTCTAGACATAACAGACACCTCAAATTTGACTCAGGGTTACTGTACACAGCGTGCTTTGACTATCGTATTTAATCCTGACAGCAGTCCGAAGGGGAACGTGCCACTTTTGGGCTGCCTCTCACTCAGCTCCATGGGATCAATTCCACTGTGGCCACCACGTCCCCATATCCAAGCACAGTCATATTCGAGGGAGTGGGGTTAGGACTTCAATGAGTTTCGGGGAGGACGCAATTTAGCTCATAATTACTTTTGACCAAAAGAAAGCTTTTTTTCCCCTAAATTTTTAAAATGTTTATTTTAGAGAGAGAGAGAGTGAAAGAGAGAGAGAACATGAGCAAGAAAGGGGCAGAGTAAGGGAGACACAACAACCAAAGCAGACTCCAGGCTCTGAGCTGTCAGCACAGAGCCTGATGTAGGGCTTGAATTCATGAGCTGCGGGATCATGACCTGAGCCTAAATCAGATGCTTAACCAACTGAGACACACAGACGCTCCTAGACCAAAAGAAAGCTTTAAAAGCTTTAAATGGGAAGGTGTCCCTTGTTTGATTCTCTTTAAATTTGCTTATCAATTCCGTGTGATAACAGTAAAAAATTATGATAGGTCATGACAAAATTATTCAATGGCTCACAGGGAAATACAAACGTGAGAAAGACAGGAAAAATCTGAAAATGGGCATTTTAAAAAATTAAAAAAAATTTTTAAACAATATTTCTGTATGGCAAGAAGGGATAAATAAGCTAAAAGGCAAACTGGTAAAAATATTTGCAACAAATGACAGAGAGAACACTTCCTCGTTAATAAAAGTACGTAGAAATTCTCACGGAAGAGCAGAAGAAAAACACGGCCAGGAGGCAGACACTGGCCCTTTCCAGAGCAAAAGGAATAAATGTCTGAAAAGACGCTCAACCTCACTCCTAACGACAGCAATGAGTTCTAAGACGAAAGCAGATCTACTCTTTATTTATTCCAGATGGTCCCTATGGACAAGGAATGGGAAACCTGGGAAGTTCACACGTAATCGTACCCTGCTTTGGTGCAGAATTCAGCAATATTTAATGCACTGGCAATCCTATTTGTAGGCATATACTAGAAATTACCTTAATTTTGCGTGCAACTCTATGGCAACTACGACGTGGTCACTGAGCCCGTTGCTCATCGTTCTCCTCATCTGTAAAATGGGACCACAACAGCTTGGTAGGTCAGTTGCATTGCTAAGAAAGCTCGTGTTCTCAAAACTTGTATTTTAGAAGCATTTTATTTTTCATTTTGCTAAGAGGAGAAAACCAGGAAGTGGGGCTAACTCATTTGAAACTCACACGGAGTTATTTTCTTTATTTTCTCGGAGGCGAGGGGAGGTTTTAGCACTAGCCCTGAGCTTATGGCCCTGGGGCCTCTGATAACAATTTGGTTGACAAACACTGATAAAATGACATCTAAGCAACGCATTGTAGCACTTCGAAATTGGGGAGTTTCTAATGATCAAAATAAAGGATCGCCACCAATTTGGGCTACAGAACATGTGAGCTGATTTCCACAGGCCTGTCACTCTAAGTCCTTTGCTCCCGGTGGGTCCCGGGATGGGGTCCACGAAGGGAGTTGGTGTGGTCACTTGTGTCCCTCTGGATTGCATCTATGTGAGGGGCATTGGTGCAGGAAGAGAAATGTCCTCAGGACGAAGCCTCAGTGTCTCCATCTGCAGCACGAAGGTGGCTTTAGGGTGTAGGACTCGGTTCAGGGGAGCCCAGGATGTAGGAAGCACAAATGTTCTTCTCGTTCATTTTCCCCGCTTCAGCTCCCCCAGCTCCCTGGCTGGGGAAGGGAGGGAAGGGAAGGGAAGAGAGGGGAGGGGCAGAGGGGAGGGGAGGGAGGGGAGGGGAAGGGAATTAATTCTGCTGGCTTCGGGTGTGGGCGTGGTCACACTGACAGTCATGGGAAGGTGACATTCAGGGCAGAGAAGCAGTGAGGGACGGACATCACCTCCCAGGGAGCCTCCAGGAGCAGAGGCCTGCGGTTTCCGTTCGACTCTGGGCGCTCCAGGGAGAGGGGCCCATCTGGAAAGACCAGCCACACTGGTAAAGCGAGTGAGAGACCCTAATTCACAGAGCTGGCATGTGGGAGGTGAACAGAGACGCCGGCCTCCTGGGTCAAAGGCCTTCTTCTGGGGCCAGCCTTTCCCTGGTGTAAAGAATAAATTAAGCTGAGATCTGGAGGTAGTGGCTGAAATTTCTGTCTCCTGTGAATCTGGCTTGGTTTTCAGCTTCATTGGGTTTTAATCAAAGGCCATTCGGAGAAGTGGTTACGACCCTGGGGGAACCAGCTGACAAGTAAAATGACCAAAGGGATGTGGGGGGGGGGTGCCAGGGCAGCCGTCTGAGGACGCAGGAAGCCAGCTTAGTTATAACCCCACCAGGGGCTGGCTGTTGACCAGCAGAGTCCAGCCCTCCCCGGCCAGGGGGCAGAGGGTGGGGAGCGGGGGAGATGGGGGGAATCCGGGGGCTTTGCGCTGGGCCCTGGGGGCTGCGAGGAGCTGTTGTCTGCGGACACTTCCACGGGCCTGCCTTCCCTTAGAGAGGCTCACAGAGCACCCCCATTCCCCTGGGGCTGGAAGTCTGATCTGGGAGACCTTCAATCTGAGCTCTCCGAGGGGGCTCCCCTTGGAAAATCAGACTCCATCTTCTGGGACCCCACCCAAGGGGCTGTCCCAGGGACTCCTGGGTCAGGGAGGCAATGAGAGTTCCAGTGGAGAGAACCTCCTCCAGGCAGGCACCGGTCCTAATAACCCCACCATTTCCTGTGAGCCCACCCTGTGCCAGCACATTCCCACTGAATATCGTAACACCCATTTTATTTTAATTTATTTATTTTAAGAGAGAGAGAGCAGGGGAGGGGCAGAGAGAGAGAGAGAAAATCAGAAGCAGGCTCTGCACTATCAGCACAAAACCCCAGGCGGGGCTCCATCTTAGAAACAGTGAGATCATGACCTGAGCAGAAACCAAGCGACTGAGCCACCCAGGCACCCTTGTAATGCCCATTCAAGATTCAGAGAGTTGAGGGGCTTGCCAGATGTCACACAGCACAGCAGAGAGTGAAGCTATATGTTAAAACATTAATTTTATCTCTAAATACTTCAGATCGTATTTCTAAAAGATGAGGACTTTTATAAAACACACATCGTCATCCCACCCAAATGAAATTAACAAGAATTCTTTAATATGTCAAATATCTACTGTGTCCACATTTCCCTGCCTGTTGCTGGTTTGGGGTTTGAACTGGGACCATGCATTGTGATAGGTTGATGTGTTGCTTGACTTTATTTCAATCTATAGGTCCCCTCTCCCTCTCCGTTTCCTCTTTTTGCAATATTCTGTTCATGCAATCAGGCAGTTAGTTCCATCAAATTTCCCACAGTCAAGATTTTGCTGCTCCGAAGCAGAAATGTGAACCCAGATGTGTTTCCAGAATGTACTGGCTTTTCAGGACACCAGCTTTACACTTTATGGACCCTTATTTCTCCACAGAAGCCAGTCATTCTCAAAACGCAGTTGATCATACCATTCATCTGCTCAAAATCCACCATCTGGGGGTAAAACCCAAAGTCCTTACGGAGCTGATGCCCCATATGACCTGGCACCCAGCCACTTCTCTGATCTTGAATATTCCTCCTGACTGCTTTGGTTTGGCAGTGTGGTTTTCTCCCAGTGCTTCGAGCACATCCTGCAGCTCGGTTTCTCCTAAGCTCGTGCAGGCTTCGTTCCCACCTGTATCCTTGATCTCCTACAAGGTGCCACCACACCTGCTTACCTCCCTGCTTCGGGGCGGGAAGGGTTCCTCAGCCACCTCTGCAGACTCCGTGGTTTGCACGTGTGAGTTGCATCAACATCAGGAGATCCTAGAGGGAATCGGGGGTCCAGGAAGCTTCCCCACCCACAGGGCCCCTTCTTCCTCCCCCACTGGGTACAACCCCGCCCTTCCAGCCAGCCCAGACTGCGAGGAACACACCAGTCCTCCAGTGTGCAGGGTCTGCGGTTGGCCTCTGCTCTGAGCTGTTCCTAGAATGTCTGCTTCCCGGGCGCCTGCTAGTTGCTGCTTTGCCCTGAAAACTATTCACTCAGCTCAATCCATAGAGTTTGGCATGAAAGGTACCCCCCCCCCCCACACACACACTTGGCCTTTATTTCAGTCTATAGATCCCCTTTTCATCTCTCTTTTCTTTCATTGCGATATTTGGCAGATGAAGCCAGGTAATTAGTCCCGTCAAATTTCTCAGTCTGGATTTTGCTAATCTGAAGCAGAAATTTGAACTCAGAAGGGAGGCTGATGCTGTGAAGAGGCACCCCTCCCCTGCACTTTGGCCTGTGTGCTGTCGGTGCAGAGAGAAGGGAAGGTGTGGCCTGAGAGGCTCACTGGCATCAGATCCTAAGAGACTGTCATCACCCTTGCTGCCCTTTCCACGTACACTGGTCCCTTCTCAAAGGTGAACTAGCCAAAGAGCGAGTGATTTTGCTGCAATGTCTCCATTTCCCTTCTTCCATAAAAATTGCAAGTTGTTCCCTCTCATTCATTCTCTTTCTTCCTTCCCTCTTTCACTCAAACATATCGATTGTGGCATCTCTGATGTCCTGGGGCCCCAGCTTCCTAGGAGAGAACGAGACCTCAGCGTCTGTCCCTACTTCTGTTTTGGATTCCAGGAGCAACTTCTTATGGTGCTAAGCTGCCTCGACCAAGGGAAACAGATCAGCTAACTAACTTCTGTTGGTTAATATGTTGCTGAGGATTTCTGCCTCTGGCTTCATGAGAGAAATTAGTCTGTAATTTTCTTCTAATTTATTTTTCAGGTTTTGGTATCAAGATAACGTTGACTTTATAAAATAAAATGAGTTGAGAAGAGTTTATATTCTCTGGAAGCATCTGTGTAAAATGGCATTATTCCTTAAGCACTGGGTGGAATTCATTAGTGGAGCCTCTCGGGCAGGGAGTTTTTCTTTGTGGGAAGGTTTCCACGATGAATTCATTTTTTTGTTGTTGTTATCTCTGAGACAGTGTGGTCAGATGATTTGTCCTCTGATGTCAATTTTAGTAGATTGCGTTGTTCTAGGATTTGTCAATTTCAACTACGTTTTCAAACTTGGCAAAGCGTTGTTCATAATATCCTCTTATATTTTGAATCTCGGTAGTGATGCAGTGACATTCCCCTTGTCATTACAGATATTGGATATTGGTCACTGGCATGCTCTCTCTCTCTTTCTCTCTTATTCCTTGATCAGTTTTGCCAGATGCTTATCAGTGTTATTAGTATTAGAAAAATCAACTTTTGGCTTTGTTAACCAACTCTGTTGTACTGTTTTTCTTTTCATTAATCTCTGCCCATTATTTCCTTTCTTTTACTTCCTACTGTTTCATTTTGCAGTCTTTTTCTAACTTCTTGAGATGGAAGCATAGATCTCTGATTTTTAGCTTTTTTTTTTTCATTTCTAATAGATGCAACTGAGGCTAGCATTTTCCCTCTGCTCACAGTTTTAGCCGCGGCCTGTAAGTTTTGAAATGCCGTATTTTTAGAATCATTCAGGGGAAAGTATTTTCTAATTTCCAATGCTATTTCTTCTTTGACACAAGAGTTAGCTAAAAAATACATCTCTATGCTTCAAAAGGTAGAATCTTTTCTAGCAATCTTTTGGTTTTGGTATTCATTTGTAGCTTACTTGCACTTTTTTTTTTTGCATGATTTTAATTCTTTTTCTTTAAACATTTAACTTTGAGAGAGAGAGCACAAGAGGCAGAAAGGCCGAGAGAGAGGGAAGGGGATCTGAAGGAGACTCTGTGCTGAGAACCCCAAGCCCAATGCTGGGCTCGGACTCATGAACTGCGAGACTGTGACCTGAGCCAAAGTCAGATGCTCAATCCACTGAGCCATCCAGGTGTCCTTCAATTCTTGAAATTTGTTGAGATTTGCATTATTATAGTCCAGCATGTGATTAATTCTGATCAATCAAAGAATCAGCCTTTGGCTCTGGTGATGAACTCCGTTGCTTACTTTCCCTATTTGCTTCTTTACTTTGTCCTTACCTCATTTCACATTAACTCCCACAGAGTTTCTTCCAGGGTCTGTCTGTTTATTTATTTGTTTGTTTGTTTATCTATTTATTGTTTGAGAGAGAGAGAGAGAGGAAGGAGAGGGAGACTTCCTGAGCAGCTGATGGAGGCAGGGCTTGAACCCATGAACCGTAAGATCATGACCTGAGCTGAAGCCGGACGCTTAACTGACTGAGCTATCCAGGTGCCCCACATTTCAGGGTCTTTTTTTAAACCGCCCCTTTTCAGGTACAGGAACTAAAGAGTCAGATCATGTTGGTTAAAGGCAGGGTTTGAATCATGACTCAACCTCTTACTAGCTGTTTGACCTTGAGAAAGCTGCTTAGACTTTCTGTGTCTTAATTTCCTCGTTTGTAAAATGGGAGTACAATGGCATCCACCTTTACGGGGTGGCAGTGAACAAATGAGCCAAATTTTGTGAAGTGCTCAAGAGGGTGCCTGTCATATAGCAAGTGCTACAAAACATGTTGGTTAAAGAAGTAAACAATTAATGGAGTGCCTGGGTGGCTCAGTCGGTTGAGTGTCTGACTCTTGATTCTGGCTCAGGTCATGATCTTGGGGTTCCTGGGATCAAGCCCTGAATTGGGCTCTGTTATGATAGAGAAGAGCCTGCTTGGGATTCTCTCTCTTTCTCCCTCTCTCTACTCCTTCTGCTCTCATTCTCTCTCTCTCTCTCTCTCTCAAAATAAATAAATAAACTAAAAAAAGAGAAGTAAACAATTAAGGTTCATTCAATTAAGGAAGATTTCCTGACTAAATCAACACAGCTAATGCCACACAGCAGATCAGTGGAAAAGTTAAAAGGCCCACACACCCAAGTCTGTGTGACTTTAGATGTACTCTGTCATCGCATCATGTTATCTTCCAAATTTGACCCCAAATCAATGACTGGTTCAGGGGTGGTAAGTATCTTTTTGTTGCCATCGGTAATGGCCCTGGATTTGAGTAGGATCTGGAGCTCAGTGTAAGAGTGTTCTGTGATTGATTGCATGGGGTGGACACAGAGGCCCCCGTGTATGTATGTGCCATCCCTGGTGTAAGCCAAACGTCACCTCTTCCAAGAGATATTTTTAATTACTTATCACACAGTGAGCTGTCCTTTCCTGGAAGGATGGTGAATCCACACTCCCATATGCAGAATAGCTGAAGAAGACATGGCAGACACTGTATTTCTGCCAGGAGGCCTAAGAGTTTGAGTTCAGGGTGCAGAGCCTCTGGGGATTTCTGTGCAGGTAGGAAGGCTCTGTACATGGTGGGAGCTCTTGTCTTATGACTGTCTGTGTTTGCTGTAGGGGCATGATTGTTTTTCCTCTGACCTGGAGCTATGGATGCATAGCTGAACCTCATTGGCTGAACGTGTGTGGTTTCTTCCTTTGCAGAAATCTGAAGGCAAAGGCCATACCTTGTTCTTCTCTGTGCCTCTGTACATCTTAGCATCAATCTGGCCACCCAATAGATGCTTAACACATTTCATTGAATTGACTTGACTTTTATTTTGATGGACGTTGTCCCAGAATATCCAAGTGAGTTTATCAAACATGGATATCTGAGGTCAGGACAAAACTGGCGTCTCCATGTCAAGACTCAGGAGATAATAGCTATGCCTCAGACTTGGTTTCATGGAAGAGAGAAGCGAAAGCAGCTTTTAATTAACAATTGCTCTAGCAGCAGGAATTTAGCAAAAAAGTTTTAGATACTATATATGGTATCTCATTTATACTCAGAAAACCTCCACTACCATTTTACAAGGGAATTATCTGAGACTCAGAGAGGCTGAATGACTTGCTTGAGATTATACAGCCAATATCCAGAACCCATGGTCTTTCCATTATACCATTCTGCTTTAGGTTGTCCATCCATCCATCCATCCATCCATCCATCCATCCACCCAACAAATATTTTTGAGTATCTACCATGTAGCAGGAAGACAAGGTCCATGCCCTCATGGGTGATACAGATAAAAGACAATCAAAGAGACAAATAAATAAGCTGCATCTCACCTCAGGAAATGAAGCTCTGAGAAGCCGTGCAGCCAGTGTCAGGAGACCCAGTTAGTTCTGCTCTGCGCTGACCTTGCCCCAGCTGACCTTGGACAGAGCACCTCCCTTCTCTGGTCTCTGTTTCTCATTAGTGAAACAAAACTTTGGACTGGAAATATGACCTTGAGAACCCCTGCTGCTGCTCCAAGATTCTATAATTCCAAGTCCTTAAAAAGTTCTGCTCTCTCATTTCTTTCTTCATAAATAACACTGTATGAAATTACCACAAAAAGCCCCAACCAGGTGCCCAAGGAGCCACAGAAGCAGATTCCTGTTGTCTGAAATTCAAGGACTTTGTCACTTTGAGTCTGAAGACAATTTGCCTGGATTCTGACCTATTTCCACTTGCCTTAATGGAGGTAAGTTTCTCAGTCCCGAACAGTGTGCGTGTGGCGAGCCCAGAGCTGCTTCCTGGGATCGAGGTGGTAATTATTTATCAAATCAAGCCCTGCTATGGAAGCAGACTCTGTGTTTACACCATTCATGCATTCAGCAAATATTGTTCCTATCACAGGCAAGGACAAAAGTAAACTTCACCCTGAAATGTCTGTGTCATCACAGGCTTTCAATTCCAGGAACTCTCAAGAACCTCTCAATACCCCTTTCTCCACATTCATGCTTCTCAGCTTGGACTTCAGATTTACCACTGTTGACCATCTCTTTTCTTATTAAAAGAAAAAAAGTTCCAGATGGCAGATGTAATGCATTCCCAATGTTGAAAATACAGCAAAGAATAAATAAGAAAAAGAACAACCCATAATCCCACCACCCACAGATAAACACCATTAACATTTTATCGTATTTCCTTCCAGTCTTTTTATGCTTTTCAAAGTAGCTGAAATCATACTTTATAACTTTTTCTATCTTGCTCTTTTACTTAATGTTATATCATTAAGCATTTTTCCATGTCGTTAAGAACACTTGATAACCATCATTTGTAATGGTGGCACAATATTCCATCTCATGGACGCAGTTCAATTTACTTAGCTCTTCCCCCAAACCCAGGATTTAAGCTTTTTTTACCCATAATATTTTACTTTTATGAATGATACTGTGATGAACATATTTTGTACATAAATCTTTGTCCACGTATCATGTTATTTTTGTAAGATGGATACCCAGATCTAAAACTTACTAGGCAATTAGCTTTCCCCAAATATTGTACTCAAGTTTTACTCTTTTCAGGAGTCTGTGAGGATGTTCAATGCCTCCCCTCCCCTCCCCAGCAGAGACTATTATCCTTAGAGAGAAACTTTGCTAATTTGATAGGTGAAAAGAGTACCCATTCTTGTCTTTTTTTTTTTTTTTTTTGCATTTTGTTTTTGCATTTCTTTCATTAGTATCATGAACAACTGGTGTAACTTTATTACCTACTTGCATTTACTCTTTTGGGAATTATCTCTTTGTGTTTGATCATCCCCTTCTTTCTAGGTGCGCTTTTCTCTTTGTGATTTTGTCTGCAGACATGGGTTCCCCAAAAGGACAATAAACAGGAAGCGTCCAAGAGCAAACAAGCCTTAAATAAAATCGCAATGTACTCCGTGGTTTGCTATAGAAAAGATGGTTTGGCAATCTGCCATGTAACAAACTACTTCAAAACTTAATGACTTAAAAGCAACCATTTTATTTTGTTCATGATTTTTGGGTCAGCAATTTGGGAAAGGCTCAGCTGAGCAGTGAGTCACTGAACAATGTGGCATCTGCTGGTGCCCTGGTGGGGATGGCGGGAAGCCTGGGCTCAGCTGGGACTAGTGATGATCAACAGCACCCACCTGTGTCCTCTTCAGCATGGTGGCTTCAGGGAAGTGCCTTTCAAAGATCTTCAGAACTCCCAGAAAGCATGGCCTCAGATAAGAGTAGTAGAAGTTGCTAGTTTCTTAAAGCCAAGGCCTGAAAACTGGCACAGCATCTGTTGTATGCTGTGGGTCACAGCAGCCACAGAGCATGATCAAGTTCAAGGACAGAGCACAGACAGGTCACTTCTTCATTGGAGGAGGGTCAAAGAATTAGCAGCCATCTTTCACCTGCTATGAAAGAGTGCCTCTTTGTTCCAGGATCAAGGTAGCATGGATTCAGAGGAGGAAGAAGGCAGGGAATAAATGAACACATGACTAGGCATTGAGAAGCTACACAATTTGCAGAAAGTCACACAAAAGATCCTAGGCTAGCCAAGACTTTACTTAAAAGAATTATATTGTTCATATTTAGCTCCAGAAACATTTCCTTCATCCAGGGAAGGGCCTTATCTTCCCAATATGTGTGGAAACCAGTGCTACATGGAATGACATAAAAGTTCCAGAATGGAGTCACATAGCAATCTTCCCTCTCCATTTACATCTCCTGAAACGACGGTGTTGTCAGAGGGAAGATGTGGGGAAAGGGAATTAAAATAACTCAGTCTCAGAGTCAACAACATCGGGTGGTAGATTACATATGCTAATATGCATAATTTTCAAATTCTTATCTGTCTTTCCCAGACAAGTGACCTGGAGTTATTAGCAGAGCTTATAATGTTAAGTATTAGAGGCTGAGATTATGTGGCACAACAGACTACTCTTCTCCTGAGAATTTAGCCATTTTCCCAACACAGAGATCTTGGCCCAATAAATACCTGGGTGAGGATTGCCTTGGATTTGGTAATAGGACAGGAAGGATTCCTTTTAGTGACTTATTCTACACCAATAAAAAATATTATACAACCTAACACCTCCATCAATTCCCCAGCATAATCAGGATGGAAAACTTCTCACCCATCCATCAATCCATTCATCCATTTTCCATCCATCCATCCACCCACCCATCCATCCATCCACCCATCCTTCTGTCCATCCATCCATCCATTCATCCATCCATCCACCCATCCATCCATCCATCCATCCATCCATCCATCCATCCTTCCTTCCTTCCTTCCATCCATTGAACAAATATCTACTATGTACCTTCCATACCACTGGCACTGTGTGGAGATACAAGGGTGGGCTAGAGAGACATGATCTCAGTGCTCATGGAATTGCCTGCTACACAGCCATAGGAAAAAAGCTGGTAGAGAAGGTAGATTTATTGAGTGCCAATTGTGTGCCCCAGGTGGTGCTAAGTACCCTACACACATGATCCATTTTCATCCTCACACCTGGGATCCAGGGACCTGAGTCCTGCCCTTTAGCGGGAAGGAAGCAGAGGATCAGAGAGAGAAGTAACTACTGCAGGTCATGCAGGAGGTCGGTGACAGAGCTGGGATGGGGACCTCCGTCCCATGTCACAGGAGTGACAGGAGGACAGCTATGGCTATCCAGTTTCATAAGTCTCTGTGTTCTGTCACTGTCTTAAAACTAGAGCTATAAGGGCTTCAGATTCTGTGCCTCCCTCTCTCTCCATCCTTCCCCTGCTCATGCTGTGTGTCTTTCTGTCTCTCAAAAATAAATAAACGTTTAAAAAATGCTTATAAAAAACTAGAGCTATAAGGTAACTCAGCTGGAAAAACTTCCATTCATCGGTATCTTCTGAAGACAATGTGGAGCAGGGCAGAGTGTCCTGGTTTGGGACCCAGAAGACTTGAGGTTGTCACTCTGGTGTTATGTGACCATGGCAGGTCCATTTAGATTGGGGAATGTGTGGCAACTATGAAATCCAATGACTGGACAGTCAGAGTGGGTGCCCAGGCTGGGTGTAAGGGGATGGCATGAGCAGGGACAGATTCCTGTGTGGACCTTTGGTCTGATTCCATTAGACTCAGTCTGTGCATGGTGGGGGGATGGGGGAGGCTGGGTCTAGTGCTCTGAAGGGGAAGGGGTTGGCCACAGCCAGGGGGGATGTCAGGGTCACAGCCACACAAGCCAGGCCCTCATGGGGGGATGGAGATGGGCACAAATGATGGTCACTGGGCAGTGAGATGCTTAGGCTGGAATATGAATTAGTCTATTCAACTACTAGTTGCTCAGTGGCAACTGTGTGTGTTCAATATACTCCAGAGAGCAAAGAGGTGGAGTCTTCGATGCTTGCAGAGGAGGAGGAGACCTAAATTTAATAATCACATGATGAAAGCAGCTTGATAAACTTCAACTTGAGGTAAAGTCATAAGCTTTTCTGAGACTGTAAAGCAGGGGGTGGGGCTCTCTGGTTTGGGGACTAGAGAAGGGCTCAGGTGAGACTTAGGTTTGAAACGTAGAGTTTCCCCTCCTCTCCCTCCAAATCTCTGGTTTCATCCTTTGTCTTGAACAAGGCTCACACTTTACCGCAAGGTGTCTGGTGTGGGTTTTCCTTGCTTCTTCTCTTTGATTCTCTTGACCCTTTTAATTAAAATTCTCTCACCTTTTATTAAACTACAGGACATTTATTTCCATTACTCTCTCAAATATTGTTCTCATCTCCATTTTCATTTCTCTATTTCTGGATCTTCTATCTAGATGTGAGCACTTCCATCTCCATCTTTAATTACCTCCCTGCTTCACCCACCCTCTCCCACCTCCCTCCTCCCTTTCCTTCCTTCCTTCCTT
Source organism: Hyaena hyaena (assembly GCF_003009895.1). Lineage (NCBI taxonomy): Eukaryota > Metazoa > Chordata > Mammalia > Carnivora > Hyaenidae > Hyaena > Hyaena hyaena. The sequence continues at coordinate 1,791,562 of NW_024080722.1, forward strand.
CCTTCCTTCCTTCCTTCCTTCCTTCCTTCCTTCCTTCCTTCCTTCCTTCCTTCCTTTTTTTTTGAGATATAATTGACATATAACAATGTGCAAGTTTAAGGTGTACAATGTGTTGCTTTGATAATTTATATGTTGCAATACGATTACCATGTAAGTGATGATGAATATCTCTATCATGTCACATAATAACTTCTTTTGCAGTGAAACCAATTAAGATCTAGTCTCTTAGCAAGTTGAAAGCATGTACTACAGTATTGTTGACTATAAACACTATGCTGTGCACTGGATTTCCAGAACTTATTTACCTACTAGTTGTGAGTTTGTATCCTTAAACACTTTGTATCCCCACTTTGATTAGCTTTTCTTTTAATTAACGCATTAGTCAATTTTTCTTCCTCCAGGGAGATTTTCTCCATCTCTTTTCCCATTGACTAATTCATTCTTCTGCTATTTATGCCAACTGCTCTATTCATTATAGAAGTGATTCTATTTTCTTTATGCAATATTTCTACATGGGGCTTTTACCTTCGTTTTGTTCTTCTTGTTTCATATTGCTATTATCTTCCCTTACCCTCTTTTATATGTTGATTAGTCTAATTTTAAATTCTTATCCCTTATGGCCTAATATTTCTGCTTCTTGGTGACATTTGTATTCTAGAAGGGCGTTGGTTTTTTGATTTTCTTTTGGTATAGCTATGCTTCTCCAATGTCTTGTCATGTTTGTCTGTAAACATCCCTGTAAACATCCTGTAAACAGGGATGTTTTCCCCAGGGATGTGGGCAACTGTCAGGCCTTGTATATGGGGGAAGTCTAGCTCCAAGGCCATGGGCAATGTGGGGAAGTGGATGGGCTGCAACATCATAAAACCATAGCGGGTAATCCTTGCTGCATCCTGTAGGTCCTCAGGTCGAGGTGTCACCCCTCTGCAGAGAAAAGTGGCATTTGGAGGAGCTAATTTGTGTCTGGACTCTCCAGATCCTTCAGCATCTATTTAGGGGGAGGGAACCAGCATAGCATGAACTTGGCATTTTAGTTTGTCATCCTGCCCAGCCTCACCTTGATTCACCCTAAACTTCTCCAAGTTCCCTAAACATACCTCATCCTTCCCCCACGTTTCTGCCTTTGCTCACACCTTTCCTGGCAGACACCTACTTACACTTTGCATCCTGTAAAGTCTCCTTTGCACTTACACTTACACTTTGTCTCCTGCATCAAGTCTCCTCAGACTTTCCTGATAATAATTCTGGTAACTGATGTGTCTTGAGCTCTTGCTCTGGGATAAGCCTCATGCTAAACACTTTTCATGCATTTCCTATTTACTTCTTAACACAGTCCTGGCCCAGAGAAGTTACATGACTTGCAGAAAGTCACTCAGCAAGTCAATGAGGTGTAGAGATTCAATCAGGCGTTGGATGTCAGAGCCTATAGACCTGAGCCCTTGATCTACTGCCTCCTGCTTTTTCTTTATCCTGACAGTTACTCCTCTGGGTAGTTTGTTATTTGTTTCCATCACTGTTTCTTCCATTTAGCCATGACTGGGTAGCTCTCTTTCTCTTCACAGCCCAGCATTGGTCCTGGCTCAGAGAAGGTGAAGGAATGTATGGGGTAGTCAGCATTTTCCTCTCCTGCCAGATGTCTTTTGAGAAGTAGTCCTGAGCAGAGTGCTTTACACATGGTAAGAACTAACTAACCAACCAACCAACCAACCAACCAACCAACCAATCAAGCAACCAACCAACCAACCAACCAACCAACCAAGCAACCAACCAGTTAGCCAACCAACAAATTAACTAACCAACTAACAAACTAACAGAACAACCAACAAGTTACATAACATGCCCAAGGAGGAAACTGAGGAAGATGTCATGAGCATTAGTTAATTCAACAAACATTGATTCAGTACTTATGATGAGCACTGTCTGTTCGACTTGGCCTTGTAGATTTCTGCCAAGAGTTTTACCTCTATTTTGTGTTCCTACCTCCTGGGACAAACAGGTGTCATATGCCTCCAGGGCTAAACAATGTCAGGTGTGTGACAGTTGATGACCTAAGAATCTGGCAAAGTAGATCTAAGACCAGATAGCTTTTATTAGTAATCTCTACACCCAATGTGGGGCTCGAATCCATGACCCCGAGATCAAGAGTTGCACGCTTTTCTGACTGAGCCAGCCAGGCGTGCCCTTTTAAGACCGTATTTCTTTGATTCAGAAACAAGGGAAACAAAAACTCTGGATTCTCCAAGTTTATGAACAAAAGATGAGCTATTCATGAGCAAATAGCAGAACTAAGTAAGCATGATACAAAATTAATAAGACAGAGCTTTTAGAGCAAAGTAAAGGAATTAATAATAAACTACTATTTACTACTGAGAATTCAACTCCCTTCCCCTCAAAAAAAAAAAAAAAAAAACCTATTTGATGACCATACAACATCAGTTTGATATTGCTTTGGAGCTGGTTCTGTTTCTAGGACCAGATTCTCTTTAGTTCATGATGCCTTCTTGTCTACTGAATTTTTTTGATACATTTTTGGCTCAAAATGGAGGCATAGACCTTTAATAAAACATGGTCTGTTTCATCTAGGGACCAAGTTTTCCTTTGTCTCCCCACCCCCACCCCATCTTGTTTATTTTCTTAGCCATGTTAACACAGCCTCACATTGACCTACTGCCCTTAATTGGCAAGACTTATTAGAAAGCAATGATGGCCACTGTTGGCTGCCCATCCAATTATTCTCTTTTCTTTCTTGCTGATTGAATCCTGATTTCAGTTAAGGGCAATGTGCCTGGTGTCAGGGGGTGTCAAAATTGGCCCCCACAATGGCGGAGACACTATTCTTCTTGGCAAAGTTTGTGAGAATGAGATGTGAGGGGAAGTCTCTTAGGGGAGCTTGGGAGAAATGTTCTTGTCTCAAGAGAGAGAGATGGAGGAAGAGAAAGCCCTTCCCCCACTCTATCCATCCTTTCCAGTGCTGGCCTCTGTCTTGTGAGAAATGGGAGCTACATTAGCCCCCTTTTAATGTGGATTCATTTTTGAGAGATGGAGCACAAGCAGGGTCAGAGAGAGAGATGGAGACAGAATCTGAAGCAGGCTCCAGGCTCTGAGCTGTCAGCACAGAGCCCAATGCAGGGCTCAAACTCATGAATCACATGACCATGGCCTAAGCCAAAGTCCATGCTTAACTGACGGAGCCACCCAGGTGCCCCTACATTAGACCTTTTAAGACCCTGACTGGAAGAGCACAAGGACCCCCAGAAGGGCTGAATCAATGGTTAGATGCCACGGAGCTGCTGAATAAGCCAATCCTGGACATGAATCTAGGCTCCTCATCACATGGGAAAATTCCATGTCTGTAGTACTTGAGGAACTGCTTATTGGCTTGTTCTGTTACCTACAGCTGAATGTGTGCCCATCTGTATGACTGGTACAGGGTCCACATCCTGATTTCTCCCACTACATGTGTAGCACACAGGATATGACTCATATGCACATATACCAGTTTCTTCCTTTTAACCCTCCACAGTATCTTGTTAGAACCAAAGACATTATTGCCCCGTTAACAGAGTGGGAAACAAGCCCAGGGAATGATATGTTTTATAATATAGAATTATGATGCCATACTGTCTGGGTTGCTGAGACCTTCTCAGTAGCCTGACTTGTGTCTCCCTGCAAGCTATGACACTGTCCTCTTTGGAGACCTCAGCATTGGACAGAAGTTTTAGGAGTTGTGATGATTAATTTTTATGTGTCAACTTCATGGGGCCATGAGGTGCCTATGTACTTGGCTAAATGTTTTTTTTTTTTTTAATATTTTTTAAAATTTATTTCTGAGAGAGAGAGAGAGAGAGAGAGACAGTGTGAGCAGGGGAGGGTCAGAGAGAGAGGGAGACACAGAATCTGAAACAGGCTCCATGCTCTGAGCTGGCTGTCAGCACAGAGCCCGATGAGGGGCTCGAACCCACAAACTGCAAGATCATGACCTGAGCTGAAGTCAGATGCTTAACCGACTGAGCCACCCAGGCGCCCCATACTTGGCTAAATGTTATCTGAGCATTTCTGTTAGGGCCTTTTTGAATGAGTTTACCATTTAAATCAATAGATTTCTGGAGCACCTGGGTGGCTCAGTCGGTTGGGCATCTGACTTTAGCTCAGGTCATGATCTCACGGTTAGTGAGTTTTAGCCCCACTTTGGGTTCGGTGCTGTCAGCACAGTGCCCACTTTGGATCTTCTACCTCCCCTCCCCCCCGCCCCTTGCATGCATATACTCTCTCAAAAATAAATAAAACTTAAAAAGAAAATAAATCAATAGATTGCTTAAAGCAGATTGCCCTTTCTTATGTGGGTGGGTCTTGTTCAATCAGTTGAAGGTCTGAAGAGAACAAAAGATTGACCCTCTTGTGAGTAAGAAGGAATTCTTCCTTCCTGACTGCCTTCAAGCTCGGAAGTTGCTGTTTTTTCCACCTTCAGATTCAAACCAAAACATCAGTTCTTCCTGTTTTTTTTTTTTTTTTAATATTTTTTTTCTTTTTAAGGGAGAGAGAGACAGAGCATGCACAGGGGAAGAGGAGAGAGAAGGGGAGACACAGGATCCAAAGCAGGCTTCAGGTTCTGAGCTGTCAGCACAGGGCCTGACATGGGGCTTGAACTCAGGAACTGTGATATCATGACCTGAGCTGAAGTCAGATGCCCAACAGACTGAGCCACCCAGGCGCCTCTTCCTGGTCTTTTGACTAGAGCTACACCACTAGTTCCCCTGGGTCTCCAGCTTGAAAATGGCAGATCTTGGGGCTTGTCAGCCCCTACAATCACATGAGCCAATTTCTTTTTTTTTTTTTATTTTATTTTATTTTATTTTATTTTTTTTACAAATAGTTT
>NW_024080722.1:1796699-2121169 GCF_003009895.1 Hyaena hyaena
CCTGACTTATTTCGCTCAGCATAACACCCTCAAGGTCCATCCATGTTGCTACACATGGCCAGATTTCATTGTTTCTCATTGCCATGTCGTATTCCATGGTATAGATAAACCACATCTTCTTGATCCATTCATCTGTTGATGGACACTTAGGCTCTTTCCATGTCTTAGCTATTGTGGAGAGTGCTGCTATGAACATTGGGGTACATGTGCTCCTATGCCTCAGCATTTCTGTATCCCTTGGGTAAATTCCTAGCAGTCACATGAGCCAATTTCTTACAATAAATTTCTCTCTTTTTCTCCACGGTTCTCTTTCTCTGGAGAGCCCTACCAAATACAGGACTCACTCAACTCTGAATGAAGCCAGCCAGGTTCCCTTCTCAATGTCGTGAGAGAAAGGAATCTAACCCCATCCATGTGGTCACTCTGTGCCAGGCACTGATGAGGTGCTGTTCACACAGTATCTCATTTAATCTTCCAACAGCAGGGGTCCTCCAGATGATTCTTGTCACTAGAGGCAACTGGGACCCACAGCAGGGCATCAGGGCTCATGGCTACAAAAATGGTAAAGACAGGGCTGGGATTTGTGGGCTTTCTATGAAATCAAACTGGTGGGGAGATGCTGGAGGCATTTGTGGGAGGGTGACTTTCTTCGCCTCTTTCCCCATTTGTCAGAAGGGACCTGTCCGCTCCCTTGTTTGGGGCTGAGACCTACATGGCTATCCAGCTCAGGGTCCCCCCCACTCTTCTTGTTCATTTGAAAAGCTGAGCAATTTGCAAAGACAATATCAGCTGACATTTGGAGACATTTTTAGCAAAATGCAGACAATTCATTTTTCACCTCTTGTGAGAGTTTCCTCCTGTTCCCTACAAACTTCTTTTCTCTCTTTCCTTTCTTGCTTTCATTTTTTTTTGTAGTTTCAGTCCCAACACCTCCTCCCTTATTCCTTCCACCCATGAATGCAATTTCAACTTCATGAAACGAATAAAATTTTATGTGCCTACATTCCTTTACTGGTGTGACCATAGATCCCTTAGATTGAAACGGAAACTGGCGAGGAGGGAGACATCTTCAGGACCCTCCTACAAGGACGAGGTTGTGTGTGTGGTTATAGGGTGAGTCAAGATGTTGGCCAAGCCTTGGTTTTGGGACCGCAGAACTTGTTAATGGAAACAATTCCTCAGGACTGAGACAGTGTGATGCGGAGTCAGCAGATGCCAATGTATGTGCAGGAAATGTGTGTTGAATGACTGAATATGAAATTGGACACATGAATAAATAGAAACTTATGATTAGTAATAACACATTTAAAAATGCAATTGATAAATGTATTACTTATGAGTGCTTACCATGTGCCAAGGATTGTGCAAAAACAGTTGACAGCCATTACTCCACTCAGTTAGTCCCTCCTAGATGCCTTTAAAACAGGTATTATTACCCTGTTTGGGAAGCTCGTGAAACTGAGGCACAGAAAGGTTAAGGACTTACCTGAGCACACTCAAAAAGTAAGTGGAAGAACTGGGATTCAAAACAGAAGTATTTGACCTCAAAGCAAGGTCCATTTTCAGATTTGTTCACAACCTCATTCCCTTCCTTGATATGCTTCCCTGTAGATGGGGTGTCTTTTCTCACCCCCTTAACTTAGGGTGTGGTCATGTGATTTTCTTTGGCTTGTGGAATGTGAGGTGCACCTTGTGTGAGCAGCAGCTTTAAAGACACCCATGTGGTTTGGCTCTGCCTCTTGTATATTCCTCTTCTCTGCCATGTGGAAACAGGAGACCTGCCATGTTGCCTTTGCCTGACGGGTGTTGCTCCTTGACCCTGGGTTCCAGAATTAGAAAACACATGGAGCAAACCCAAGCAGACAGACACATATAATTGACCCACAGTCAGTGAGTCACCCTCTGGTAATATGAACAAGAACCACACATTTGTACTAGAAGGCATTGAGATTTGGGGATTGCTTGTTACTGAAGCAAAGCTGACTGATACAGTCTCCATCTTGTAGAGACTCTGTGCTTTGTTTCCTGGATGAGGTGGCATGTAAACTCAGTAGGGAGACATTTTTACTAGGCTGAAGAATGGGGAAAATGCATCCTGGAGGGCAGAGGCAGAGTGAACAGAGGCATGGATGTGGGAAGTTATGCTGGGATATATGAAGCCAGTGAGCAAACAGATTCATGAAGCGCCGTGGTGGGTATAAGGGAAGACAGGTGGGAAATCAGACCATAGAAGGCATTGAACACCCTGCTAGGGATAACGAATTTTACTTTGAAGATGCCAGAGGGTCTTTACTTTGAAGGAGCCAGGAGTGCCATTAAAGGTTCCTAAGCAAAGAACATGGTGCACTTAGGAACTGGCTCATGGTTTCCTGCCATGTGTGGAAAAATATTGCTGGTCATGCCTCCTTGTTCTAATTCCTGGCTTATCCTGTAAACCTGTTACTCTGGCTACAGCCTTTGCTAGCAGCCAGCAAGTTGATTTCTTTCCACCTTTATGTGATGTCTATCAGAATGGGTGACGCTGTTCTGCTCTGAGGAGGAAAAGTAAAGCTGCCTCAGGAATAATAATAGTGATTTTCTTCTCAAAAAAAGTTTCCAAATCCTATTTATATGTGTTGAGGAGAGCAGGGTCTGAGGTAGAGGAAAGAAAAGCCCAATAATGTCTTGGGCAGTGATTATGTGCTGGTGGGGTTGGGTTCATGGGTGTGTGACCTGTGGAGTCACACAGGGCCCCGCACAGAGGAAGGTCTTGCACTTACATTAATGTTCTGTGATCAAGCCTTAAAATTCTTAAAAATTTCGAGCAAGGGACCTGGTGTTATCGCTTTGCATCAAGTGCATCAAATCCTACACACTGTGAACCCAGTTGTGCAGGGCATAGGCATTGCAGTACTGGGGGCTTTACACATCTCACTTCATTGAGTTCTCTCGACAACCCGGTGAGGTAGGAATTATTGTCACTTCACTGATGTAGAAACTGAAGCTCAGAGAGGTTAGGTTATAGTCCAAAGTCACAGAGTTGACATGTGATAGAGCTGGGATTTGAATCTTGATCATGTTGTCCCCAGAGCCCACTCTCCTTCAGCTAGCGTGTTCACAGAACATTTTCATTTTAAAGTACCCCTTCCCACCCACCCTTTGTGTTTAGCTGGCGCTTCTCCACAGCCCTGTGAGGTCAAAGTCATTATCCCATAGAAGATAAATGATTGTCCCCCTAGCCGGTCAGCACTGGAGCAAGGCTGGAGGTAAGGTTTTTCAGGCCAGGGCCCCCTGAAGCCTGTTTCCTGGAGAATAACTCTGTGGAGGCATGTGAAATCTGGGGCTGGCGGTGGTCTCCCCTGTGCCCCTCTCTCTTTCATGTTTCAGGGATCACAGCCACCACAGACCATGCTAGAGCTCACTGATGATCTGGAAGCTCCGTGACAATCCTTGGTCCAACAGCGCCCCCCCTCCCCAATTTACAGATGGTATAAGTAGAGACTGAAAGAAAGGCAGTAGCTTGAGCTCACATATTCCTTCTTTCAATCAGTACTTCTGGTATCCGGTTCTGTGCTGGGTGCTAGGAATACAGAGGCGAATAAGACAGATGTAGCTCTGTCTCCGGGAGCTCCTATCTTGTAGGGACTGGACAAGGGACCTACATCCTCTGACTTTAGGCAGATCCTCCCTTGGCATAGCAACAAGTAGACTGAGTACCTCCGATGGAAAAAGTCTGGGCAACTTCTGACTTACAGAGGTTGGACCCATTTCCTTAGAGCTGATGCTGGCTTTGAAGTCAATTTGCATAAGATAGGTCCTATCCTGTTAGAACAGCAAATTAATAGCTCATTTTATGGATTGAGCAATCAACACCCACAGCCCATTAAATTTAACAACAAATGCAGCTGATGATCAGGCTTTCAGCTTGGTCCCACCTCGTCTGCTTCCTTTTCCTTCCTCCTGACCTTTTTATTTCCTTTCATCTCCGTTCTCCTGAACCCTCCTCCTAGATCCGCATTTTCTCATTAGTAAATATGGTGTTAATTGAACCCTCCCCTTCCCCCTAGTATCTCTTCCCTGCTGGGGCTAGTGGGTCTTCCTTGTCCCCCAGGTGGGCTCTGCCACCTGCAACGTGCCCCCGAAAGTCTGGACAGCAGCACGCAAGCTCATTCTGGGGCCCTGGACTGGGCCATGGGAATGAGCGATCAATATTTTATAAAGGCGTTCAGGTGGTAATAAAAGATGCATGAAGTGGTATGCAGGGAGGAGCTTGCTGACAAAGGAGTGGGTGACATTATAGCTAACCTTGGTGGCTATGACTTACGTGGATGGAATTCACTAAGGAAGTCTCCACTCTGATCTTCCCAAGGAGATGGGAAGAAGATTTTTCATAAGGACGTAGTCGAATTTCTCAGACCCTCCAACTTGACCTCCCTTAAATGACTTCTAAGTGCTTCAGATGTATGGGTTGTATGAATAAGTGGATGAGGGCTCAGATCATATGGTTAACTAGACCTCCATTAGCTGTGGTTTCCCAGGAACCTCGCTAGCGCCTCTAGGTGGGAGTGTTTTGCATTATAATCGTGCCTTCCTGGAAGATATTCTGGGAGCCTGGAGATTCTGGAGAAGTAAGATGGTGTGCCATAGATTGGATTACGGGTCCCAGTTCTTCACTCCATGGTAATAGCATACCATACTGTCGCCTTCTGCTGTGCTTTGCACTCTGTGGAGTATCTGTCGTGCTCGTCTCTGTGCGTTGCTTTGGCCAACGGAATGGTAGTGGATGAGACTCGATCACAGTCTGTGTGTGCTTGTGTGGTTAGATTCAGGCTCTTGTTTAAGGCTCCTTTTAGCATGTCTGTCTGATCACTGCCCCATAAGGTAGATCTCAGAGAATCCTTCACTGATCTAGCCCTGAGCTGCCTGCCCTAGTCAGCACCCTAAGCACTTCCCACCCACCTGGTTGCTCACCTAGTGACCTATTTCTCAACTGAAGCTGGGGCTCCAGGCAGCCTTTCCTCCTCAGTGAACCCTTTCTTACCGCTCATGTTGGTCTATTGTATCTTTGTCTATGAGCGGGTTCTAAATACTGTCCTCTGCTTTTCTTGAAGCCTGGGTCTTATCCTGCTTCCCATCTCAGTGGAGGCAACCTCTCGCTCAGTGCTCAAGACAGAACCCTCTCGCCCATCAGTCAGTACTGGTTCATTCGTGCATGCACGGTGAGTGCCTGTCCTGTGCAGGGTGCTGTGCTGGGGACCCAGAGACACAAAAGCCTAGACCCACTGTCAAGGGGTCCATGCTTTAGAGGGAAGATAGATGATTATTTCTCTTTCCCTCTCTCCTTCTGTCTTCAAGTGGCCATCAAGTTCTGCAGTGTCTCAAAATTCCCCTGCCCAATCCCATCAGGTCACCAACATTTCTAGCCTGAATCATCATCTCAGCCAGTTCTACCCAATTCTATCAGCCACCCCCTCTCCCCGGCCTCCCGCCATCTTCTTTTCCAAACTGGTGCCCAATCTGATCTTTTCAAACCACACCTGGCTGTGTTACTGCTGTGATTAAAATCCAATGGCTTCCTTCCACTTTGGATGCTTACAGACATCCAAGCCCCCCCTGGATTGGGATCCGGACAACCTCACCCTACTCTTCACATGCGCTCTGTGTCCTGGGTACTCTCCACAAGGTGCTTCCCACACCGACCATGAACTTTTCTGTGTGCTCGAGTACATGCCCTTCCTTCTGCTGGTCACATTCTCCCTTTATTCTCTGTCTGTCAGCTTCAAGATGTAGTGGAAAGTCATGTCCTTGGAGAAACTTTCCTGGAGCCCCCTTGAGCAGGATCCATGAGTCCCATCCCCTCCCCTTCTTATACACTGTGCCAATCTTTTTCTAGTGTAGTATTTACTGTACTGCCTTGTAACAATTGTGTGTGTGTGCAGTACATTTTCTTTTCCAGTTTATAACCCAAATTGCTTCTAAAGAAAGTGGATTAAGTTAACAGGCAAGCTTTTGTTCTGCTAAGCACCTCTGTATTTGTGAGTCAACAGCTTTGAGGGCAAAAGCCAGAGAAGTCATTCTGCATAATAGAGGAAAGAGGTTTGCCATTGTAAGAGTAGGGTCAGGGATTCGGCAAGACCTCAGGGTTGGGCCAGGGAGAAAGGGGCCTCTGAGGCTGGGCAAGCTCCTCTGCTCCCCTCCACCACAGGGGCTCCAGAGACGGGGCATGGGTGGGGGGAATGTCTGTGAGTGGAGTTTGAGGTTGAGCCCTATGGGTTGTGCATGATACCCCCCCCCATCTTCCTTGCAAAATCTTTAGGTAAGTCTGTATCACTCACAAATGCTTATGAGTATGTTGGAAAGTTGACATAGTTCAGATTCTGCTTTGAGTGGATTTGGATTAGAAACAGAGAGCCGGTGGGTGGCAGAGGGACCCAGGAAACTGCATGTCTCTGGGAATGAGAAGAAGCTCTATTCAGAAGAGCTTTGCACTCATGGAATGAGGATACCTGAGTCAGGTACCTGCATTTCCGAGGGCATCTTGGTTATATTCCTTTCTACCTTTGTCTCCTCCATCAAATTAACTTAAAGGTGGAACTAACACAAAATTTGTCATCAGGCAAGGAATAGAACCCATCTGAAATTGGCTTAAACCCAAAACCCAGAGCCAACCAACCAAACAACAATAGAAAAAGAAACTATTAGGTCACATAATTGAAAGCTCTCAGGGTATTGGTTCAAGTAGGGCTGGATCTAGGTGCTCAAAGAATTTAGCACTGTCTTTTCTGTTTTCTTCCGTATTAGTTTTGTTTCTGGTGAATTCCCTTTACCAGGTGAACCCCCTGGTAGATCTTCCACCAGAGGAGAGCACTAAACCTCACCTCCTACCCAACCACATAACTGAAAGAGAGCTTCTCCTCATGTGTTAGGAGCTGAACTCACTGGATAATTTGGATCATGTGCCCACTGCAGGATGAATCACAGGCCTGGAGGACTGGCCAGACCTTGGTCATGTCCGATCTGTGGTTCAGGGTGGGGTGGAGGTTGTAATCAATCTTATCTGGGTCACCTGGACTGGGAGTGGGGCGGGATGCTTTTCTAAAGGAGCATGAAGGAGCTGATACCAGAAATAGGGAAATGAAGGCAGAGACAACAGCAAGCCCACAGGTAATCATATTCAGGGGCTTTTTAAAAATTTTAATGTTTTATTTATTTTTGAGAGAGAGAGATAGACAGAGCGCAAGCAAGGGAGGGGTAGAGAGAGAGGGAGACAGAACCCAAAGCAGGCTCCAGGCTCCAAACTGTCAGCACAGAGCCCGATGCAGGACTAGAACTCACGAACTGTGAGATCATGACCTGAGCCAAAGTTGAACGCTCAACCAACTTAGCCACCCAGGCATCCCAGTCATTTCTGTATCACCATACTTGAAGCAGAAGAGAGGCTGATAAGTTTTACTACATTTGGTTTTAGAAAAAAATCAGAAAATTCAGGTTTGTCATACATTAAAAATCATTCCATCTGCACAGATCTCTAATATAAGCTGGTATTGAATGCACTGGCCTCTTAGGGCACACACAGGAAACAGCTTCCCTTTCCTCCCTCCACTGCCTCCCAACATGTTCTGTTGGCTCTTGCTTCCCCACCCCTTTAAGGCATCTCTGCCAGAACCCATAGATTTTTCAATCACTTTTGAAAAAGATTTTCAATCACTTTAGAAAATAACTGGATTTTATTTTTTAATAACAGTTTTTTTTAAAAAAATATTTATTTATTTTTGAGAGAGAGAGAGTGCATGCATATGCAGGAAGGGGAGGGGCAGAGAGACAGGGAGAGAGAGAGAATCCCAAGGAGGTTCCACCAACACGGGCTGGATCTCACGAACCATAAGATCATGACCTGAGCCGAAATCAAGAGTCGCTGCTTAACTGACTGAGCCATCCAGGCGCCACTGGAACAGTTTTTGATTCACAGAAAAACTGAGAGGATAGTACAGAGGGTTGCCATATTCTTAACATCTTAATTTATATGGTACATTTGCTATAATTAGTGAACCAATATTGATACATTATCATTACTCAGTTACCTTTAGATACTAAAAATTGCCCCACTCTCAGGGGCAAAAAATTCCAGTCTGGTTCAGAAGGATGGGAACTTCAACCTCTCATGTAATTCAGAGTACCCCTCCTCTGTGGCATCTCTAGGGTCAGGCCCAGCAGGGGAGGGGTTACAGGAGAAGACACAAATCTTATGGGACCAATGCTTTTGTAACTTGACCATCAGTGACCTCTGCTACAGCGAGCTGTCTCTCGTGGGATGCAATTTGATAAATCTGTTGACTCTAATAATAAAAAATTGGGGCTAGCATTTTATGTCTCTATTTTTATTTTATTTTTCTAGCAACTCCTTTTTATTGTGTTTTACAAAAAGGACCGGCCGGGAATAAACGAAACACAACATTGCTCCTTCAACAAACATAATTTAAGAAGCCCTGCTCTAGGAAATCTCCATTTCACATCTTGATACAACCACCAGCCACCAGGTAAGGAAAAATGAGCCTGCTGATTATGTCCCAGGCATTGTGCTAGGGTCTTTTATAATCATTATCTCATTTAGTTCTTATCGTGACTCTGTAAAGGAGGCATTATTACTTCCATTACATAGGAGAGAAAGCAGACTCTGATAGGTTAATTCATTTGTTTATAGTTACACAGTCAACAAGTGGCTCTAATCAATTTTATTTTTCTCACAACTATTTATCACTACCTCCTTCCCCACAAGATTATAGATTCACATCCATTACCATGTAACTCACCTGCCTCTGGTGGGTGGAGGGTACATCCCCATCTCATTGAATTTTGGGCTTTGGCCAATGAAATCTGAGTAGAAGTGTCAGTGTGTTGGTTCTAAAGAGATGCTTTAAGAGAGACTGTATTTCCACTATTCCTTCAGAGAATCTGCCCTCTTACATGGCAACATCACAACATGTTTGATGGAGGCTGCTTCTCCAGCCTGAGTCACAGAATGAGACAGATGGAGAAGATTCAAGTCCACTCGTAGCTGGGAACAGTGTTACAGAGCTTCAGCTGTACAACTGAACCTCAGGTGACATGGGACACAAGCAACAGATCTTTGTCATTGTATACTGCTGAGATATTGGGATTGCTTGTTATACAGCATTACTTCAGCAGAGCTAACAGATACAGTGGTAGAGCTCGGATTTCAGACCAACCAAGTGGCTTCAGGATACTCATCCTCTCGTCTCGTCACATCGGATTTTTATGAATACCATTATTTATTGTTTTGATTGTACACCTTTCAATTTCTTTATCAGAAATGCCACTTTAATTCAAATTCATGGGCCATCAACCAAGGCAGGCTTGTCTTGCTCTTTAAGCAAATGCTCTGAAGTCTTCTTTCACCTACCACCCAGAACCACATCAGTCTGGTGTCTGTAGTGTGCTCTGTTTTTAACGACTCCTGTTAAAGGGCAAAGAGCCCTGGTAGAGGAACAGCAGGAAATGTATCACAGTTAACAAAGCAGTGGGGTAACTCGATGTTTTATGGATTAGGCTCTAAGGATCTGGAAGGGCTCATAGGAGAGGGATTTGAAAAGCAGGCAGAAGTTGCCAGTAACAAGTTTCACCAATGCCACCATTTGCTTCAAACTGGCCATTTTTAGCTCCTCCTTTGGTCTCTGCTTTGAGGTTTCAGCGATAGCTTAGGCACAGCATTCATTCACACATTCGTTCGTTCGTTCGTTCGTTCGTTCATTCATTCAGCAAATCTTTCCTGAGTGCTTGAGTCATGAGATCTTAGGAATGGACCCATGTCTGACCGAGTCACTCTCATTGCCCACGTGCCCCCAAAGTTCTCCTGGATCTCTCCTGGATTTGCTAACTAGCCTGATCTCCCACCATCCCCCAGGCCTGACTCATCCTCCAAGCTGTTATAAGTTCAGACTGCAGAGCCAATGTATGTGGGTTCAAATTCTGTTTTTGCCACATACTGCCCATGAGACTATGGGCAAGTTACTTAACCTCTCTGAGCCTCAGCTTCCTCATCTATAGAAGGGCACTCCTCCTCCATCCCCAGCCACACTGAGCTATTCACAGTTCAATGTTATGGTCTTACATTTGTTTCTGCATGGAGCACCCCTTCTTCTTGTCCTGGAGAACTCCTACTCAGTTGTTAAGATTCAGTTAATAGACAATAGACACCTCCTCCAGGAAGCCCTCTCAGATAACCCCTCAGTGCCTCCACAGCCCTCTGGGTTTGTCTTCATCATCCTTATGGCCTTAACAGTCTATTACTGCCTGATTGTCTTTTTAGTTCTCTTCTCCCCTGGACTGTTGAAGTTCCTGGTATTATCGTCTCTATGTACCCAGAACTACACATAATAGATGCTTCATGAGCACTTCTTTTTTTAAGCTTAGAAGAGAAAATATTCCTTGAACAAAAGTAGATTAAATTTTGATTTATAAAATTGAATTATTCAGGTAATATATGGTTTTGCTCATAGAAGGCTGTTTTAGAAACCAGTGACTAAAATTTGTTGAAGTTAGTTTTTGTTTTAATTAAATAGTGCAGAGAAACCTGGTAAAATATTTTCAACCAGGACATAAGACCTTAAAGTAAAAACTAAAATCTCTTTTTCATCCTTTTTCCACATCATGGTTTTCCAAAGTTCTTATGTGTGTAGAAGATGTTTTAGTACTACTCTCTCCCCTTTTTTTAGAGAGAGATAGAGAGTGAGAGCTGAGGAGGGGTGTCAGAGAGAGAGAGACAGACAGACAGGTAGAGAGAATCTAAAGCTGAGCATGGAGCTTGACACGGGGCTTGACCCCATGATCCTGAGATCATGAGCTGAGTGGAAATCAAGAGTTGTACGCTCAACCGATTGAGCCACCCAGGTGCCCAGCACTACCCCTTTAAAAACACATGTATGTATGTAATCACACAGAGGGTCATACTCTACATAATGTTATGCATCTTGTTTTTCTCCCATTTAATAGTACATCTTAGAGACTATTCCATATCAGCAAAGAGCTATGTCAGTCTTTTTAATGGCTGTGTAGTATTCCATTTTATGGATATTATATAATTTGTGTCATCAATCACCAATGGATGGACTTTTAGCATGTTTCCAGGTTTTCTGCTATTACAATGCTACAATAAAAGTATCCATTCTTGAATACATGAACAAAATCATCTGTTGGTTAAATTCCTAAAAGTGGAGTTGCTGGATCAGGGATTATATGCTCTCCTGATCGTTATTTTCTTTTTGAATCTGAAGCATTCCAAAATGTACGAAATCTGAAGAAATACCTGTTAGTCACATATTCATTTCCCAAATGTAATATGTTATACACATTTTGCCATATTTGCTTCAAGTTTCTCTTTTAAAGAAGTAAAACATCACGGCTACCTGGAAAGCACACCTTGGTCTCTTCCACAGCCCCTTTGCACAGTTACCCACTCTGCCATGGGCATCATTTCCATAAGTATTTTCACATGCTTATGTGAATTTCCATTATGTATATATGTTTTCATCAGCAGTCTACAGTATACACTTATCGGTCTGATTTTTCTATAAATGAAATAAATGGCATCACATGTATTATTATGCAACTTGCTTTTTTTCCCCATTTAATATTTGGTTGTTGAGTTGACATCCATTTCGGCTACTTTAATTTCTACATTGAATTCCACCGTCTCGACAAATCACTGTATAGTCTGCTACTGAGGGACCGTTGGGTTATCTGGCTACATAAACAGTGCTGCAGTAAATGTCTGTCTACATGTCTCCTCGTGTGTATAATGAGTGTTTCTAGGGTAGAGGCTTCAAGCTGAGTTGCCAAGAGTGGAAAACACACATCTGTATCTGACTGAATATTGCCAAATTGCTCTCCTGGGTGCCTGTCTTGATTTACATTCTCAACAGCAGTGGATGAATACCTTTTTCCTCATGTCCTTGCCAATGCTTGGTGTTATCAGATTTAACAAAAAAATTGGCAATTAACTTCTAGTGAAATGATACTTCACTGTGTAATCTGACAGTCTCTACCTATGTTTATTGGCCATTTGTGTTTTCTCTTCCATGGATTGCCTGTTCATATACTTTGCTCACTTTCCTGTGGGGATTTTATTTTCTCACCGATTTAAAAGAATTTTTTAAATGTTTTTTATTTATTATTGAGACAGAGAGAAACAAAACATGAGTGGGGGAGGGGTAGAGAGAGAGGGAGACACAGAATCTGAAACAGGCTCCAAGCTCTGAGCTGTCAGCACAGAGCCTCATGCAGGGCTGGAACCAGCGAACCGTGAGATCATGACTTGAGCTGAAGTCAGACGCTTAACCGACTGAGCCACCCAGGTGCCCCTCTCACTGATTTTTTAATTGAAAATTTTATTGACGTAATTGTTAATTCATATGCAGCCATAAGAAATAATACGGAAAAGTCCACAGAACACTTGTCCAATGTCCCTCAGTGGTAACATTTGCGAAACAGGAACCTAAGATCACATTGAAGAGACTGACATAACACAATCCATTGTATTTAGCTGTTCCCAGTTTTACTTGTATAAATGTGTGTGTGTGTGTGGGGGGGTCCTTTTGGTAGGTAAATATTAGTTACTGAATTTCTGAATCAGTTATAGATCTCTTCAGGTTTACATTTCTTTTCAATTCCATTTCAATAGTTATGTGTTTCTAGAAAATGGACAATTTGTGCTAATTTATTGTCATCACCACCTGAGCCCCTCCATGGAGTTCCTTTCAGCCTGAGGTTCTGTGACCCCTAAATTACAGTATCCTCAGGACCCACATAGCCAGCATGGTGTCCCTTATCCATGCTAAAATCTGCCATCGTTTAGCTCAAAGTGATTTGAGTAGATCAGAAGCAGACCTTACTTAATATTCCATATTCCTAGCTGTGCAACCTTGGGCAGATGATTTAACCTCTTTGGGCCTCAGTTTCCACATCTATAAAATGGGAATAATAACGCTATCTCATATAGAGTGAGGGGCAAATAAGGAAGACCTTGGTCCAGCACACGGAAAGGTAGCCCTTTCTACTTTGAATCCTAATACTAATATTTAGGTCTTTCTAGTACTAGGCAGAAGCTGTCTGAAGGTAGAGACTGTGTCTGATCGATTCATTTATGCATCCCCCTGATGCTGACCTGTCACAGTCACTCAGGAAACATTTACTGATTGAAGACTGCACCCAGAAGAACGAGTCTGTGTCTGGTGGAGCAGAGGTTGAAGGCACTAAAGGTTGAGAGAATCCCATGTCCGCAGTGTTGGAGGCAGGCATATGGGCTCGTGGTTAGGAATGTGGGCTTAGATTGGACAAAGGGGTTCAGATCCCAGCTCTGTTGCCTGGTTACTACATAACCCCTCTGAGTCTCAGTTTCTTATTAAATGGAGTTAATTAAAATAATAGCTGACAGATAAAATACATGCTTACATGCTTCCTATGTGCCTGGACTGTGGTTTAAACATTTTACATGTATTATAGTAATTAATTTCAACTTCACAACCCCATGAACTAGACAATAGTATGCCCTGGCAAGAAACAGGGAAAAGGGATTATGTATGTTGCCCTATACCACTAGGGGGGTGCAGTATGGCTCCAGAGTCCACTAGTGGGGGTTCCTACAATCATGAATTTGGGGAGGACTAAAGGAGATTGTGTATAAGGTTCTCAGTAGAGTGACTGGCACATAACGAGTCTCAACGAGAGGTGTAACTATGATTACTGCTATTACTATGGGTCCACACCGTTCCCCTTGAGCCCTCAGCTGGGTCCAGCCACAGAGCTACCGGATTGGACTCACAACCCTTGTCTCTGCTTGGCATCCCATGCTTGCTGATGGAACCTACTCAATATGAAGTTCTTCTGGATTTCCCCCCAGGTATTGATGGCTTCCCTGGCGGCTGACAGAGAGTGAGAAAGATGACAAAGCTTTTACTCTTGACATTAGTGCTGCATCTTGGAAATGACTTTTTTCTGACACACCTCTTCCTGGTCTTTCCAGAAGCTTGTATTTCCTGCAGAAAACCCTCTTGAAACAGCAAAACTTCCTTTTTTTTTTTTTTAAAGGACAAAGCCATGTAGGAACATAATCATGACACCTTTCACTTTTGTGAGGTTTTAGTATGTCTGCAGGGATATGGTGGGAAATAAAGCTGGAAAGATCAGCTAGGCCAAGATTCATCCATCATCCACCATCCATCTAATCTTCTATCCATCCGGTCAGTCAGCTACTCATGCATTGATCCATTAATCCACCCACCCATCCATCCATCCACCCATCCATCTATTCACCCATCCATCCATCCATCCATCCATCCATCCATCCATCCATCTATCCACACATTCATTTATCCATCCATTCATCCGTCCATTCACCCATTCATTGATCCATCTGTCCAACCATCCATCCATCCATCCATCCATCCACCCATCATAATTAACAGATGTTTTTTGAGCATTTACTATATCCCAGGCACTATCTCATGTGTGCAGTGCTCATCACATAAGCCTAATGAAGGCAGTCAGTCTGGGCTGCCAAGAAGAAGAAGATATCCTTGAAAACTTCCTGGAAGAAGAAGCAGCATTTGATTTGAGGTAGGAAGACTCGGTATACAGCAGGGCTGTTGGACCTTATGGTTTGGTGAGCAAGGCAGATTGTAATTATATACTGATGCATATGACAGTATAATTATCAATGAGATAAGTGCTCTTAAGGAAAAAAGCCTGGGTCTGTGAGACCCAGGACTAAACAGAAGGTGGGGGAGGAGTGGTGGTCAGAGGAGTCCTGGAGATCCGCATCTTCAAAGGTCTTAAGACCCTTCTGATGGTCACACACATTTGGGATTGTTGCTGTGAGCCTGAACTTTCCAGTCAGTGAGATGTGAACAGCTTATAAAAGTGCTGAGATCCTGAGTCCCACAGCCCTTTGGTTGGCCAGGGCCCCAAGCTCGTTGCCTCTAGCAGTGAGCCACTCTCCTGTTTTGTCCAGTGTGTTAGACAAATGTTACCATTTTCAGTGTGAGCTGTGAAGTGAGCAAGGCGGGAAACACTACTGTAGGCAGAGTGGAGTCATGGAAGGTTGTTGAGTCAGGATGCATTCTGGTCAGTTGGGCCTTCTAGAAAGTTCTGAGCCCACAACGTGGAGCTCGTGCTGGTGGGAGAGAGACTTGGAGGAAAGGAGGGCAGTGAGGAGACTGGGCCATGGCCCATAGGACACGTTGGAGGCCTGAGCTCAGGTTGTGGAGGGGAAGCAGCAAGGAGGGTGCTGAGTTCAGACATATTTACAACAGGGTGAGTAGGGAGAGTCAAGGCTGGGCCACAGGATTCTATTTCCTGGGGTAGAGACACAGGAAGAGAAGCTGGCCTGGGGGCTGGAAGGTGAAGATTTCAGTTTTGGATGAAACAGGGACTTTTTAAGAGTCCAGATTGTGTGTCCGTGATGGTTCTTTGATGACAGTCAGGGGCCCCTGAGCGTGGGCCTTTCAGATGGACATTATTCCTGAATCAAAACTTTTGCCATCTGCTCATCCCTAAAATGTGAAAGCAGAGAGAACGTATTTCCCAACGAGCCTGGTGAGGAGGAAGGGAAATGGTCTTTAACTGCACGCAGGACATATGTTCTTCATTCAGCATCACATTTGTCTGGAGTGTTCAGCTCGTTCCTGGGGGATGTGGGGAGGGGGAGAGGAAGAGGAAAAAAATATGGGGGGAGGCTGTGGCTTTTGAAGAAGGGCAACTTCAGAACCCAAGATAGGTCTTCATGGCTGCCTCTCCAGATTTCGTCCGTCTCACAGCCCAGACCAAGTGCCATTTCTTCCAGGAAGGCTTCACGGCTCTCTCGTCTACCCGGGAACTGAGCACAAGTAGCCACATGGTGATTAAACTTTTCCTGGGTGTCTCCTTTGTGGTCTGCCTGCTAAGAAATTTGGTCTGGAGTGGGGGTTCCCAAACTTGGAGGTGTGCTATAATCACCCAGGGGGCTTTAAAAAAATAATGGTGGCTGGCCCTGCCCCAAAGATCCTGGTGTCATTGATCTGGGGTCCAACCTGAGCATCAGGACTTCCGACAGATGATTCTAACATGTAGCTGGCTGCAACTTCACAGCTGACTCATTCCCCCCACCCAGGTGCATGGATGCGCTTTTGTCTTACGCACTTTCAGAAGACCAAAGCAACAATTCCACCTGGTTATTAGTTGAGTAAAAGGTGGCTATTGCTCTTAGCAAGAGGGTGGCTCTTGTGGCAGGAGTATGGGGTGGGCAGCAGAGATGGGTTCCAGAAGGAGTGGCTTTGGGCAGATTATCTGTGTCTCACTTTGCACAGCCTATGCCTTGCTGTCGAAGGGTGGCATCCTTCTCTTGGAAGCCAGTTAGGGATTGGGGTGAGTTCCCCAGGGATGTTGCATAGATGGAGTCAAGGACCTTCCTACACACATGGGTGCAGAGAAGCAGCACAACCCAGAGGTAGACCAGACTGCCTGGGCACCACCCTGCATCTGCCACTCAGTAGCTATGTGCCTTTGGAGAAACTATTGAAGCTCTCCGTGCCTTGGTTGCATTAGCAATAAAATGGGGATGAGAATAGCAACTATCCTCCAATAGTGCCATTGTGAGAAGAACGTGACCTCTAGGAAAAATGCTTAGAACATCATTCGGCACAGAGGAGCTCTGCTTCCGTTGGTGTGTCTGCAGGTGCCAGAACATCCACCCATCGCTTTGGATCTAGTTTAGAGTTTTAGGCAGGGCCAGGGCTGTAACTCGACATGGCCTCTGACCTCTTGGGCAGTGGTCAGTCCACGGATGTGACAGTGAAGCTGACTGGGCCACAGGCTGTAGGTACGGTCTGAGGTTGGTGGCCACCATTGGCCAATATGGATAATGTCACAGGCAGAGATGGGAATTAACATCAGCAAACGGCAGTTGGTTTAGGGCAAAGCTTTGCACCCTTTGATGCACATCAGAATCACCTGAGGGAACCTGCAAAAGTCTCACCCAGGCCCACCCCCACCCCCGAAGGACAGAAGCAGAATGGTTGTAGGTGGACCCAGTTGCCAATATTTTTTAAAGCCTCCTAGGTGCATCCATGTTTGAGACCTCTCCACACTGTGCTTGGATCAGTTTCTCTTTCTGCTTATTCTAGACTTAGGTCTTGGGGCCTGAAAGAGGGTTCCTTGTGGTGAAGGTGGAGAGTGGCCCAGGCTGTGGGACTCCCCTGTCAGAGATCGCTGACAAGGCCACACAAGGGCAACCCTCATTTGAGGCTGGTATCTACTTGTAAGGTTACTTTATAGATTCAACTCAATACCCTTCCTCTCTCATAGGCCCTGAGGTTGAGACCCTGGGATTAGAAATGATTGATTAATGCATCTACACATTACCTTAATCTAGAAAGACGCTAACGTATCTTTGAGCAACTCACATCAATAACAAAGAAAGAATAAAGAAAAAAAACAGAGGGATGCAGAGGTGGGGCCAAACCCTGGGTGAACTACTATTCAGGTTCCTTATTCAGTTATTCTTTTTTTCATCTAGTTAGTATTTTCTGATTATTTATTTAAAAAATATTTTTTAAGCTTATTTATTCATTTCACGAAAGACAGAGTGAACAAGAGAGGGGCAGAGAGAGGAAGAGAGAATCCCAAGCAGGCTTCGCACTGTCAGTGCAGAGCCTGATGGGGGGCTCAATCGCATGAACCATGAGATCATGACCTGAGCCCAAACCAAGAGTCAGATGCTTAACCGACTTAGCCACTCAGGTGCCCTATTTTTATCTCAGTGAAAACCAAGGCACAGATATTTTCCACCCAGCAATTCAGAAGATTCATAGCTTTGTTTTTTAATGCAAGGAAGAAAGGCAGGCTAAGGGCCTGGGAAGAGAAGGAGATAAAAGGACCCAGCCAAGGCCCTGCAGAACCTGGCTGCAAAGTCGAAATAAATTTAAGAAAGAGGAAATAGTCTGCACTTGACCTTCTGACTGCCCCTGGCGGCACCTTGCTTTGAGACCTTGGGTAAGTCCTTGGACTTTTTGTGTTTCGGTGTTCATGGGAGAAGTTCCTAGAAATGAGTTTCTAGAAGACTTTTTCCCCATCCAGCCCTTGAAATGTATTTGAATTGGAAGCTTAGACTCTGAGTTTCCAACTTGAATTATATTCCAGGAAGGGACTTTGGTCTGTGCATGAAAGAGTGAGCATTTGTGCCGCGCATCATGGATTACTCCCTCAAATATCACGATCACAAAGTCACAGGAAATAGCTCACAAGATATGCCCCTACCAAATGGATTTTATTCTCTAATTTACTAAGGAACAGATTCTGATTCCCAATCATGTGTATTAGGGCCACAGCGAAACCAGTAACCAAGTCTCCGAAGAAAATGTGTTTTTCTTGCTCTTAGACAGAATAACTCACCACCCCCAACTCATCTATATTAAAATCTTAAAGAATTCCTCCTAGCAATAAAGAAAAAACACCCTGTAATCCTCAGGGGCCTCAGTTATGTGCATCAAAAGACTCATCTCTAAATCTATTCATTGAAATTTCTTTACCCTAATGGAGGGTATTAATGGAGGACTTTTTTTTTTTTACATCAAATAAAAATATGGAATGTGCAACTCAGAGCTGCCCCCAAATGCCTTTCTGTTTTCTCCACTTCCCACTGCCTCATGCTTTGTGCCAAAGTTTATGAGTCTGTAATTTCCTGGAAGTTTATATAGCATGAAAGAAAGAGAAGTGATAAAATATGCAATTTAATTGCAAAATCCACGTACTAATCTCGCTAATGTGCTAGATTAAGACTGTTAATACGAGAAGCTGCAAGGTGGTTAAACTGATTCAGAGCAAATTGTACCCTTAAGTCTCTTTGTCTGTGCCCATATTTTATGCCACCCAGATCTAACAATTTATTTTGTTTGGGTTATTGATTTATAGTCAGAGTAATAATGTCATGCAGGGCTGTATGCTATTTGGAATAATCTCCTCTCAGGCCGGGCTGGATGAACACCTCTAAGACAAATTCTGCTCCTGGTGGTGTCTCCGCCAGGAGACCCAGCTCTGCTCTGAGACTATGAGCATCCCGTTTCTGAGTCACTGTCCAGCTGCCTCAGGCTAGCTCTTGTTGGCACGTACAGGCTGCTCTGGGCATCATCCTGGAGGAGCAGCTCTGCCTCCGGCCGCCTCCCACAGGTGCAGCCCTCTCCCTCACAGGTGTGGCCCCCTCTTCCACAGGTGCAGTAGGAGAACAGGGCTCAGGCATCCTGAGCACTGGCTGCTGGCTTCAGCTCTTCCACTCATTCCACTCTCTGAGCCGAAACTCCATCACATAAAATGGGATATTCACATCCATCTCGGGGGGTTGGAGTGAGGATCCAGTGAATTGATATACCAAGTTCAAGGTCCCTAGAAGACCCCCAGTGATGGGTAATTCTCCCCTTTATTTATCAGAGAAGGGGAGGGACTTCAGAATCATCTTAATAATGCTGTCATCTTTAAGCTTCAAACCATTTAAAACCATTATGGGGGGCAAATAGCAATCCAAATTTTAATTATTAAATTTATTTTTGCAGATATTTGTCTAAGGTCTACCGCGCACCCTCATTGTATCCCATCATGTGTTACATTCTCTTTCTAAATCTGTCTTTCCTGTCCCTACTAGATTGTGAAGTTTTGGAGGGTAAGGCTTCTGTCCTTTTATCCCAAAACCATCTGCCGTGCTCTCTACATTGCCTTCCATTGTGTGGGGGCCGTACAAACACCTGCCTCAAGTAACAAGAGACAGAACCCTACCAGAAAGAGTACATATTGAAATAGTGTCCCACATTTCTGAGAATGAACCACACAAATCACAAACTGTTGCATATCTTCCAGGGGCCAGGCCCTGGGCTGGGTTCTTTGGGTAATGTGGGGATGGTAGTAGATGCTGGGCTGTGCCACCCCAGTCCCCCATCTGGACCCCAGCTCCCCCAGGGGCTAAAAGGGTTGGCTGCAGTTGGCTCGTGGCTGAGGCTGTCTTGGCAATTGCCCTGGAGAAAGGGACCCACCTCACCCAAGGCCTCAGCCCCTCCCTGGGGAACACATATTGTTTGGGGTAAAAGGCCTGGTCTCCATGCCTCTATTTAGGTAAGCTCTATAAGCTCACCTCTTTGTCATTCAGAGGTCCTTTGGGGATCGGCGGAGGCCTCTGTTAATACTGTGTCACAGCCCAGCTTCTCTCTCTGCCTGATCTTGCGTCAGGAATTTGGTCCTGAGAACACCCCAGTAAACCACTGGTATGCAGATGTCTGTCTTAGAGTCCATTCTCAGGAATCTGATCTATGATCAAGCACATGAGAATAGATGTTTATCCTGAGAACTGGGAAGCTGGTGTGAAAAGGGGAAGATGAGACATGACCTTGGTCATGTCCCTCCCCTGTCTGAAACTTAGTTCCTATATACACATGGCAGGGGATTATGGAGAGTGGTGAGTGTCTCCCCTTTGTTCACAACGATTGCTTTGAAGCTGGGCACATGCTGAATTTCTCAGCTCCCCCATCGTTAGGGGGCCTGGGGGGCATACCAGCAGAAGGTGAGCTCTACCCCGCTTGCCTCTCCTACACACTTTTTCCTTCTGGCAACTTAGCACCCAGATATCAGGGTGATGCAGTGTCGACCAAGGAGACGATGAGACTATCCTGGAGATTGGCAGAATGGGTTCCTGAAGGGCTGAGTGGAGCAGAGCTTCTCAAGGAACTTCTGCTACACGAGACAGAAGCAAACTTCCTTGTCGTTCCACCCAGCCGGAGTCCACCGCAACCAACACAGGCCTGTCCAGCTAATGTCGTACAAAATCAAATGCTTTGGAGATCATTTATGTCTCTTTCTAGCTGCATCTTTATATGGTTGTATAAAGCCAAATGCTTTGGGAATAACATATTCATTCATTCATCTATCTACCCATTCACTGACTTGAGATTTACTGAGACATCTGTTAGGCTCTGGGGATATAGACATGACCAAGATACAGCCTCTGCCCTGGAAATGCTCACAGTCTAGTGCAGGGAGAAAGACACTTAACTACCTCACTGTGACACAGTGCAGGGGTGAAGTGCATTACAGGTCAGTATTAGGTTTTCTCAGTTGAGAAGACTCTGAGAATGGATTAGAAATTCTGCGAGTTAACCTGGGCCTATCTGGATCAAACTTGACAGTGAGGAGCCCTAGGAGTTCAGGTGGTAGAAGGTGGGCTGGGGGTGAAGGGCTTTGCTACCCCCTCCAGCTGATATCAGAGCCCTTTGATTTCCTTCCTGTCACCTGTTGGTCTTCTGCATAGAGTTCACTTAAAGAAGAAGTTCTGTGGCTAAAGAGTAAGGCCAGCCTTCCTACCCATTTCACAGATGAGGAGAATGAGGCTCAGCTGGAGAAAGTGTTGACAGGGCACATCAGGAGTTGGCCTGGAGTCTTGGGAAAGTGACTTGACCTTTCTGAGCTCTGTTCTCTTGTCTGTAAAATAGGGAAAGTGGTACCAGCCAGGTCCTGCTGAGCCGTGTGGATTAAATGAAATTTTATAAATGTGCAAATCTGGTTGTCAGATGAAAGTTAGTGCATCCTCTTCAGCAAACCTGCAGTATCTAAGCAAACTGAACATTAGCAACCTCACCCCTGGGTATCCATCTACCCAACAGAAATGAGTGCTTATTTCCTATCAAGGACAAGGACAAGAATGTTCCCAGCAGTTATATTCATAATAGCCCCTAAATGGATACTGTCCAAAGGTCCATCAATGGTAGAATGGATAGTTAGAGGCATATTCATATAAAGAAATACTACACAGCAATAAAAAAGAACAAATAGGTGCTATACACACTGATAGAAGGTCACAGATGCAATATCTGGGGCAAGCAGCCAGATACAAGGAAGTGTTTATGGTGTAATCCCCTTTATATGAAAATTAAGAACAGGCAAAAGCCCTCAATGGAGATGGGGCTCAGAATAATAGTTTCCTTTGGGAAGACGGGGTTTGGAGGGTCTAAAGGTGTTCTGGGGGGGGGGGGATGGGAGATGTATTATGTCTTGATTTGGGTGGTGGTTTCCCAAGTATGTACAAATGAAAAGATGAATCAAACCATACCTGTAAGGGTGTTGCATGTCATTGTTTGCAAGTTATTAAAAATAAAGAGATTGTGAATATTAACAAAAATGAGGTGATAACCCCCCTGCGCATGTGTGCATATTAACAAATGGGGTCCAGATGACAGATGTCAAGTACTGCCAGTGCTAAGGACACATTAGTCATTGGTTCTCAAGCTTCAGCATGCTTAAAAGTCACCCGGTGAATGTGACTGGGCCAGAGTTTCAAATTCAGTGAGTCTGGGATGGGATCTGAGAGTTTTGCTTTGCTTTATTTGGAAGCTCCTAGGTGATGTTGATGCAGCTGGTCCACAGCCCACACCTCGGGGAGCACTGGTCTAAGCAGTCCTTGGAAGCAAATGGAAAACAATCCATTCAGCATCCCATGTGGCAGTGAAGCTAGTTGGTCAAGGTCCTGCTCAAGTGCCACCTCCCACCTATCCTCTGAATCTCACATGGATGCATCTGATTGGTGGAGCCCCATTTGCCTTCAATTCCTTAGCTGCAAGGGCATCTGGGAGATGTAGTTTTCAGCTTCTGAGTCTTGCTGTATGGAAAGGTACATAGACAAGTCCCAAGTGACATTTGACCACACTTCTACAGTTTCCACTCACCTGCCAGCTGGTGACACTCCACAAACTTAGAACACCGACATGGACGTGAGTATTCTTCTGGGTGACTTGGGCTAAGTGCAGCTGTTGTCTTTCTGAGGATTCTTGACACTTTTCCCAGTGTAGGGGAGTTAAGTTTTAGGGTGTGAAAAGCCTGAGAAGGATTGTTAGCAGAGACAGTGTTTTCCTTGTTTGGTCCAACGATGCAAAGTGGGAATCACAATTTAGTTCACGCGAGAGCTAGAAGAAGCAATTCCATGTTCTACCCCCTCCCTGCCCATTTCTCAGAGGGGGAGACTGAGGCTCCCAAAAGGACAAAGTTCACCTGGGCAGAGCTGAGACTTAAGCTCATGTGCCTTTATGTCTGCCTAGAAAGCACCTTGCTTTTTGTGATCCCTTTTGTTCCGTCCACACCCCATGCTGGGAGAGGGCAGGGACTATTTTACAGATGAGGAGGCTGAGGCTCACACAGAGCAACCAAGGGCTACATTACGTGTTGCACAGAAAGCATAGTCTTCTTGCAGCCCAGAGCCAGGGGGCCCCAAGGAAGGTCATGAACAGGAAGACAGCCTCATTGTATGGGATCATCACTGTCTTCCTTCCACTCGGCTGCACCCACCAGGCTGGCCCCAAGGCCAACCGCCGGCTCCCTGACCCCAGATCATGACAAAAGAGAAAGAAATTCTTTCACTTGTGGCCCTTGTAAATTTTGCAGCTTTCTGAGTCTCATCTTTTGCTGTACAATCATCCCCACCTTTTTGATACACATAAAGTTGTAATTCTGGGAAGATACGCATAAAATGTACTGTCTTAGCTCAGTGGCAATAAGTACATTCACACTGCTGTGCAGCCATCCCCACCGATCATCTCCAGAACTCTTCCCACCCCCCAAACTGAAGTTCTCTACCCATTAACCAACTCCCATTGCCCCCCTTTTCCCAGCCCCTGGCAACCACCATTGTATTTTCTGTCTCCATGAACCTGACTAGTCTAGGTATCCCGTGTAAGTGCGATCACACAGTGTTTGTCCTTTTGTGCTTGGCTTATTTCATTTAATACAATGTCCTCAAGTTTCATTTATGCTGTAGCACATGTCAGAACTTCCTTCCTTTTTAAGACTGAACAATATTTCGCCGTATGTATATACCACACTTTCTTTCGACTTTTGGTTATTGCGAATAATGCTGCTATGAACATGGCTGCACAAATCTCTGTTTTGAGCCTCTGCTTTCAATTCTTCTGGGTATAGACCCAGAAGTGGAATTACTGCCCCACAGTCCTCCATTAAGTTCCTCCTAATCCTCCTATACTTGCAAACATATGGTAGCTGTCCTTCTCTCCACACCTGAAAAACAAATAATCCAGTGAAGAAATGGGCAGAAGACATGAGCAGACACTTCTCCAAAGAGGACATCCAGATGGCCGACAGACACATGAAACGATGCTCAGCGTCCCTCCTTATCAGGGAAATACAAATCAAAACCACACTGAGATACCACCTCACGTCGGTCAGAGTGGCTAAAATGAGCAAATCAGAGAACTCTAGATGCTGGCGAGGATGTGGAGAAACGGGCACCCTCCTACACTGTTGGTGGGAATGCAAACTGGTACAGCCCCTCTGGAAAACAGTGTGGAGGTTCCTCAGGAAACTAACAATAGAACTCCCTTATGACCCAGCAATAGGTCTGCTAGGAATTTACCCAAGGGATACAGAAATGCTGAGGCATAGGAGCACATGTACCCCAATGTTCATAGCAGCACTCTCCACAATAGCTAAAACATGGAAAGAGCCTAAGTGTCCATCAACAGATGAATGGATCAAGAAGATGTGGTTTATCTATACCATGGAATACTACATGGCAATGAGAAAGAATGAAATCTGGCCATGTGTAGCAACATGGATGGACCCTGAGGATGTTATGCTGAGCGAAATAAGTCAGGCAGAGAAGGACAGATACCATATGTTTGCACGTATAGGAGGATTAGGAGGAACTTAACGGAGGACCATGAGGGAGAAGAAGGGGAAAAATAGTGGGGGAGAGGGAGGGAGGCAAACCATGAGAGGCTCTTGAATGCTGAGAACAAACTGAGGGCTGATGGGGTGTGGGCGGAGGGAAGGGGGGAGATGGGCATGGAGGAGGGCACTTGTGGGGATGAGCACTGGGTGTTATATGGAAACCAACTTGACAATAAACTATTTAAAATAAAAAAAAGAAAACAAAAAAGTTAAAAAATTAAAAAAAGAAGTGGAATTACTGCATCACTTGGGAGTTCTTGTTTTCATTTTTTGAGGGATCCTATACTGTTTTCCACAGCGGCTGCACAATTTTGCATTCCCACCAGCAATGCGCTGGGTTCTAGTTCTTCCATGTCCTTGCTAATCCTTACCTACTTTCTGTATTTGTTTGTTTGTTTTTATAGTAGCCATCTTAATGGGCATGAGGTGGTTGCTCTCCATTCCATCCCATTCCATTCCATTCTATTCTATGCCATGCCATGCCATTCCATTCTGTTCCATTCTATTCTATGCCATTCCATGCCATGCCATTCCATGCCATGCCATTCCGTTCCATTCCGTTCCGTTCCGTTCCGTTCCGTTCCAATCCATTCCATTCCATGCCATTCCATTCCATTCCATTGTTGGTGATTTGATGTAATCATTGGAAAAAAGAAGCCAGCACCCTGGAAGCCTCAGAAGCTCACAAGTATCGCCCAACAATCGTGGCAAATGGAAGAGCAGCAGAGGGTCCACAGGGCAGCCAAGTGAAACATCTTTCTCCTCTCCCTCCAAAGAGCAAACACTTCCTGAGTCTAGAGGAAGCATTTCTGCACACACCAGACTATTGAAGTCAGTGTGTGGCAATGCTTTTGCTACATTCCTAAGATCTTCTTCCCTTTTTAGCCTCTGGAAGAGGAGTTTTATTTTGCCTGCACAGTAGCACAGTAATAACCACACAGCTTAAACATAAGTTTTCTTGTGCATTTCCTAGTTGAAATTTGCACATTGAAATTTTTATATTCATGCATTCTTTTATAATGCCTAAATGTTTTCCTTGAAATGTGTATTGATTTGTAAATTAGATTGTCTTCTGTAATAAAATACCATTTGTACAAAAAAAAAATCCTTGTTGTTACAGGAGGCGTGGAGGGGGAAGCGGAGGGGCAAGGTGGTGGGAGTGAGCCCTAGAGGAGGGGGTGCAAGGCTGGAAGGGAGGAAGTGTGGCCTGGGCATGGGTGCTGGCAGTGAGGATCCCCAGGCGGGGGGTGGGTGGGGTAGACAAGACACATTTCAGAGACAGTCTAAAGGGTGTGGTGGCCAGTCTGTGATCAGGCCTGAGGGAGGAGGGCTCAGAGTCTAGAATGACTTCCATATTTCTGGTTTCATGCGTTGGGGGTGGAGAAGGCAGAGAATAGAACAGAAGGGCTGATGACCACTTCCGCTTAGACCTTAAAGGGCCCGCCGGCCACTCAAACATCAGGATGTGTTCAGTAAGGCAGCTGCAGGGGGTTGGGGCAGGGGTGAGAGGGGAAGGGGGGCCTGGGAGATGGGCTGTGGAGGGCTGTAAAGTTAGGCTTCTGGGATGGACAGACAGCACAGAACAGACCCTCAAGCCCGAGCGTCCTGACTCCAGGTGGGGAAGAGGCCCCTCGGCTCTGTCTTGGGTTGGTGTCCTGAGGGTCTGCTCACCCTCTCATGTTCCCTCTCACTCCAAGTGCACCCATCCTGGGCTGAATTGCTGCATGAGTCAGAATGACCCGAGGTCCAGTCCAACCTCCTCTCACATGCTCATCTCCCCGAAGGTCAATTTCCTCTTGAGTCACATGGGGACACTGATGCCTCCACACCAGGTTTTAATGAAAAGCACATGGAAGGGCTGGTGGATTGCTCAGCAGACATCTAGCAGGCATTGCATGAACAGTTGTTGCATCTGGCTCATTTCTGCATCTGCCTGGATGTCCCTCCTCCAGGAAGCCTTCTCTGTTTCCCTCCCCTTATCACCCAAGGTTGGATAAAGTCCCTCTTCTCTGTGCCGCCATAGCACCTCCCTGTGACCTCATTGTCTGTCTCCTGGAGCACAGGGGCTGGTATTATTTAGTAGGATAGTTTCATTTTGGCATCATAGAGAGAGAACCTATATCTGCTGCTTCCTAACTGTGGCATCTTGGGCATGTCTGTCAGTATGCCTGAGCCTCAGTTTCCTCATCTGCAAAATGGGAATGATATCAATAGTACCACCTCTTAGGGCCATTGTGAGAGTTAAATGAGATAATTCATATGCATAGTCCTTAGGATGGTTCCTGGCACACGGCAAATAGTCAGTGAACATTAGCCATCTTTCCACTATTAGTCTTTATCTTTGGCAATTTTACTTGTAGGCCTATAGGACTAAGAGTCAGAAGACCTGGGTTCTGGTCTCAGATTTTTATTCTGTTGATTTTTTTTTTTTTTTTGAGAGAGAGGAAGAAAGAGCGAACACGTGTGTGTGTGTGTGTGTGTGTGTGTGTGTGTGAGAGCAGGGGAAGGGCAGAGGGAGAGAGGAGAGAGAGAATCTTAAGCAGGCTCCACACCCAGTGCGGAGCCTGAAAAGGGGCTCGATCCCACAACCCTGAGATCGTGACCTGAGCCGAAATCAAGAGTTGATGCTTAACCGACTGAGCCACACAGATGCCCCTCTGTTGATCTTTCGTGAACTTTTGGGGCACCTAGAACCGTTCTAGATCAGGGGGGTAGGTAAGAGGTGAGGGACTTTGTAGTAAAGAGAAGCTCCACTTCCTTCTTTCCCTGTTCACTGGCCGAGCACGTTGGTGGAGAAGCTTTGTGGGGAAGAGACACTAAGGTGGTGGCTGCCTCCTCTCCCGTGGCGGTGGGGGCCGCGTTCCGGAAGCCCTCCCTCTGATGGCACCTGCTGGCAGCGGGTGGGGTCCCAGCCCCCTACCTCCCTGGAGGCCCCTCCCGAGGACACGACCGAGGCTGGTGGCCTGGGCCGCTGCCCCCCTCCAACCCTTGGGGCCTGGTGTGGCGCGCACGCATGTGTATTTTAGAGATGCTTCTCTTAATCATATCTTGAATTAATGCAGGCCTCGTTCTTTCCCAGCTCTCATTACCCTCTTAATTAACTCGGCACAGATGGAAAAAGTCGGAATTGCTCTAGCCGAGTTGTTCTGCTAGTTTTAAAATGAGGTGGCAGATGGGAGGACGAGGTGGAACGGGCCGGCTCGGAGGGGGGAGAGGAGTTTTCAAGCTGTCACCAGAGCGTCAACAAACGCTCCATCTGTCGGTGGTGAGGCCGGGCCGAGGCCTCGCGCGAGGGGCTGGGGTCCTCAGGGCCGCGTGGCCGGAGGCTCAGAGCCCCTGGCCCGAGGTCCCCCGGGCCGCGGACCCCGCCACCGGGATGGGCGCCGGGATTGGGGTTCGGATGCGGTGGGCACCTCTACTGCAGACCACGAAGGAAACATTGCTGCCCCCATTGCTGTTTGGGGAGCCAAGGAAGCCTTTTCTTTTCCGTCTTATCTAAAATAGTCCCAAGGAATGAATTACGTCGACTCCACGTGGCTGTCAGAGTGAACTTTCTAAGATGCACATCACTTTGCTGCTTGACTGGCACTGGCTCCCTGGGGTCCTCAAGCTCGAGTCCGCCCCGCCCTGGACTGCAGCCTCGTCTCTCCAGGCCCTCCTTGGCCCACACCGCCTGCAGCCAAGAGACCTGCCGGGTCTTTCTGATGCCCTATTAGGCTCCTTTGTGCCCCCGGGCCTTTGCATTTTCCGTTCCCTCTGCTGGAACCCGCCCCTCCTTCTCATGCTTCAAGACCAGCTGCGTTGGGTACCTCTCGGAGTCCTTGCTCTGCTTCTGTGTTTCTCGCACCAAAAGTGTTTTCTAAAATTCCCTGCTTGTGAACGAATTAATAACAGGTTCTTCAGCAAGGGGTGTACAGGGAGGTGGCCTGTTTGCCGATGCGTCATCTCAACCTGCAGTGATCATAGAAACTTAGGGTTCAAAGACATCTCAGGGACCTCTCAGAGTGTGGGAATCCATGCTCGTACATCCCAGACAGGGGGATTTTCAGGCTTGGCTTGCATACTCGCCGCGATGGGGAACTCACTCTATTAAAATAGACACTCTTGGAGGACAGATCTGATAGTTCCACATTTTCTGGGCTGGGTGGAGACTGGACTCTGCCATGTGCATGGACATAAAATCTGCCCCCTCAGGGCAGTCCTTCAGGGGCTTGGCAACGAGGTGTCCCCCAGGCCTGCCGCTCTCAGTGACACACCGCGGAAGGCAGCACCTACCGACTGCTCTCTGACTCTGTGGCAGATGACGGGGCCTCAAGATTCCTGGTCCTTCTGTTCAGTGTCCTGAGATTTGTGGGGCAGTAGCCAGAGCCCAGACTTTGGAGTCAGGTGGACTGGGTGCCAGGCCCATGCGCTGCTGTTTGCCAGCCGCGAAATAGGTGCCTGTACCTCCTCCGAGCCTTGGCTTGTGCATCTGTGAGATGAGAGTTGAGTCGGATGGCTGCTATGGCCCTTTCAGCTGTGACCTGTGAAGCTCCACGGCATTGCCTCTGTGTCTCGTCCTTCTGTCCCAGGGGCCTGTCCTCTGACCTCCTGACTCCTGTCCCCCTGGCCCCAACCCCTGCGTAATACCTGGTTCATGACACTGACTCTCTGGCACGCTTTGCCAGCTTTTCCTAAAATTCAGTTCTATTTTTTTGTTAAGTTTATTTATTTTTTAGAGAGAGAAAGAGAGAGAGAAAGCATGAGCAGGGGAGGGGCAGAGAGACAGGGAGAGAGGAAATCGTAAGCAGGCCCCAAGCTGTTAGTGCAGAGCCCCACACAGGGCTTGATCTCAGGAGCCAGAAGATCATGACCTGAGCCGAAATGAAGAGTCGGATGCTTAACTGACTGAGCCATCCATGCGGAATTATGCGCGGACTCCCTAGAGTGGCCTCGCCAGTGTCCCCAGCGCCATAAGCGGCAACTCCTCACTCTCTATTTTCCCCCAGGGCTCTCCAAATTCATGATCATTCCACCACTTCACACACACTGCTACCTCCACCTGCAAACCCCTTCCCCCTGGCTGCTGGCAGCTATGAACTCCTATTGATACTGCAAAACCCTATTTGGATGTCACCTTCGGTCTGAAGCTTTTCCAGACCATGTTTCCTTCTGAGACATGTTAATCATTCTTTCTTCGAGACCCCTTTGCAAGTACAATACTACGTCTATCACTGTGTGTTTGAATAACCCTTTTCTGTGGTTATGTTCCTTCTGTAAATTTCACAGGGCAGGGACATTTTGATTCCTCTCCGTCCTCCATACCAGGGACAGAGTCTGGCAGGCCCATGTCCCCGCCTTCCTGACTATGTTGCTGCACTTCTGACCTCACTCTCTTTCCTCCCTTTTTTCAAGTGAAAATGACAGCAGTTCTTAATCAGAACTTCTTAATCACACCACATTATCCTTCGGAGATGCTTTTACCTCCAGGAACCCATTGATTCTCCACTCTAAATTACTATAATTACCACAAATGATAAAATAGCAGCTTTCCCAGTTTTCTTAACCCTTGCCAATTTGCATATGCTAATCCACCAATATCTCACCTCCCCCCTCCCCCCCACCCTGCCCCTCCTGTTGCCTATTCCAAGAGAAGTTTTGGGTTTGCACTTATCTTGTCCCACTGCACCTTGGGGCTGGATCCAGGCAGGGAGGACAGAAGTTTCTGGAAATTTCCAATCCACCCAAGGAATGGAAGCAGTAAATTTCCTGTCATATAAAGGGTAGTAAATACATGGAAGGAGGTCTTCTGCTAGCTCCAGAGAAGGCAGGGTGGCGGAAGGAGAGGGCGCCGGCCGCTGAGTGATGGGCAAAGCCTGGGTTCACTTGCTGCTTCTAATTATCTTGGTCTGGTCCCCTCGCTCTCTGAACCTCACATCCCTCTTCTGGAAACTGGGAGGTTATATCCATTTGGCAGTTTGTAATGAGGAAGAAATATTATCTTTTTTGTTTGTTTTTTAAAGTTATGGTAAAATACACATAACATAAAATTTACCATCGTCACCATTTAAAGTGTATTGAGTACATTCATGATGTTTTGTGTGACCATCACCACCTTCCGTCTCCAGAACTCTTTACATCTAGCAAAACTGAAATTCTGTACCCTGTAAACACTCACTCCCCAGCATCTCTCCACACCTCTAGCCACTGGCAGCCACCACTTAACTTTCTGTCCCTATGGACTTGACCTTTCCAGGTGCCTCATATGAGCAGAATCACATAGTAATTTTCTTTGAGTGACTCCCTTATTTCACTTAGCATAACGTCCTCAAGGTTCAGCCACATTGTAACAGATATCAGAATTTTCCTTCCTTCCTTTTTTTAAAGTTATTAAAAAATTTTTTTAATGTCTATTTCTGAGAGAGAGAGAGAGACAGAGCATGAGCTGGGGAGAGTCAGAGAGAGAGGGAGACACTGAATCTGAAACAGGCTCCATGATCTGAGCTGTACGCACAGAGTCTGACACGGGGCTTAAACCCATGAACCATGAGTCCATGACTTAAGCTAAAGTCAGATGCTTAACCGACTGAGCCACCAGGTGCCCCAGAATTTCCTTCCTTTTTAATGTGGATAATATTCCATTGGATGTATGTACCACATTTTCCTTATCCAATCTTTCATTGTTGGATACTTGGGTTGCTAGAAATATAATCTTACTGGTTAAAATATCTCCTAAATTTACAGACAGCACATTTTTTTGTGTGTTTATTTATTTTTGAGAGAGAGCACAGGTGAGCTGGGAAGGGAAACAGAGAAAGGGAGACAGGGAATCTCAACCAGTCTCTGCACCGTCAGGGCAAAGCTTCCAGTGCAGGGCTCGAGCCCACGAACCATGAGATCACAACCTGAGCCTAAGTCAGATGCTCAACTGACTGAGCCACCCAGGAGTCCCCAAAGAGCACAATTTTAGGAGGTGGAGGTGGTTAGGACTGTAAACTCTGGTGTTACACTTGATCTTGAGTCCTGGCCAGGTGTCCTTGGGCTCCTTACCTCAGAGTCTATCCCATGAGACCGTTGTGAAATTAATGACCTAAGGCACATACAATGCCCAGCACAGGGATTGACCTGCAGGGAGCATTCATTCTCTTAGTCATTCATTCATTCAACAAATCTTTACTAAGCACCTACTATGTTCCAGGCATTGAGCTAAGTGCTTGCCATAGAGCAATGTCTGTCATTCACAATGCCGACCTCAGGAAGGCGAGGCAGACTATAATCAAATAAGTAAGAGAAAGCACATTGTCAGATAGACAATCCGTAAATTCTAGGGATTGACATAGAGCAGATTAAAAGGGATAGTGAGTGCTTGCAGAGGGTGGTATTGCATACACAGTGGGCAGGGAAGGTCTCCAAGAATCCAGGGTGAGCCTGGTAAGGAACACCAGAAATGGAGAGAAGAGAAAATGCAAAGATTCCGAGGTGGAAACATGCCTGGAATGTTCTAGGAGCAGGAACTGTCTGGTATGGAGAAATTTGAGATAGAGCATAGTGGAGATAAGGGCAGAGAGGTAGCTGGGGGTTAGAGCTGCAGGGCCTGGTGAGCCCGGGGGAGGAGACCAGCTGCTTCTGAAGAATTCTAAACAGAGAGGTGACAGGGTCTGACTCCTATTTTAAAAAGCATTGCTCTGCCTGCCAGGTTGAGAATAAACTATAGCGTGGGCGAGGTTGGAGATAAGAAGACCCAAGACTGAAATAAGCCAGGCCAGGGATTGGCAAATGTTGTCTATACAGTTCCAAAGAGTAAATGTGCTTGGCTTTGTGGGCCATAGCATCTCTGCTGTAATTACTCAGTTCTGCCCTTGAAATGCCAGAGCGGCCATGGACAAATGGGTGTGACTGTGTTGCAATAAAACTTTATTTATAAAAACAAATGGTCAGCTGGATTTGGCTAATGGGTTGTAGTTTGCTGATGCTGGCATTAGCTACATGATGGTGAGTTGGACCAGGGTGTGGCAATGGGGCTGTGGGAAGTGGCTGGATATTGGATATATTTTGAAGGTAATATCAACAGGATTTATTGCCAAGATGAGAGAGTCTATATTTTAGGCTGTGAGGGGAATTAGGATTTTGGTTTCAAACATGCTAAGTTTGAGATGGTCCTTAGACACCCAAGGTAGATGCATGAGTCTGGAGTTTGGGAGAGGGACTAAGGATAGAGGTAGGAATGTCAGAGTTGTCAGCATCTAGGTGGGTGTGAAGATATGAGATTGGATGAAATCATTTATGAAAGAAGAATGGATAGAAAAGAAAAGGCCATCAAGGCCTGAGCCCTGGGGTGCTCAGAGAGATGACAGCCAATCCAAGGAGACTGAGAGGGAGTTGTCACTGAGGTGCAAGGAAAACCCAGAGTTTCTATGGGGGAGTGATCACTTTGCTAAATATTGCTGCTGTGGGTTCTTATCTACCAGAAACCCCAGTATGTGAGCTTATTTGGAAGTAAGGTCTTTGTAGACATAACTAGCTAAGATGATGTCATACTGAATTAGGGTGGCCCCAAATCCAATCATTTTTTGTCCTCTAAGAAGAAGAGTGGACACATGAGACACAGAGGGGAAGACGGTCATATGTGGGTGGAGGCAGGTAGAGAGGTTGAGGAGATGCGGTGATAAGCCAAGAAATGCCAAGGAAGGCCTGTGGCTACCAGAAGCTGGCAGATGCACAGAAAGAGGCTTCTCTGGAAATTTCAGAGGTAACAGAACCCTACTGAAACCTGGATCTTGGATTTCTGCCCTCCAGGCTGTTATAAATAAGTTTCTGTTCTTTTAAGTCACCCAGTTTGCGGTACTTTGTTTCAGAAGCCCTAAGAAACTAACACGTGTTGCCAACGGGTTAGGTAGGATCAGGACAGACAAAGGACCTAGGATTTGGCAATGTTGGATGACCTTGACAAGTGCTGTTTTCACTAAAGTGGTGGGAGTGAAAGTCTGTTTGGAGTGCATTTCAAAGAGAACAAGAGGGAAGGCATCAGACACTGAATATGACCCATTCTTTCATTTTAAGGGGACAGGGAAGAATGATGTAGTTGGGGAGGAATGGGAGAGAGTAGACATGACTTAGGTTGATGGAGATAATCCAGCAGAGAGGTAA
Organism: Hyaena hyaena; assembly: GCF_003009895.1. Lineage (NCBI taxonomy): Eukaryota > Metazoa > Chordata > Mammalia > Carnivora > Hyaenidae > Hyaena > Hyaena hyaena. The sequence continues at coordinate 1,830,567 of NW_024080722.1, forward strand.
GAAATGATGATGCAGGAGAGTGGGGAGAATGAGTGATGTCCTTAGGGACTACATTAGTGGGCATGAGGAGAGGCTGGAGCATGGGGAGGTCTTTTGTAGCAGAGGGGAAAGCAGAGAGCTCGTGTGTGTGTGGCTGGCACATGTGATGGAGGGACTGGAGTTCTTTTTTGGTTGCTTTTATTGTCTCCATGAAGTAGGAGTCAAAGTGATGAGCTGCAACTAAGGCTAGGGAGGAAGCAGCAAAAGTTTGAGTAGAGAGAGTAATGAGTGACCATTTGGGGGAGGGTGTATGTGTGTTGGTGATTCTCTTCAGGGAAGTGTATTTGGATTCCTGGGCAGCCCAAAGGACCCACTTGAGCCATGATTCAGTGAGTGGCCATGATTTCAGTGTTGGCAGAGTCAGCAGGGCTGTGTGTTCCTCTCTCATCACATTCAGCTGCCAGGTCCAGGTTGAGAGCAGATGGAGAATTGGATTAAACTAGCAAGTGTAATGAAGCAAGACATGAACAAGGCAGTCAAGGTTTGTATCAGTTATCTATTGCTGTGTAACAAAACCACCCCAGTATTTGGCAGCTTAAAATAATAATCATTCATTTTTCTTGAGTCTTCAATTTTTGGCAGAGATTTGGTGGGGACAGCTTGTCTCTGCTCATCTGGGGTGGCCTGGGGAATGGAGGGCATCCCAAGAAAACAAGGCAGAAGTGATTTAACATTTTTGACAGCCGTGCCTTCACTTCTGCCAGAACATAGCCCCACTCTGATTCGAGGACAGTTCTCAAGGGGAGGGCTGTGAAAGTCACATAAAAAGTGCATGTGAAATGGGAGGTGTTGCAGCCAGTTTTTAGAATGTGATACAATGAGATGATGATATGATGATGATGGTGATGATGGTGGTAACAATGATGATAGTGATCATGATGATGATGATGGTGATGATGATGGTGATGATGGTGATGGTAGTGGTAATGATGATGATGATGATGGTGGTGGTGAAGATGATGATGGTGAGGATGATGGTGGTGACAAGGATGATGGTGATGATAGTAGTAATGATGATGATGGTGAGGATGATGGTGAGGATGTTGGTGATGATGATGATGGTGATGATTGGCCATGACTTCTTGGCTGGGCAAAGAAGGAAGTGAGGACATACTAGGCAAAGGCAATGAAAAGGTGGCCAAGTTAATGGACCCTAGAACCTAGTGAGGAGGCAAAATTGTCGATCATGGAGTGAGCAGAGCTCAGAGAGTGAGATTCTTGAAACTGAGGTTATGGGGTGAGAACAGTTATTGGCAATGATAGACACAGTTGAGCCATAGCAGTGAGTGAGTGGGGTGTGGATTTTGCAAGAGAGGAAGTCAAAGAATGACAAAACAGGCTGTTGAGAGGAACACTCATGTGAATCTTGAAACTGAGTCTGTGTTGGAAAAAGTGCCAGTATGCCAGGAGTAAAAACCTCTCGGGATGCAGGGATAGTGATGGCCATGAAAAGGAGGGGGTGGTGCGTGCTTTAATATGATGGGAGGAGCTTCAGAGCTGGAGCTTCCCAGGAGGGGAGCAGTGTTCTGGAAGTGGCAGCGAGGAACAGTGAGGAACAGTGTGAAGAGCAGAAGGAGTGTGGGAGAGAAGTAGGTCCTCCTGAGAGAGCTTCAGGGGAAGAGGGTTCCTGGGGAGATAAGGTTTCATTTGGAGCCAGGAGGAGAATGTTCGCAGGAGTTTAGTTGAGGATCGAGGGAGTTTCAGAGGGCATAGTGGGAGGTTTTGGTAAGGATCTAGAACCCAGTGGCATGCAGAGGTGCTATGTGTCCAGGGGGACTCAGAGCTCAGCAGATATTAATTATTACAAAAATTGCCATTATTTTTCAGGCCAGGCTGCTGATTTTATGGATGGGGAACAGGCATTATTTCACTTGTCATGTTATGCTGTGATTATCTTTTTCCTGCCTTCCCTACAGGGCTGTGAGCTCCTGGAGAAGGGGTTCATCATCTTGTTGTCTTGGAATCCCCAATGCCCAGCATGATGATTAGCCCAGAGTATTTATCAGATAGCATCTGTTGAATGAAAAACGCTCCGATAGACATACTGACTTACCTAAGGTCATAGAGCAAAATCACCTGGATTCCTGGTTCTCAGTTTTCTTTGCATGCCTGTGAATCTAAATTCCTCTAATTCTCGTAGTGGTTACCTCTTCCCTTTATCCCTCTCCCTTTTGCCTATTTATTTTCCAGTGAGATCCATAGCCCCAGATGGGATTTGAAGCCTAGGACCTCCATCAATGTTCAAAGCGTCCTTCTTTTTGCTCGTGTGTAATCTTCAAAAGGCCCTTTTCTCCCACAGTGATCTTCCCTGGAGGGACCCTGGCAGGCCCTAAAATAAGAACTGCAGGCTGGCTAAATAGGGTTTTTCGGTAATAGAATAAATAGGCGAGAAGATAGGGAAAGAGGCGGGTAGCTCTGGAGCCTCTTTGTCAAGTGTTTTAGACTTTGCACTGGGGGCTTCCAAGTCCATTAGCCTCTGTTAATTTCTCTCATGCTTTATGGTGAAGGGGACGGAACTGGATGGAAATACTCCTTACGTGGCGGTGATTCACACCCGAAACTGACAGGCTGAGATAAACCCATTTGGGAAAAGAAGAGCATCTTCTCAACCCATCCAAAAGATTTGAGGAGTAGGAGGAGAAAATCCCATGATCCAATGCCAAATTCTTGATCACAGATTCCCTTCTGAGATGCTGTCAGCTGGGGGCTTAGAGCAACCCCTCTTAACGCTGGGATTTGGAAAACACTGGTAAGTCACTGCTCTGCGATCAGCGCAGAAGTAATGGGTTCATGCCTTGCTTCTCCCATCTGAAAACTTCCGAGGCTGGCCAGGCATCAAGGGGACAGAGAGAGAGATGAGTACAAAATGAGACTATCAATCCTACCATTATAGAGATTGGGGTGTACGTACAGGTGTGCATGTGCACGTGTGTTGGAAGGAGGGATGGTATGTGAGGGAAGAGAGAAAGACTCAGACAGAAGATACAAGAAGCAGAATCACCAGGGAAGGCCAGCAGGTGAAAGTCCCTCTTCTGGTCCCCAAAAGAAAACACCCATCTCTTAGAGCAAAACAAGTCAGGAGGGGGATGAAATCTCAAAGTCTTTGGAGAGAGTTCTGAGAAAAAGGAATTGCTTCTCCTTTTCGTGCCTTCCAAGGGGAAAAATGGCTCTCACGAAGGGTGGGAGTCCCAGGAAGACAAAATAACACACACTCTACAAAGACATTTTTTAAAAAAATATTTTTATTTATTTCTATGAGAGAGAGAGAGACAGCGTGAGCAGGGGAGGGTCAGAGAGAGAGGGAGTCACAGACTCTGAAACAGGCTCCAGGCTCTGAGCTGACAGTCAGCACAGAGCCCGACGCGGGGCTCGAACCCACGAACCGGGAGATCATGACTTAAGCGAAAGTCGGACGCCCAACCGACTAAGCCACCCAGGCGCCCCGACACTTTTTGTCACCTTGAGAGCCTCCAAAGGGCTACTGTGGAGGGTGAATTCCCAGTCCTTGGAGGGGCCAAGTCACGTGTGAAGACCATCCAGCACCGCGCTGGGTTAAGGGACCACCGGGCCATCTAAGGCAGTGTGGTTAAGCCTTGGGCAAGTGTGTGTTGGTGCCAGAGCCTATCTGTATCCCAGGCTGTCTATTGTTCTACCTTCACTGCTAGAATCCCAGGCCAAGCCATCGTCTCCTGTCCCTGGACAGCTACAGTGGCCTCTTAACTCATGTCCTAGGCGATATTTTATTTTATTTTATCCCACAGGTGGGAGTAGGCAGCTACAGGGATGGATATCTGGTCTACCTGCCTCCCTACCCTGATCTTGTCCCTATGATCCACCTGGCCTTCTGAGGCTCAGACTCTGCCCACAGCCGTGCATCTTGCCACTCCTGTGCTCAACACCCTCCTGCCTTCTAACGTGGGCTTCAAAATACTGAAGCTTCTTTCAGCTTGGCATTCAAGGCTCTTAAACACTAGGTCTCATTTTTTAAAAATGTTTATTCATTTTTGAGAGGGAGAGAGCACAAGTAGGGGAGAGGCAGAGAGAGAGAACGAGAGAGAGAGAGAGAAAGCAGGTTCCACACAGTCAGCAAAGAGCCCTATGCGAGGCTCAAACTCAACCACTGTGAAAGCATAACCTGAGTAGGAACCAAGAGTTAAACACTCAACCGACTGAGCCACCCAGGCACCCCAACACCAGGACTCATTTTATCTGTCCAATTTTATGCTCTTGAGTTTCAGCCGCCCCTTGACTCTGCTCAAACTGTTGCCTACCCTATCCCTCGCAGTCCAGTGTAAACTTTTTCTTTTAGTGCACTCAACACTGGGTCGGTGCACAAGCAATGAATGTGCTAATTACAAAATGGCCTCTTTATATTTCTTAAAGGGTCTTGGCAGCAGTTTTAGTTAGAGATGTGCTTCCAGCAGTCACTTGAGTTGAACATTCCCCTTGTGTGTTGATTCGTCTTTCCTTGTAACATAAAGTTTTAGGGCAGGAAAGATAATCTTACTAACTCTCACGACAGAGGGGAAAATAGAGCACTTTGCCCAGGTTATGCAGCGAGTCGGTAGCAGAGTTAAGACTAGAAACAAAGTATGGATTTTGGCTGCAGATCGCTGGTGGCTCAGCTCAGTTTGGATTCAGCCTGGGCAGGAGGCCCATGGCACGGTCTGCTTTGGCCATGCCCCCGGGCACAGTGTGAGTGGCAGCAGCTGGAGGCCATTAGGGGCGTGTGTGTCTCTCTTGCTCACACCCCCATCTACAAACATTATCCTTGGAGGCAGCCTCAGCTGGGATGGTACACCCAGGTGGCTGTCCCATGTGCCAGCCTGCATGCGCTGAAGCCTTCACTGACACCTCCGTACTTGGGAGGTCTGAACTGAGGTTTCCATCATGAGAGCAGAAGGGGCTGCGTCCCTGCTGTTACCACCCAAGGCCGATGGGATCCTAGGTTTAGGCAGCCTTCTGGGTGGTGACGTTCAAAGAGAGCAGTGCTGTCCCCTGCAGGGTATTTTGGGTATTTATGGGGGTTGTTTTGGGTTGTCACAATGCTTGGGGAAGCTATTAGCAATTAGTGGGTGGGGCCATATATGCCCAGCATACCACCTTGTGCCAGAGAATTCCACATTACAAAGAATCCACTTGCATCTTCCTAAGCAGTTTTTACATGTCTCACTAGAAATGCATGCAAGTGAAAAATCTGTTTATAGTTATGTATATCTAGATGCAAACTCTCTCTCTCTCATCTATCTATCTCTGAATATATATAAAGAAAGTTATTTTGTGCATAGGTTTAAAATACACTGAGCTTTCCAGGAACACAGCTACTTGGTAAATCAAGGGTAGGCTGTATTTGTTTTGCTCAAAACTTTACCAAGAGTGATTCACCATTTCGGAAAATTACACTGTGGATGGCAAGACTGCTGTTGAATTTAAGACACTGATACATTCACCCTAGCCTCAGTCTGCCTTTATAGTTATAATAAAGTATAATAAAGTATTTATAAATATAGACAGGTGCTTCTTTTTAGCCCTTATTTCAAAATGTCAAGCGTAAAGAAAAAGTGTCAATGATACTCAGTTGAATGTTGTTTTATGCCTCTTAAATCCCAACCTACTCATTAGAAAGAGGTGCAAACATCTTACTACTTCATGTGCCTTCACTGAGGTCATGTTCGAGCACTTAGTGACTAAAATGCATGCTATTTAATTATGCCTTAGCTCCTTTTCTTTATCTTTATGATACATCTATCTTTATAATATATTAATATTATTTACTATATTACTTACTATAGTATATACATAAAATAATTATGTAAGTAGGATATGCTATAATCTAGAGTCAGTATACCTATCTATACTAGTAGATACTACACTACACTATTTCATCATTGGAAAGAGGATGTTAGAAAATAATTGCTATGAAAAGGGGGATTGGGGTCTGAGAGAATAATAAAACCTGTTGATGCATCTCTAGGAACAAATACCTCGTTTGTCAATACCATTTAAACCCTGTTTCCTGGATGAAAAATCTGTTTTTTCCTTCCCAGAACCCTGATGAACATCCAGCTCTATGATCTTCATTCGTTCACTTATTAATTCAACATATATTAAGACCTGCTGTGTGCCAGGCACGATGCTAAGCACTCAGTGTATATTATTTCACTTAATCCTCATGGCCACCTTGTGGAGGAGGAGTTACTGTCTTTCTCTGTGGTCATGAGTCCAGGGAGCTCCCCGGCCAGCGGAGGAGACAGACACACAAACAGCACTGATGGCTCCCCATCATGGGGGGAAGAACATGGGTGGAAGCACAGAGGCCACAGGACCCAGAAGAGGGATGTCTTAATCCTCTTCCAGAAGGAGAGAAGGCTGTTTTAAGGATGGATTCCTGACAGATCAAGATCTGAGCTCAGTCTAAACACACGGGCAGGAGTCAGGCAGAGAGAAGATTGAAGTGGTTCTGGGCCAGGAGGATGCAGAGGAAGGGCAGGACTCAGCACGGCAGGCCCAGAGGATTCCCATCTGTTTATGGTGGTTGGAGCCCTGAGTGAGTGGAGATGTTGAGAGAAGAGGCCACGGGCAGGGAAGAGGTGGCCTCTGTGATGGTTCCCTGGGCTCCCTGGACGCAGCCCTGAAGATCCTCACTTTGTCCCAAAGGCAATAGAGAGCCACGGAAGGATGTATTCAGGGGAATGATGCTGTTGCTGTGGTGGGTTGGAGTGATCACTGGTGTTACAGTCTGGAGAATAATTGGTGGGCATACAATTAAAGGCTAAGAGGCTAGGTCAGAGGCTCTTGGCGCAATTAAGTAATCCATTAATATCACAAATATTGATTGATTGTCTCCCATGTTCTAGTCACTGAATGAAGTCAGAAGCCCCCAAAGACCCCAAAGCCTCCAAGTTACAAGTCTGGCCACTTAATTCTTATTATTAGCCCAGTACGAGCCAGAATTGAGACGTTAATTTGGTCCCTGGGCCACACCCAGCCCATGGCCTTCTGAGGTCCCAGACCACTTATTTATTCACAGTGCTAATCCAGTTACCAGTTCCTCAAAAGAGGCAGCAAGGAAGACGTTTGGCTCCTGGCTGGACCTTAATTTTGGATAATTTATTGTTATTCTGAAACATTTTCTAACTGACTGAATATTAACTGGCTGGGGCTCCAAGCAGAGGATGAAGGTACGAAGCTGTCATCACACAAGTGCTTGTCTGAGTTCATCCCCACGCAGCACGACCAGCGGTGTTGGCCTCGAGAGAAACATCCACTGTGCTGAACAGAGATCTTCTCAGAAAGTGGACTTGTGTGGCTTCAAGGCCAGTTAGTCACGAGGGTGGTGCAGGAGCCTGCAGGTGAGCAGGTGACTGGAGATGTCAGGGGAAAGGAGATGCCTAGATGCATGACCTTGGGGGGACAGAAAAGGAAACTCAGGAGCCTTTCTGGTTAAAGGCTTTGGAGACCGACGCTCTGGCATTCCGCCTCTCAGCAAATGTTCATGAAGTACCTTTCATGTATTGCAGAGGTCAAAACAAATGCAGCCCTTGTCCTTGGAGGCTTATGGTTTATTGGGGGATACAGATATTAAACAGCTAATTATTCAGATGATTATTTAATTACAATTGCGATAAACGCCGCTAAAGGAAAGTTCAGAGGGCTAGGAGACAGAATCACCATTGGATCTAATGTGATTTTGGGGTGGACGTCCTTGAGGAGGACATTAGAGATGAGACTGGGGAACAACTAGGTGTAAAATGGAATAAGGGTGCAGCGGGGCAGAGAGATAGTGGCTGTAAAGGCTCAGAAGTGGGCCACACAAAGACCAGTGAAGGTGAAGTGCAGACAATGAGCAAGACACAAACCTGAAGGACGAGGCACCTGCCAGTGCCTCTCCAACCTTCCCTGCAAACGGCTCAGCTGGAGACGATGTATTGGGGCTCCTCAAATACTTTCACAAAAAGGTCAAACTAGGCTCTTTAAGCTTATTTATATACTTAAATCTATGCATAGGTTGTATTTTGAGTGTTAACTCTGATCTGTTCATGGTGATTGCCTGGGGGTGCTCTACTGAGCAAGATTCTGAGGCTTTCTCCAAGGTTAGTGATAGAGAGTGGCATGATTGATTAGTGATGTCTGCCATGGATAAGGGAAAGCAGACTGGTAGCTGACATGGTCATTGCCTGCTGTCCCTGTTACTACTGCTACTAACAAACCACCTGCAAAGTTAGTGGTGTAAAACAACCATTATCTTATGGTTTTGGATTTTGTGGGCCACAAACTTGAATGGAGCAGTCTTGTGACTCATTTTGCTAGTCTCTTGAAGTTGTCTTTTGCAGAGGAGAAGTTTTCAATGCTAATAAACTCCAGCTTATCAACTATTTAGTTCATGGATTATGCTCTTGGTGTTGTATATAAAAGGTCATTGTCATACCCGAAGGTCATCTAGATTTTCTCATATATTATCTTCTAGAAGTTTTATAGTTCTGTGTTTTACACTTAGATCTGTGATCCATTTGTGTTCATATCTGTGAAGAGTAAGATCTGTGTTTAGATTATTTTCTTTTTGCATGTGAATGTCAAGTTATTCCTGCACCATTTGTTGAAAAGACTATCTTTGCTTCATTGTATTGCTTTTGATTGTTTGTCAGTGATCAGTTGATCGTATTTATGCGGTCTCTTTTTGGACTCTCTATTCTGTTCCATTGATTTGCCCATTCATCCACCAATACCACATTGTCTTGATCACTAAAGCTTTATAATATGTCTGAAGTTGGATAGCAAGACCTACAACTTTGTTCTTTTTCAATATTGTATTGGTTATTCTGCAACTATTGCTTCTACATATAAATTTTAGAGTTAATTTGTTGATATTCACAAAATAACTTCCTGAGACATGGATTGGCACTGCATTGAATCTACAGATGACATTGGAAAGAACTGACATCTCAATAATATTAAGACTTTCTATCCATGAACATGGAACATCTCTCAATTTATTTAGTCTTTCTTTGATCTCATTCATCAGAGATTTGTAGATTTCTTAATATGGATCTTGTACATGTTTTGTTAGATTTATACTTCAGTATTTAATTACAGGGGTGTTAATGTAAATGATATTATATTTTTCACTTCAGTTCTACTTGATTATTGCTGGTATATTGGGAAGCAGTTGAGCTTTGGATGAACTTTGCATCCTATAACCGTGCTATAATCACTTATTAGGTCCTTTGCTTTTCTGATGACAGACATTATAACAGGTATGAGGTGATATGACACCAAAAGCTGCATATGTTTTAAAAGGAATCGGGTGGGTTTATCATTGTATGTTAGTTGTTTTGGGTGGTACTTGTGTGAGACCTAAAAATAAGTAAACAAAAAAATTCTAATTCCTAAAACACATTTTAAACATAGTTTAAAGAAGGAGAAAAAATAATGAAAGGGTTTTAGAAAAAAAATGTAATTTATAACTTAAGTCAACTCTTGAAAGAAGATCCTGCCCTTCTCTCTTTTGGTTCTCATAGAGGCAAGGATGATACTGACACGTTCTCAAGAAAACTTGTCTAGGAACCACCTTATATCCACCACAAAAGATGCCCACATCCTGTGGAAGTGGATCTAGTGGAAAGTGAAGCTGTCTTGGGCTAGGCTTCCCGGAAACAGATTCTGAGAGGGAGATTGGCAGGAAGTATTGGTTCAGTTTCACTCTTGGGAGTGACACCTGTGTGAGAGGGAGCGAGGCAGCCCTGGGAAGAGAGAGAACTTGAGTTACAATGTGCTTGCAGCAGAAACCTCCATTTATTCCACAGCAAGGCCTGGAACTGAGATAGTCCTTGTTTTTAATCAAGGTAAGAGGGCCAGGTCTTTGTAGCCACTTATGGGAGTGGGCTGCCCCTACAAAGGGAGGCGTTACCTTGGCTGATGTGACTCCCTTTGGCCAAGGTCAATTCCTGGGGAAGGGTACTTTGTGAGCTCCCAGTGGTCAACACTCCCAGGGGAAGCTATGGGTGCCTTGGTCTTGGAGGGGCACTTGGGAGCCACAGAGCAGCATTGACTACAGTAGTGGAGAGCGTCTTGCAATGGGAAAGCAGTCCTGGCAACCTGCCATCCTTCAGCACTAGGATCTCATAGCCTAGGGGATAAATCCAAGTCACCAATAAAAGTGGTACATCATGGGACTATAGGAGAACTCCAAAAGAAGGATATACAAAGAGAAGAAGAAGCACTGAGTACTCTACCTGGGGCATGGTATCTGGTAGGCAGGATATTTGAATAGGGCTTTGAAGTATGAGTAGGTGTTTGCCAGGCAGGCAGAAACAACTCTCATCTTAATTTTACTCCTCCTGTTGCAATCTAGGCCAGTCCAGGCTGTCTTATACTTTCATTACAACCAACAAAGGCTGAGTGAAAGTACAAAAGTTCCATGTAGCTTTGGGAATGGGATGACTCAGTCTCTATCAACCTGTGAGACTTTCGTGGCAATAAAAAAAGGAACCTACAGAGAGGAATGTGCTTTACATGGAATTGGTTTGGTTTAGCTCAGATGTCCCCTGCTGCACTGTATCGCTCTTCTTCAATAGGATACAAGCCCAAATCACCAAAGACAGAGATTAAAATTTCACAGTGATTAAAGAGCCCCCCTTTTCCCAACCATGCCTTTCCCCCAGGATTTAGCATCTAATTAGCCAAACATTCGTTATCTAGGGAGTTCCAAAGTTTCCAAAGTAAGCATCGGCCCAAAAAAGAAACCAGCATCATATTTTAGAAATCACGGTTGCAGGTGGTTTTTTTTTTTTGGTGAATTACCATTTATACATTTTCCATCTGTGAGTATTTTTCTAGAGTACCACCTGTTTTCTCCCCACTCGGGTAGTAGAGAATCCAACAGATTCTATCTCAGAATAAATGCATTTTATCTATAGTAGTTTTCCACATTTTCAGCAATTTTTTTTTTATCTCACAAAATAATCTCCCCTAAATACAAACCAGCTTTAGAGCTACAAATAGATATGGATGCTTTAATTTTTTTTTTTTTTTAAGTCTCTCACGAGAGCTCTGGGGAGTCAATCTAAAGAGAGAAACGCAAAGTTGCAGGGACGATGATGAGGGACCTGAGATGGGAGACACATCTCATCCCAAGAGCACTTGGCTAAACCGCAGAGAAGACAGGGAAGGAAAGGCCCGCAGGCGTGGAGAGCTGAGCGGGGAGGAATCGGTCTTCGAATCCGAGGCAAGTGGATCTCAAATTTCCTCTGTGTTCCTTGTTTCCATGAAGCCTTACGTGAGTCTCTTACCATCTCTGACTTTCTGTTGCATCATCTGTAATATGTGGATAATCATGCTCACTTCAGAGCTGGGGCCTTTAAGCGATGCCCAATACACTGTAGCTGCTCAATCAGCCGCTCAATCTTCTTGCTCATCTTGCTTCCTGTGCCAGGTTCCGGGGTGAAAATGTACCTCTTCACTCTTGGCACGCAGCCCCCGGTCTGATAAGAGCAAAGGTGTCTGAGACTGTGTTTCTGAGAAGTGTGGCAGGGGGTACCCCAAATCCCAAAATGAACAGAGAGCATCTTATGAGTGGTTCAACGCTAGACTTTGGCAGCTAATTGAAACATGGTTTTCAAGTTAAAACAAACATGCATATGGATAAAGAAGATGTGGTATACATATACAATGGACCATTCCTCGGTGATCAAAAAGAGTGAAACCTTGCCATTGGCAATGGCATGGGTGGAGCGAGAGTGTATTATGCTAAGTGAAATAAGTCAGTCAGAGAAAGACGAACATCATATGATTTCACTCATATGTGAAATTTAAGAAACAAAACACATAAACATAGGGGAAGGGAAGGAAAAATAAAATACGATACAAACACAGAGGGACGCAAACTGTAAGAGACTCTTAGCCACAGAGAACAAACTGAGGGTTGCTGGAGGGGAGGTGGGTAGGGGGATGGGCTAAATGGGGGATGGGGATTAAGGAGAGCACTTGTTGGGATGAGCACTGGGTGTTATAAGTAAGTGGTGAATCACTACATTCTACTCCTGAAACTAATACTACGTGGTATGTTAAATAACTAGAATTTAAATAAATAAATTAATTAAAAAAATAAAATGAACATGCATATATTGGAATATAGATGGAAAATTCTGTGTCTTTCATTTTAAAACCCAGAATTCAAAAGAAAAGCTCTTGTAGGGCGCTGTAGACGGTACCCATGGGTGCTTTTGGGGGGCATGACGTTAGTGTCCTCTGGCTTTAGGGGCACGTGGTTCAGGAGAAGGGTGTGGAAGCAATCCGTAGGAGCTGCCTGAAAGACAGGTGGCTCTTCTGTCACCATCTCACACCCTCCATGGGAGAGTCAAGGAAGCTGGACTTTTGAAATATGACCATTTGTTTTGACAGGTGGGTCCAAGAAAATGTGCAAAGTCTGGAGGATAGATGGCCCCTAAATAAAGCATCTTGATCGTCCACTGGTTAGGGGTTTGGGGTCCTGAAGGCAGGTGTATATTAGTGCTGTGTTGTTAGGGGGACCACGTAATTTATCATCGGCACAGGGACGTTCAAAAGTGAAGAGGGTGCTATTAATAATTATGTGGGGACAATAGGCACAGCCAGGACTGTCTGGTGGCCCAGAGCCTGAGTGATCCTATGCGTAACGCTGTAGTTCCTTGATTTCATGGCCCATGAATCACATGACACATTGCTGGAAACAAAAGGGAAAAGAAATTAGGTGCCAGGGGAGTGTTTTCGTAGGTGGGTCATGGTCCAGTGTATTTTAACAGTTAAAAATCTCACTAATGGCTGTGTGCAGAAGGGATGGAGTCCCATCAGAGTGGTGCTAGGGAGACCCATAAGGAGGCTGGTACAAGGGTGATGGTGGTGGCCCCCCACTGACATTCACCTTCCAAGCCCCGGCCCAGCGTTGAAAGAAGGCTGGAGAACTCTTGCTTGAGGTGTTTCATGTTACCAGTGTCTTGCTCTGGAAGCCTGGGTTGGGGTGATCTGCCCCCGACGCTGCGAAAGGAGAAAATGAGACAGACAATATCAGTTACCCAGAGGAACATTTCAAGGCATTGGATACAAGAATTAAAAAAAAAAAAAAAGGATAATCCAGAAAAAAAAATTTGCCTGCTGGTCAGTTCAGTGCTTCTGTGATGCAAAGTCGGCCGAGAAGAGAGCATCAAGCATGCACACAACAGAGAGACAGACGGTCCTTGAGGCATAGCCCTCTGCTTCAGGGGGACATATTCACGTCTTGCATTTAGAAGGACAACGAGTCTTGTTTTGTTTTGTCTTGGTTGTCTGTTTTTGTTTTTGTTTTTTGATTTTGGACCCTTCTGATATATTCCTTGGATTGTGGAGACCAGAAGCTCAATCTTATATGTAGGCCACATCCTTTCCCGCCCCAGGGCCTTTCCACACGCTTCCTCCTTTTTTCCTGGAAGGCTTCTCCCCACTCCTTACACAACTAGCTCCTCATTTTCCTTTGTGTCTCAGCTCAGTGCCTATGCTTTGGGTGGCCTTACCTAACTCACAATTTTGGCATCTGCTCCCCAGCCTTTTGCGCATCTTTTTATACACCTGACTCAGGCTGCCACCATTTGACTCGTCTGCTTCCTTGTATAATGTGTCTTCCTTGCTAGAAGCTTCACGAGCACAAAAATGACTTCTACCTCATTCACTGCTGTACCTCCAGCACTCAGAGACAGCATCTGAGGTAGAACAGGAGCTCAGCAAATATGCGTAGAATGAATAAATGCGTTTTGGGTGGATCAGCAGCTTGGAGGGCATCTCCGAACTTGTTCCCACCTCTAAGAGACTTTGAGTTTACAGTCTGTCACCAAAGCAGTGGTGACTCATCCCGTAGCCATGAAACATGGGAAGGCCCATCCTTCCGTTGGGATGAAGAGGCCCCTCCTCCAGACCCGGGGAGGCTTTTCCCGAAACAGCGAGCCCAGTCTGCGGGCCTTCTTCCCAGGGCCGGTTTGGGCAGCGGCACGTGGGGCCCTCCCCGCTGGCACGCACAGCCCGGTCCCGGACACAACACAGAACACCCCGGCTGGGGCCAGCGGGAGTCTCAGGAGCGGCCTTCAATCACACAGCCGTCCGAGGCGGGAGCGGAACCCGGGCCCCAGTCCTCGGTCACCGGCACGAGGCGGCGTCATCTATCACCCAACTGCACTAGGCCTCCGCGCCCTGGGAAGCTGCTCGAAGCGCTCCACTGAGCAGTCCTCGTGGTAACTTGCCCCGTGCACGAGGGCCCCGCTTCCTTTTCATTCTCCCCTCTTCCCTTATGGCTATGTTTTATTCTCTCCACCCCTCCCTCCTTCCCTTCCTTTCTCTTATTTCTAAAAAGGAGGGGTGCTCCCACTGTTTGGAAAAATGCAGTGTGATCTGGGCAGAGAAGAGGAGGGGAGGGAGGGAGAACTCGAGGGGGTCCCAGAGCACGAAGACTGCAAAACCAGGAGGCTCCTCTGCACCCCCCCCCAACCCCCAGAAACCACTGTGCAGAGAGGATTCTCTGGTTGGTGGGTAGTGGGGAAGCCAGCGTGGTCCTGGGACTGTGACAGACCTGAGTTCGAATCCTGACGCACTCTTTTACTCTCCCAGACGTTGTAAGGGACGTGTCGCATCTTCAAAGGAAGGCGGACTCTAGGGGCAGTCAGATGGGGTCCCCGTGCCTTTCCCGCAACTCCCGTCACCTGAGCACTTCTCTCAAACCTCTTTCCTTAGTCCTCACCGTGGGGAACGGACAGCGAGTCGCTGACAGTGATGGAGAACGAAGGCAGCGACAAGCGCGTAGGTGCTTAACACAGTGCAGAGTGCCTTACAGACAGGCGACAGCCACCGTTAGGAATATTAACCTCAGTGAATGACGCAGCGCCGCTCAAGGGAGCCGACGGTCCCGGGGTATCTTCCTCCAGAGCAGCTTCTGTGGGAGGAGATTCTGGTGACTTGTCCTGCAAGGGATCTCTGAATAACTGCTCAGTGACTACATCAGACATAAAGTTAGGAGAAGGGGAGAGAGAGAGATTATAGACCTTGGCCATTTGCTGTGTGGATGAGGTGATGGGGTCTTGGGAAGGGGACCCTGTGTGGCTTCACGGGCAGACAAAGAGTCCTTTGTTTCCTTTGGCCCCGTGTGCCTGACCCAGGAGATGGCCAGAGCATAGAACGGGTGTTGTGTAACATCTGCTCCCTATTCAGCAGGGCCATTGGAGCAGCTGGACTGGCAGCCGGACCCGCTCATGGGGCGGTGGTAGTGTGTGTTCCGGAAGCGCACCCATCTGGCTGTCTGTGTGCCCTGGGGCATGTTGTTCAAACTTTCCGGACTCAGTTTTTTTTGCACTCATGAAACAGAGCCTCTAATTCGGGGACTGTGGGAGTCTGAGACCCCCTGAGCATTCCCTGGGTGGGGTGGGGGGGCAGGGGGACTAGAGTCTCATGGCCACTCAGGTCCTTGGCTCTGCTCTCTGTTGGTTCTGTGCCATGATGATCCAGACAGGAAAGTTCTCGAATTCCCCAAACTACCACCACCTCCACCCCAAACATCTAGATCCAAGTCTGTGAAGGTTTGCCCTTCCTGGCAGAAGAGTTCATATTCTCGAGACAGGGATGACTGAAAAGTAGATTTGAGGCATCTCCTTCCTTAAAATGCCAGTCAGCTGAGTAGGTGCTCTCATTCCCAATGCGAATGGGCATCATCTGATCTCCCGAGGGCCTGCCCGGAACCAGAGGGCAGAGGAGAGGCAGATTTGCTCTCTCTGCTTGAGCTGAGACCTCCATCTTCTCCCACCCTTGGACATGGAAACTCCTGGTTCGCAGGCTCTGGTGCCACCAGCCTCCTCCTTCTCCAGCCTTGCAGGTGACAAATCGTGGGGCTTCTCGGCCTCTGTAACCACAGGAGTCAATTCCTGTAATAAGTTTCCTCTTCATGTATCTCTAGGTATCCCATTGGCTCTGCTTCTCTGGAGAACCTTGACTGATACGACCACCCACGGGGTTGGGAGGTGGGGGGCTGGTTTCTTCATCCCTTGCAGCCCTTCCAGCCTCATCTCATCCAGCTGGATCTCTGTTAGTTTTCTGGGGCTCTATAACACAGTGTTCTAAACTGGGAGGCTTAAAACAGCAAGTATTTATACTCTCATAGTTCTGGAGGCTGAGTTCGAAATGAAAATGTTGGCAGGGCCGCTCTCCTTCCAAAGCTTCTTGAGGAGGGTCCTCCCTTGCCTCTGCTGGCTTCTGGGGGCCTCAGGCTTCCCTTGGTTTGTGGTTTCAATCCCCGCCTGTCTTCATGTGTCTTCCTCCTATTGTTGTGTGTCTGTCTTATAAAGACTGCCATGATGGATTAGGGCCCACTCTAATCATTTATGATGTCATCTTAGCTTGACTGCATCTTCAGAGAACCTATTTCCAAATAAGATCATGTTCACGTTGGGGGTGAAGATTCCAACAGATCTTCGTGGGGAGACACCGGTCAGCCCACCACAGTTCTCTCTCATCTTCTGTTATCTCTCTACGTCCTCAACCATCCCCCTGGCCCCTCCCGAATGTCCCTCTCCCCCCACCCCAAACTGCACGCTCTTCTCTTAGGCAGAGCTCTTTACTCCCCCTGGGCACCTACAGCCAAGATATACCCTCACTGATCTAAAACCATCAAGATGACCATGACTTTCAGTTTGGCAGGGTCTATCCTTCCTAGAACCCAGATCATAGCTTCTTCCTTTTCTCTCTCTCGTTACACATAGCATACAAATGAGATCATGTTATACATACTGTTATATACCTTGGTTTGTTTGTTTGCTTGTTTGTTTGCTTAATACTTTGGAGCACATCATGAACACCTCTCCATGCTAACAAATGTACTTCTACAACGTGGTTTTTAAGGGCCATGTAGAGGTTTGTCATGCATGCCTCTTCCATATTTAATTAACCAATGACCAGCTGCTGGGGTGCGGGGTGCTTCCGCTTTTACACTGCTGATCACATCATTGCGATGAGCTCCCCGGCAAGCCTGCGCTCTGGAATTCAGTGGTTTCCCCTGATGGGCTTTTATCTATATGCACACTGGGTGAACAGGAGCTAACGCTTTGCCAAGCCAGCAAAATAACTGCAGCCAGAGCTAAAGATGGGCGCGAGCTCCTGACGCAGCACCTTGTGCTGTCCATTAATAGGGCCAGATGATGCTCCGATGCCTTAAATCTGCAGGCCTGTCTAATTCTAGAAGGAAACGGATGGCGCCCATCCTGGAGTCAGTGTTTGGAAACAACAAAAGGGAAGCTTTATTAACACTGGAAATGTACTCTCAGCTCGTGTTTCCTTTTCAACACCCGTCTTGTTCATCTCACAGCTCAATGAACTGTTAACGTCACATATATCTTTTGTTCCAGCGCTGAATCCAGTTACTCCAGGCTTCTGCTAACTGCAGACAGATGAGATTTAGTTTTTCCAGGGAGCAGGAGAGAGAGAGAGAGATTAAATCTGTATAGATGATCTTGGCAGGGCTGAGGTGGGGGTGGGGGTTGGGGAGGCACAATTCTCTGTCGATCAGATGTGGCGTCAGATGCTTTCATCTTCCTGTGGTGTGACTGTAAACTTCAGATCTGTTTTCCCATGTTGAAGAAAGCCTCTGTTCAATCCATTCTTTGGTAGAAAGTGTTGGGTTGATGACGGCCACTGTCTGTCCACTTGAAGAGGAGCTGAGAGCCATCGAGATTCCAGAAAGGAACACCTTTCATTCAGACCCAGAGGATAATCCACCATTTCACCCAGATTTCCTTCACCCAATTCAGAAAGGGAGATGATGACAAATGGCAATTTGAAGGTGAAAGGATACTTTTTCCTACTTGCCTAGATGGGGCTGACACCCTCCTTGACTTGACCTTGAGGGTTTTCAAGCTGATGTCTGTCCTTGACTGTAATCCTTGCTCTTATGTTGCCCTGATTCCCTGTCAGATCTCTTCCTGCTTATCATAATCCAGTGGTGTCATGTACTGGGTGGCATTGGTGAGGTTCCACATCAGGGCTCTCACTGCATATTTCAAGTTCGGAAGGGCTGTCTCAGCTTTGGGGTTTGTTTGTTTGTTTGTTTGTTTGTTTTTGTTTTCTGAATGGAACACCAATAAGGGTAGAATTCCTGGAGTCAGTTTCAGGCCCTCAAAGCAACCAGGTCTTTGGGGTCAGAACATGTGGCTCAGATCTCTCCTAACATTTTTTAGGGCTGTCATTTTGGGTGAGTCAAGGACTTTCCTCACCTGTCAAGTGGAGCCTACAAGAGATCTAACTTCTGTTCACCTCTAGGGACTTTTGCTGCTTTCAAGGGAAACGTGAACAAAACAGCACTTTAATAACTGCCAGGTGATTGACCATGGGGACTCACTGATTTCTGGGACCCAAAAGGAGTGTGTGACTTGGAGTTTGGCAGATGTGGGGTGGAGTGCTGTTTCTACTTCTCTGCGTTGAATTTCCTCATCCACAGTATTTATAATGGCTCACAGTGATCGAAGGTGTCCTGTGCCATATGTAACTCTAAATATTTTGTGTGGGTTAAAGTATCAGCTTGCAATACAGTCTTCGTAGGGCAGACGCCATTAATATCTTAAGTTTAGAGAAGAAAATGCAGAGGCACAGAGAGATGGAGAACTCTCTGAACTTTCTAAGGATCATCCATTTGGAAGCTGTCCTGGCTGGGATTTGACAAACCAGGCAGAGCTCTACCTCTTTCATTGGGTTGTGCTGAGGACCAAATTGGCGCCTTCCAGATTTCTCCACCACAAGGCTACCATTTTCCCCTTTGCACCTGACATTATGTGGTGAGACTTTCCAAGATCATGCCAATATCATCTTGTTCATGAAACTCCCCACCCACTGTCCATAATATCTACTGTCAATTCCTACCTAAATTAGCCTCTCATTGATGGTTGCCCAATGGTGACTTTCTGTCTATCATCCTTTCCACACTTAAGAGTTGGAATTCTACTGTAAGGAGGAATCTTCTCCTCTCCTCACTGGTTCATTAGCTAACTAGCTAACTAACTAGCTAACCAAAAAATACCAGTATGGAATTAATGGACTCCTATTTTATTTAGTGAACTGTAATCCATTGTGATCATTATTGACTCTGATGCTCAAAATTTCCCAGATTTCCCTAGTGGGAGTTCCTTCAAGCTGGCTCTTTACTTAATGGCACAAGATATTTCACATCTGTCTTGTACTTTCTCACCCTGCTCCAGCCCTAGAATCAGCTATTCCTCCAAAGGCCCCTGATTCCTATTAGTAAAGAATGGTATTTAGAAACCAAGGTTTGAGTGTCCAGTGTGCTCATACTACTCTAGGTTCCAAGTTCATTCAATGGACAGTGCTAGGAAACATGTATGTGTATATTTACACCCACACATCTCTGTCTATGTGTATGTGTGTTTGTAGGCACCTATCTATCTATATTGCTACTTCCGGTTCCAACCCAACGCCATTCATTCCTGCTTTCTCCTTTTCCATATTTTAAAATCTCTCCTCTGACAGTGAGCAACAAGATCCTTACTTTTCTCAGTATAGTCACATAATTGTTAGTATCCCCATATACAGCCAATATCCCAATCAGGGGGTGTTTGTTTGTGCCTGTTTGACCAGCCACATCCACTGCCCTCTACCTCCGCCGTCTCTTGAACAGTAAGCATGGTAGGAGCTCCACTTTCTTGATGGAGGGAAATTCAGGGAGGATCTCTTGGTGTGAAAGAAAGGTCATACATTTGGGCCCCTGTAGGAGAAAAAAGGTCATGGTGGCATTTCTCTCTGTCCAGGTGTATTTATTGAGGTCATACTCAATGTCATTCACTGTACTGGATGTTGGGACTACATATGTAGATAAACCCTAGTTTTGAACCTCAGAGACCTCATTGTTTCTTAAAGGAGGTGGACATATGGACTGATATTGTTAATTATAGTGCCAAAGATGCTATCTAGAGTGTCTGCTACATGACTGACCCTGCCAGGGAAGTCACAGCAGAGAAGGGACCGCACTAGGTGACTAGGAGTTGGCCAAGTGAGTAAGAGGGTGGGGGTGTGCTGGAAACGGACACTCCAGGCAGAAGGCACAGCAAGCCAAAGGCACAGAAGCATGAAATTGTTTGTTCATTGGTAGGGCTGCCACTCTCATCATCCTTTGGCAGTTGACTCTTGAAGGTCAGATGATTGCTCATAGTCAGGGCCATCAGAGACATGTGGGTTCACCCAGCAGGCCAACAATTTGCTATCTCATCAAACTTCTAGTATTTAAATCTTAATTTTGGATTTCTTTGGAAGTGTCATGGAAATCGTTTTTGGTTCATAAAAACATATGTCCCTCTTTATTTAGTTAAGAAGCCAAAGACTTATTACAAGGTTTTCCTGATCGTGTAGCTCGTTGGGAGTATTCCCAAATAATCAGTTGACTGGTGCAGGGCTGGTGGTATGCTGTTGCATCCTGCTATCTGTACAAGTTTAGGTGGGTGACTTTAGGTGCTTTCTATGACAAAGGACAGGACCAGTTGACTATTTTCTCTTTTTATATATATATATATATATATATATATATTTTTTTTTTTTAATTTCTAGGAGAGAGAGAGAGAGACAGCGTGAGCAGGGGAGGGTCAGAGAGAGAGGGAGACACAGACTCTGAAACAGGCTCCAGGCTCTGAGCTGGCAGTCAACACAGAGCCCGACGTGGGGCTCGAACCCACGAATTGCGAGATCATGACCTAAGCGAAAGTCGGACGCTTAACCGACTAAGCCGCCCAGGCGCCCCTATTTTCTCTTTTTTTTAAATTTTTAAAAATGTTTATTCACTTTTGAGAGAGACAGAGAGAGACAGAGTGCAAGCAGGGGAGGGGCAGAGAGAGACGGAGACACAGAATTCAAAGCAGGCTCCAGGCTCCGAGCTGTCAGCACAGAGCCCGATGCAGGGCTTGAACTCAGAAACCACAAGATCATGACCTGAGCCGAAGTCAGATGTTTAACCGACTGAGGCACCCAGGTGCCCCAGTTGGCTATTTCCTGTTATGTAAGGAGTTGCCAGTGAAACCTGCATTACCTGCCTGAAACCACATTCCTGGTGGTTTCAGCGAAGCTTTATATAGTCCCTCTTCTAGGCTGGTATCCTGAGCAGTTCTAGTTTTTCCATGGCTCCAGAATGGACCAGGGTCGCAGTAAATTCTGCTTTTGGTGATGATGTTTTTTCAGTATTATATTTCACTTCCCATTTTACCTGACCCAACTCACCCCTTCTACTCCCATACTCATAGCTGCTCCATTCAATATCACCTGACCCATCCAACTTGGACCAAGAACAAGGTAGAAGCCAAAAAAAAAAAAAAAAAAAAGAAAGAACATTTCTCTTAATCCTCCAAATGCTCTTGGGATCCCATGAACCACCATGGAGACTGGAGGCACTAATTAAGGATTTGTCATGATTTTCTCAAACGCGGGGCAAGTGCTCCTCTGTGCAGGCCATGAAGAGAAAGTTGGAGAAGCAATTGGCGCTGTAAACAAGCTCTCAAGGGCAATGTTTTCTTGAGACAAGAAATTGTTTACAAGCTCCATGGGAGTGCCATTTACATAAAACAATCACGATGCTCATTACCAAGCTTTTTCATTTATTCATTAACACAAGTACCTGCAGGACTTGGCAAACCTTTGTTCGCTGGGTTCTGTGGATTTCTGTGCCTCCAAAGGGAGATTTGGGAGGAATATTTACTCCTTTAATGTTTTCAGTTGGAGGATAGTAACAGGTACCATATACTGAGGGCTTGCTCAGGGCCGGCTGCCATCGATACATTTTACTATGTAACCTTCACGGCAGTCTGATGAGGTGTGTCATCTCATCCCATCGGATGCATTTAAAAAAATGGGATTCACAGATTCATGGTGCTCATCCAAGACTCTCCAGCAGGCAGGCAGTGGGGCCGGGCTGGCTGCTTCTCTGGGGCAAATTGGATGGGATGAAGCCGTTACTACTCAGAAGCTGTGTGTAAACCAAAGGGTAGGCTGGAAGCTTGCACACATGTTTTGCTGTCTCCTTGAACAGTTGCAGCCTTAGCAGAGGGTCCAGGAGCTCCAGAAGGCTTGCTGAAGGAGAGGTTTTACAACTGGTGAAAAACAGCACGTAACTGAGAGTCATCCTGGCTTCAACCTTGATCTGATTGGGGAAATCTGGGTTCAGCCCTGCCATACAGGTCAAATCACATCTTTTCTCTGGGCCTCTGGTTCTCCATGTCTAAAATGGGAGGAAACTAACTAGTTGAAGAGGTTCATGGGTGTGGGTGCCTGGGTGGCTCAGTCGGTTAAGCGTCTGACTTAAAATGTTTTTTAATGCTTATTTATTTTTGAGAGAGAGACAGACAGACAGACAGAGTGTGAGTAGGTAGGGGCAGAGAGAGAAAGGGAGACACAGAATCTGAATCAGCCTCCAGGCTCTGAGCTGTCAGCACAGAGCCCTACACAGGGCTCGAACCTATTAACTGTGAGATCATGACCTGAGCCAAAGTCAAGTGCCTAACCAAATGAGCCACCCAGGAGCCCCTGAATGTCTGACTCTTGATTTCGGCTCAGGTCATGATCTCACGGTTGTGAGATCAAGCTCTGAATTGGGCTCCGTGCTTGGCTGTGGAACCTGCTTGTGATTCTCTCCCCATCTCCTTCTGCCCCTCCCCAACCTGCCCCGTGCATGCACACTCACTCTTGCTCTCTCTCTGTCTCTCTGTGTCTCTCAAAAACAGAAAGAAAAAAAAAAAAAGAGGTTTATGGGTCTTGACCAGATCCATTGTTAGGGTTTCGGATGGGGATGCTTGAAGTTAAATGCAAACGTATGTGCGTGTTTCGGGTCCTCGGAATGGTTTCCAGCCTAATACTAATCACAATAATACTAATCACAACAATGACAACAGAAGCAACAATTTATTAGATGTTTATTAAATACTGAGTACGATGCTCTTTACTTTGCCTTATTTAATGCTCACAAAGCCCTATGATGTAAGGATTATTATTTTCATTTTACAAGTGGGCGAAACTCAGGCTAAGGGGGGTTGGACCACCTCGTTATGACCACACAGCTGGTGAGGGATGGCCGGAGGGTAAGAGCCCAGGGAGACATTGCTCTTAACCACAGCACCGCCTCATATCCCTGATTCCAGGCTTCTTCCTCAGTCCTCAAAGATGTAACAGAAATGACCACATGGAATGATAGCTCCGACCAGTCGTGGTTTGGAAGAGGGGATTTGGAGGGGTTGTGAGGGCGGCCGTGAAACACCACCCCCCAGCCCCCACTGCCCTGGAGAAGGGAAGTCACCGGCTTGCTTGGCGACTCTGCCGCTCACTCAGCAAACACCAGACTCCCATGACCTGTGCCGGGTGCTGCGAGTCTCTTCCAGAGTTCATGGCCAGACGGGTGAGTCCTAAGTGAAAGCCTGTGGCAGGCAGTGAGTGGCCCCAAGGCTGGGGCACGGCCCAGGTCCTGGCACCTGCCGATGGGGCAAAGGTTCTGCCGAAGCACGGTCTCAGCTGGGCCTTGCAGGACTGTCCTTGAGTCCGCGACAATTCCTGCAGCTCACGCCAGGAGGCCTTTACGGCAGTGACAAATCATAGCTCACGTTTATTGAGCCTTGACTTCTCCCCAGGGCCTGGGGACATGGGTCCCCTGAGTGGATGCTGCGGTGACCATTTCACATTTGAGGAAACCAAGGCTCAAGGGGGTGGAGAGACTTGACAACGTCTACGCAATGAGAAGTGGCGAGATCCGGACCAGAACTCACATCTGTCTGACTCCCCAGTCCCTGAGCACGAGGCTTCCATCATCCTAGTAGGAGAAAACTGATGAGAGCCCAGGAGGAGGCAGGCTTTGGGAGACCCCGGGGGTTCATGTGTTCCGTGTGGGGTGTGCTGAGAGGGAGTATTCATTCCACTTAGGGGATGAGGGACTGAGGACCAGGGAGGGAGCGGGGTCTCCAGAAGGCCAGGTGGGTGATCAGCTCCAGGGCTGGGACTCCCTTCCGGGCCTTCCTGGTGCCAGAGCCTCTGTGCTTCTCACCAAAACACAAGCAAGCCTTTGAAACTCAATGCCTGGACTCCATGTTGAAGAATTCCCACCCCTTCCTTCACACGCCTCAGGGGGCTATGCAGATTCAATACCATCACACAGCATGGACCTGCTCCCTGGGTTTGAATCTATGCTCTTGCCCTTGTTAGCTGTGTAACCTGAGGCAGGTTACCTGGCCTCTCTGAGCACCTCTTTTCTTGACTGTAAAATGGCTAACAGCACAATAGGGACTTCGGAAAGCAAGGATGAAATGAGATGAGGCGAGGTGCCTTGCCCAGAGTAACCTGGCTCTGTCATTGCTAACTTCTATTTTTCACAAACAGGAAGGCATTCAATAAGTTATTAAGTTGTTGTACCGATGGAGGAGGGAGGAGGGGGCCAGGACTCAAGACTTCTCCACCTTCTCCTGAGCATGTGATTCTCACATTCTGTTATCATCTCCCAATGTGACACTGCTTGCACACCTCCGGGGAGCTAAGCAGGCACCTAATTAGCAAAGGTGGTTTAGCTCCAAGGGGTGGGGTTGTGTGGTCGCTGGATGATGGCCAGGTGGTGTCCTTACCGCCATCCCAGGGGCTATAGGAGGGGTGTGGGGTGCGGGGCATGGCATCCGCCCTTCACAGCCATCCTGCTTCCCCCGCGCCTCCTCCACCCTCCCCCTCCCATCCGCCCACCTGAGTCTCAGAGCAGCCGCTGTTTGTTCGAGAAGAAAAGAAACACAAGCTACAGACCTGTCCAATAGCTCCCCTCCCCCACGACCCAATTAATCCATAAAAACATGGATGTGGCCACACACACACTTAGTCGTGAAGGAGCTGAAAACTGAGGGTTCATGTGAGGTCCTGTGGTTGTAGGACACAGAGCTGGAACTCAAATCCTGGTTTTTATCCCTGAAGGGAGATCTTTCTCTCACTCCTCTGGCTCCTCCTTCCGTCTCTTTCTCCTGAAAGACTGAAGGTACACACGGACGGTGGCCTGACAAGGCAAGAGAACCCTAACCACACCTTCTGCAGCAACGAGCCCAAATGGGCAGGACTCGGGCCATGACTGCCAGCTTTCCCATTCTGTGCCCAGGCTCCCGATTCAGGACCCTCCAGAGAAAGCCAAGCATGTTCCCCGAAACACTGACTGCAGAAGAAGGGCCACTTACTGTCTGTCAGCCTCCAGCTGCCTGGGCCACAGCCTCCGATGTGAGCTCACCTGAAGCCTCCTTCGCTGACCAGGCGGCTCTCCGTCTCCTGCCTGCCTTTGAGTCTCTGCCAGACGCAAGCGGGGGTGGCCAGCACCCTGGCTCTGAGTAAATAACCTCTGTTTGTCCTCACTCGAGTGGTCTTTGTTTATTTCCACACTTTGCACCCTGCGAATCCACTTCCTCGCCCAGGATGGCCTCCCTTCGGATCTGGACTATTGGCATGAACCATGTAGGGACCTGGATGCTTGCAGACATTTACCCCTCATGTGTGGCCTCATGGGCCTTCCTCAATTTCTGGGACCCTGTCATTAAATTAAAATATGTTTAAAGCCACCAGTGACTTTCCACAGCTCAGGAATAAAGTGTTAACTCCCATCTGGGGGCTGGAGCAGCATAGGTGGTTTTATGTGCTTGTTCTCAGGGTAGACAGCTGCGTTCAAAATCAGCTATAAGCACATTCCTAAAGGTTTCTGGGTATTGGTTTCCTCATCTGTGACATGGGCACAATAATGCCTCCCTCATGAGATTGTTGGGAATTAATAAGATCATATAGCCCTTAAACCGACAGATATTTATTGAGTGCCTATTATGTTCCAGACATGGGGGATACAGCAGTGAGCAGAGCAAAAACAGCTCCTGCCCTTCCCCTTGGGGAGACTCCATTCTACTTTGGGGAGACAGGAAACACACACAGGGTGTCAGGTGACTGATGGGAATGCAACTGTGGAAAATATTTTGGCTGTTTTTTTTTTTCTTTTAAGCTTATTTATTTGTTTTTGAGAGAGACAAAGAGAGCACAAGCGAGGGGAGGGGCAGAGAGAAGGAAAGACAGAATCCCAAGCAGGCTCTGCACCGTCAGCACAGAGCCTGATGTGGAGCTTGAACTCAAGAACTGTGAGATCATGGCCTGAGCCGAGATCCAGAGTTAGACGCTTAACCTCTGAGCCACCCAGGAGCCCCTACTTCGGCTGTTTGTTATAAAATTAAATATACCCTGAGCTTAAAATCTGATTCATGTGCATTTGCCAAGAGAAATGAATGTGTTGTTCACACAAAAACGTGAATGCAAATGTTGATTGATAATCACCAAACACTGGAAACAATTCAACTGTCCTTTGATGGAGTGAACAGATAAACAAACCAAGGGGGCAGGCCGACAGCCACGCCCTTTAAGGGTTTTGAACGGTGTGATGGTTTATTTTATGTGTCAACCTGACTGGGCCACAGGGTGCTTAGATATGTGATCAAAGATTATTCTGGGAATGTCCATAAGGGTGTTTTGGGATAGGATATATTTTTTTCAAAATTTTTATTTAAATTCTAGTAAGTTAATATTTAGTGTAATATTGGTCTCAGTAGTAAAATTTAGTGACTCATCCCTTATATATAACACCCAGTGTTATATTTAAATGGATAGATTTAGTAAAGCAGATTCCTCTCCCTACTGTGGGTGGGCCTCATCCAATCAGTTGAAGGCCTGCCTAGAACAAAAAGCTAACCTTTCTTAGGATAAGAGGGAATTCATCCTCCTTGACCTCCTTTGAGCTGAGATAACATCTTTTTTCCTGCCTTTGGACTCACAGTGAAACACCAGCTCTTCTTGAGTTTGGGGCATCCTGATCTTCTGACCCGAACTCATTCTCAGCTCCCCTAGGTCTACGGTTTGCAGGCTGTGTATCTTGGGACTTGTCAACTTCCATAATCATTTAAGCCCATCCTTAGTAAGAAATCCTCTCTCCCTATCTCTGTCTCTATCTCTATCTTCATCTCCATCTCCATCTCCATCTCCATCTCCATCTCTATCTCTATCATCTCTCTCTCTCTCTCATCTCTATCTCCTTTTGATTCTGTTTCTCTGGAGAGCCCTGACTAATAGAGATGAGTTAAGGGAGGAGTCCTTCCAGAAGGTGTTCTGATGACTCGGTAGTGCTTTAAGCACAGATAGGATGGATGTTATTACTCTCTTACTTGGCCTTCCTTAGCCTCAGTTTCCATCTCTGTAAAGTGGCCTCAGAGGGCTGTTGTGGGGCCTTTTCTGGGCACCCTGTCTCAATTCAACTCCCGCCTTTATCTTTCTGCTCAACACTGATCACCATACGCATGTTACGCATACTAGAATGTAAGCAAGGACTTAAAATTTTTTTTTCTAATCTTTACTTATTTTTGAGAGAGAGAGAGAGACAGAGTGTGATCAGGTGGGGCAGAGAGAGAGAAGGAGACACAGAATCTGAAGCAGGCACCAGGCTCTGAGCTATCAGCACAGGGCCCGACACGGGGCTCAGACCCACGAACTGCAATATCATGACCTGAACCAAAGTCAGATGCTTAACCAACTGAACCACCCAAGTGCCTCAAGTAAGGACTTTTGCTATCCGTTTTGGCTCCAGAACAGTACCTGGCCTATAATAGCTGCTCAATAAAAATGTTTAATAAATGAATGGGTATATCTTATGGACCACCATATCTCCAGCCACTAGCCCAGGGGGTGAGCTAGAGGAAGTGGGAGTCATGTAACCTGAATGAATGAATTAAGGCATGAATGAACGAATACACAAACCAGAGAGCATAGACCCATGGGAGGGAGGAAAGGAAATAAGACCCGATTTCGGTTGAGAGGGAGCCTCTGTTCTTGGTGTGTGTGACAATCCGGTGCTTATTAAAACGTGCTTCGGGGAAGGGAAAGGGTCTTTTGCTCTTCACCCTCTGTTGTCTCTCATCGGGGTCCCTTCTGGAAGGGTGGACTTGCAGACACCTGTGAATTGTCCACAAACTGCCCTTGTGCAGTTCTACGGGCTCCGTGTATGCCTGGCTCCAGGGCGTGGGCTCACCCTCTCCTCCACAATAATCCTGTTTTGATGAGGATGGACCTGCTGCAGCCTGGCTCGTCTGCGGCATGTTGAATAGCGTGTTTCCAGCCTGTTTCATATGGATTAGGCAGAGGCACGGGGTCCTCGCATGTTTTCTCTGTGCATTTCAGACCCTGGCAAAATTACATTATGGATTCAGTGTATAAACAGGGCAGTGAGTGCCGCCATTGTCAGGCATCCCTGCAGTCAAACAGCAGTGATTGCGAGGCTGAGGGGCGCCCAGGCTGGCTGCATGCAAACCTTGCACGACAAACTGGTCACACGTTTGTTTATTTAATATCCAGCTTCTAAATGCCAATTTGGTAGCGAAAATCACCAATTTGCACACTTTAGATAGGAGATAGTGGGAGGAAGAAGGTGATTGGCAGATGCAATGAGGAAGGTGTTCCCTTTCAAGTCTCAATGGGGCTTGGAGGACTTAGTAGTGTTGGGGCCAGCCCCTCACCAGCTGAGTGGCCTCAAGCAAAGTACTAATCCCTCCCGAGCCTCAGTTTCCTCATTACAGAGATGAGAATATCTATGTCACCCTGTTGTAAGTAAATTACACATAAATTACGTAAATTCCACCTGTGTCATGTATGAACACAGACCTGACATGCAGTAGATGCTGAGCAAATATTAGGTATCTCAACGCACTTCACACATTCCTCATTCATTGATCACGATTTGTGTGTGAATAGTTTTTGAGAACATACCACATTCACAGATGTAAGAACCTTGACCTTCATGAGTTTGAGCCTTGGTCCTATAACCTATAGGGAGGAACCTCTCTGAGCCTTAGTTTCCAAACCTGTAAAATCTTTCACCTCTATTGTGATTGTTTTGGGGATGAAATGGGAGGATGGGAAGGAGACTGCGAGGGTGGTGTAAAAATGACAAAGTGTGATACTCAGGTTAGCTGTTATTATAGTGATAATAGCACATACTTAAAAGCAGCTCTTCCAAGCAATTAATATGCGTTTAACTCATTTTCTTCTTATAACAACCCTAAAGGTAGGTATTATTATTATCCCCATATCGCATATGAGGAAATTGGGGCGCAGAGAAGTTAACTTGGCCCAGGACATCTAGTGGGTAAGAGAAGGAGCCAGAAATGGATCCCAGGTATCCTCGCTTTAGGCTCCTGCTTTTGATGGCCCTTTTATGCTGCTCAATAGCAGTAATCATAATAGCAGGTAGTGCCTATGCTGGGTCTGAAGTTTTTCCAGAACATCTACCTGAATTATCTGGAGGCCCCACAGACTGCCCCTGCCGGCTTCTGGTTAGTTCTTGATGGTAACAATCGAAATTCACTTTGCTTAACTTAAGCAGGAAAAGGAACCTACTGGAAGGATTTTACAGAACTTGCAAAGTTGCTATGAAGGTTGGAGCCATGAGAAGCAGCCACCTCCAAAAGTCTGGTTCTGCTCAGCTCCTATGCTGTGCTTTTAGTTCTGTGTGTTTTGGGGTCAGGTAGAGAGGGCATTGCCTCCTTTTGGCTTCCAGAATGGGAAGAGGGGCTTTATCTCTTTTTTAACTTTGGAAACCTCCTAATAGATATTCTGCAGCCCCAAGTAAGATATTATCCCACTTAACAGATGTGGAGGTTAAATGCCTTGTCCCAAATCCTGAAGCTGATGAAGGAGCTCAGTGCTGCCAACTGAGCACATTGTAGCTCTCAGACCCCAGGCTGCCTTTTTGAAGACACAGATGGATATGACATCCCCTTGTTGCTTCCCATTTGGTCTTTAAAATCCAAAGATATTTCAAAAGTATTTATACTCTCTGTTATGGGTATGTTTTTATTTCAAGTTCTTTGTGCTGTGGTAATAATAGACAAAGATGATTATTCCAATTTATACAGAAGGATATTCATGACAACTTTGTTTATTACATAGAGATACTATATGTAGTGTAAACATCCAATATCAGGGGCTCTTTAAGAAAGTTATCTATATATGACGGAATTTTATTTAAAAAAATCTTAACAAGGACTTAGGAAAATAATAAAGTAAAACAAAACAAAACAAAACAACATTGATTATAGAATATAAACTAGATTTTTGGGGGGAAATCTCTCACATGCATAGAAAAAAAGACTGGAAAGATATGTGCTTAACTTTTAGTAGTGATTATTTTTGGTGGGAAGGGTTATGATAATTTTTACTTTCTTTATCTTTTTTTTCTTATCCAGATTATCCACAATGAACATATATTTCTGTTACAAACAGAAAAGGGATCCAGAAAAACACACCCAGGGCTCCCAAGAGATTGAGACTTTGTGGGGAAAATGGTGCCAGTAAACTCCACTGATGTAGGATCAATTAGTACAGGTCTTTTGGGGGGGAAAAATCACAGTAACATATAGATAAATGTTCAAATGAGGTTTGTGCCCTTTGATCCCTAACACTGAACTCTGGGGATTTTTTCTTATTCTAGGAATATAATTCATTAGATGACGAAAGCTCTGTGCAATGGGGATGTTCCTTACGGCCTTATGTATAATAACAAACACTGTATAAATGCTAAATGTCCAACTTCGGGTCAACGGCTTTGTAAATTGAGGTGTCAATGTGAAAGGGGATTTTGGCACCATTAGAATGATAATTATGAAGACCAGAGCAACGCGGAACCCATTTACAGTAGATGCAAGTGCAAGAGGCACAATATCAAGTCTACAACCATTTAACACGTGTCAGTGTCCAGAGCCCAGAGCAGATGCTCCAAACATGAGAAGGAAAACAATCATTATGGTGGAGTGAAAGGGCTTCTAGGAGATCAGCATTAGTGTGTTTTCTTTAAAACTTTATTTAAATATTGTTGATACTTCATCTTCTTTTTGAAAAAATGGTCATTATTTTATCTTGTTATTTTTTTAGCAGTTTTAGAGACTTTATTTTAAGTAATCTCTACACCCAACGTGGGACTGGAACTCACAACTCCGAGATCAAGCCAGTTGACTTGAGCCAGCCAGGTGCCTGGATACTTCATCCCCTTGCTGAGACTTGTACTCTGCTTACCAAAGCTCTTTTTAGATACAGGGATGAAACAGAGGGAGTGAAGGGTGGGCTCTAATAATTAAAATGCAATGAAAATGATTGTGGAGGGGGCTACAGGGGAGCCTGAGTTTGATGTTATGTGTTCTGCCTGCCCTGGGCTTCAGGTTCACTTCTGAGAAACGGAGGGAAGGTGAAACTCAGTCCGCGGGAGGCTTCCAGCTCTGAGATTTTCCAAATCTATGATATTTATTGAGCCCTATTACCAGGCTCTTTGTTATGCACTTTGCTGATAATCACTCTTTGGGGTTGGTTGTACTGCTGGGCATCGCTTTAAGGACAAGAAATTCAATTTCAGAGTGGTGAAATCCTTCTTGAGAGGCAAACAGCCAGCAAGGAGTGAAGCAAAATAACCACATTTCTTACCCCACTGCACATTTTATTTTCCTGGCTCAGCATCACTACAGCCTGTGAGGTCCATCCCACCATGGCCTTCCTTCCCTCCTTCCCTGTCTCCATCTTTCTGGAGATTTTGAACCCATATGACTTGTCACAGTTGACCATTGACCTCACAGAACCTACAGGTTCACCAGTCAGGAGGAGAATATTCATTGTCTGGGGATGGAGAGGGAGAAGGTATAGGAGATTTGCCCTTGTGTGGTGGGGCTTCAAAAGGTGAGTTAAGAAATCATTGTTTCCTTACTTCTTTATGATGTGTGTCTTTTCCCTAAAAGTGGGAGAGTCTGGGAAATCAATCCCAATTAATGAAGGCTACAGTCAGTTTATGGCTAATCTACGTATTCCAGTTTTTTGTTAATTGTAGTAATCGCAGTGCCCAATTTGTATAATGGAACCACACACATTTCCTGAGGATCTATACTCCGCTAGAGGTGAGAGACAGAAAGTCTCTGCTTTTGAGGGTTTCTCTGCTAAGTGCCCTAGTGTGCTTTCAGACTGGGCAAGAAGCAAGAAAGATGCAGAGAAATCCAAACACACTATGTGAAGCATTTCCCAGCATACCTAAAATTGTCCGTGGTGTTTGTAGAGTGAAACAATAATTTTCATAAAGAAGAAAGGAGAGGGAAAGGCAGAATGGGAGTTTAGGGATTACACGG
This sequence comes from Hyaena hyaena, assembly GCF_003009895.1. Lineage (NCBI taxonomy): Eukaryota > Metazoa > Chordata > Mammalia > Carnivora > Hyaenidae > Hyaena > Hyaena hyaena. The sequence continues at coordinate 1,862,819 of NW_024080722.1, forward strand.
TGCTGAAGCACATTCACCATGACAATTAGAGTGCCACGGGCACTCCAGTATGTTGTGAGCTTTCCTGAGTTATCACCTGCATGGGGAAAAGATCGTGATGCTCACCCCTCACCACCCAATGAGAGGAGGAGGGCTCTGGTGCTGTCTCCTATTGTGTGACCTTGGGCAGGTCACAAAGCCTAGAGCCCTTGGCTGGGTGGGGCCCTGAAAAGTAAGCCAGGTCAATCCCATCCCAGCTGAGCCCGAAAATCCCTTTACCCTGTTAGACGAGAAAGACCATGAAAGCACTGCTAACCTGGTAGCTGCCCCTGCTCGAGAGCCTAATATGTGTCCTTCCAATCAGCCAGCACTCAGCCTGCACAGGCCCATGAGGTCTGCATTATTACTCAGATCACACGGTCAGTCTCAATGCAGTGCCCCAGAACGTGGGGACTTGAAAGGAGAGAGAGGGAGAGCTATTTACCCACCCTGAAGCAGGTTCTGGACCCACCTAAAAGTTCTGTAGCATAGAGGACAGAAGAAGTGAGGGCTGTGGAGAGCCAGATTGCTGGGCTTCTTCCCATGCCAGCAAAGAGCCCTGGGCCAGATCACTAGCAAAGGGAACACCGTGAACACATGCGATGTCTCTAGGGCACAGCTGGGTGCCCCGTGCATCAGCACTGCCCAGCCCTGGACAGCTCCCTCTACAACTCATTGGAGGATGGATGGGGGAGAATGGTGCTGGCTGTGGTCAGTGCCAGGAAGGAAGGGTTTGAGGCCTTCTCTAGAGATCTCCCTTCTGCGTAAAGTAGGGGAAACAACATTTGGAACTGTCATGATGAGGCCCAAGTGAGCGAATGTGCAGGAGGGGTCTCTGCACACTGGGAAGCACTGCCTCCTGAATGGGGTGATTAACAGTCTCATGGAGCCATGGCTCTGTCTTAGAAAGTATGTAGTAAGCAAAGTTCACAACATGGGGGAATGACTTCTAGGTGTGGGTCACTCCTCTGCCACTTGCGGAGGGACAGTACAGTGCATGCTGAGCTTGCTAGTGCTCAGGGGGCACTCCTGCCCTGGGGGACTGTGCCTTCAGTGGTCTCTCTGCCTGGGATAATTTTCTTCCAGGCACATTCTCCTGGACCTGCTCCTCCACCTGACTCATGTCTCTCTTCTAAGTTCACTCTTTCTGAGAGGCCTTTCCCTGACTGTGACAGAGGCTGTGGGTGCCCTGCCAGGTCCTCTAGTGCTGGGAGTGTTGGGTCTAATGGTCACGGTCTACTTTGTCCAGAGAGCTGCTGTTGGCTGATGGAGGTTATGTCTTAGGCCCCCATGAGCTCCTTATATAACTGTGAAAGCTAGCCTCCAGCTGAATCTGCATCCCTAATCCTTTCCAGGCACCTGAGTCCCAGTCTCTGCTTCCAGGGAACTAAGTTAGGACACAGCTCCAGTGAGAACCCTGTAGCCCCTCTCTGTGCTTTCCTTCCCCTTCCTGACAGTGAGTCTGCAGACATCACATGCTGCCTCTGATCATTTATTGTCTTCCCCTCCTCCTTGAAATCCGTGAGAGTAGCCCTTTCTCACTTGCGTCCATGCTCTGTCCCCAGGACCTAGTCCAGAGCTGGGTTCTTCATAATGCCCGATGATTCCACTGGGGGAATGCGTGGTATTCCAGGTGGGAGCCTCAAAGGCCAGAATGTCCCCAAGGTAGTCATGCTACAAGAATCCAAAGTTAAGGTCTTTTGCTTCTCAACTCTGGAAGAATCCACAGACCATCAGAATTAGGGCAACTAGGGTGAGAGTTGATACAATTTTCTCTGGGAATTTTTTGTGCTCAAAATGTGAGAGGACAAGGCAAAAGATCTTTGACATGTTTAGTGTTGACCATTACTGGGATGGTTCTGAGGGATGAGGTATTTTAGGAAGTGTTCTAGCCTTGGGGGCAGAAAACTGCCCATTCATTTATTCAGCTAATTTTTCCAGGGTGTCCACTCTGTGCCAGACTCTGGGCCAGTCTTGGCGACTAATGCCTGAGATGCAGTCTGTGCCTTCAAGAAGCTTCTAGAGACCTGGATTTTAGACCCTGGTTTGTCCCCAGTTGGCCACATGGCCTCAGTATGGTGCTGCCTTTCTGGGTTCTGTCTTCCATTCCTAAAGCAAGAGCACTGGGCTGGGCGATGGCTGAGGCTCTGGAACCGCTCCCTGTCTCAAGGGCTGAGTCTTGCTTCCAGACAGGCTGTCTGATTTTCATGGCCATCAATATTTCTCTAATCATCATTTTCTCCGGGGACTGAAATTAAAGCTAACTGGTTTTTCCAGATATAATTTCAACATTGTCACAGTCAATACATTTAGATCAAACCTGGGTGGAAAAGAGGGCGGGAGCCTCCCCCCACATGTCAACAGAGGGTGAGCCCAGTGAGCGTCCAATGATGTCCCATTACCACTGCGGCTCCTGAGACTCAATCCCCCTGTGCCACAAATGCCTGCAACCAGCGTCCGTGCACATCCTGCCTCCTACTCCCAGTGTGTGCTAATGAATGCATCGATTTTCCTATTCTGTACCACAACAGTTATTTCAGAGATAAATGCCTCCTGTTTGTGGTTATTAAATCTGCTTCACGTTGGACAGCTGAGGGTGGGTGGGAAGACCGGTCTGGGTAGAGCCAAGTGGGGGGCAATCTGGGACAGATCTCAACTCACTTTTCAGCAGGCTCCAGGACCTGGGGCCGGCTGCAGCTCTCTGAGCCTCAGTTTCTCATTTGTGATATAACAGTGTGGTGGCGTGTCTAAAGTTTTAAAATGTTTTTTAAAGCAGTAGAATGTTTTGATTACAGGAAATGTTATTTTAAGACAATGTGGGAAACAGATGAAAAGGAGGGGCTTTGTTTGTAACAGGGTGGGATGGTACTCCCTCCCACCCGACCTCCTCCCTGCTCCCTCCCAGGAGCCCTGGGCACCTTCAGGGAACCCTGAGGCTCTGAAGAGCATAGTCTGAAAACTGCCAAGCTAGATGGATGCAACTAGTATTGTAGGGTTCTCAGTGACAGGTGACAGGGAGCGGGCCAGGATCTGGTCAGATAGGTGCCTCAGCAGCCCTCTAAGAAGTGGCCCATGAGCATTACTATCCTAACGCCTGAATGTTGCTGCCTTTTGCTCAGAATTCTCCTCTCCCGCTATTTCACGAAAGAGGCACCCTGGCCCCTGCGGGTTGGTAAGTGTGCCAGCCCCTGGACCAGACAGATCTGGGTTTGAGTCCCAGTTCAGACACTTTCTAGCTGTGTGACGTTGGACAAGGCTCTTCACTTCTCAGAACCTCAGTTTCTCCATCTGTGAAATGGAGATAATAACACCAAATTAATGATAGTTTCCTCTATGTACTGTGTTGTTCTTTGAGCTGATACAGTCATGTGCATTTTAATCCTTAAGAACAATTGTTAACAGGATGCTAAGCTGTTTATGGACCACTTACTACCTGTTAGTCCCATGCTTAATTTTGGTGCTAACATCTAGTCTTTGCAATCACCTAGCAAGGAAGGGGTCAGCATATTTACCTTCCAGGTGCAGCTCAGAGAGGAGGGGGCATGGAATGGGACATTTGGGGGGACTATCAACTATTCAAATGACTTGAGAAGAAGTGTAGGGAGAGGCTAATGAGATGCCAATGGGGAAGCAGGTATCCACACCTAGGGAGCCAGGCTGCTGGAATGTGACCCAGAGGACAACTTTGGCTGAAGAATCCATAACCGAATTTTGGAAAGACCGTTCAGAGAATTCTATGGTGGCTGCCCTGGAGCAGGGGCCCAAGAAGGAGGTTGGGAAAGTGACTCGAGGGAGATGGTGGGGCCTGGACCAGAGTGGAAGCAGAGGAGCTGGGGCAAAGGGGTGCATTTAGTTAGGGGACTGGATATCCAGGACAGGTGGCTATCGGCTGGGGCATCCAGTGTGATTCCCGGGTGTATCTGGTCTGTGCGACTGGGTGGGTAGTGGTGCCTTCACCAAGATGAGAATCCTGGAGGAGGAGCTCAGTGTGGGATGTGGTGGCTCTTCGGTCCAGGGGGGAGGGGGTTCAGGTGGAGAAACAGTCGGATATATGGGCCTCAAGCTGGGGGATGAGTCAGAGCTGGAGACTGGGAATCATTAGCTCCCATATTGAGACAGCTTGGGGACATCCGGAAGAATATGTAGACAGAAAAAGAGACAGACAGGAAAGCCCAAATTTACCTGGCTAAATGAAGCCATAAAAAGATAAGAAGACCCATCAGAAGGCAGACCGAAGCCTTTTCCTGGAGCTTGTCACACGCTCCCCAAGGTTGCTGCCTTTACAACCCAGCAGCATTTAAAGACCACTCCATCTTATAGTGCAAGCATCATGTTCCCACGATATTATTTGAAGGCTGTTACTAAATCCATATCGCGTCCAATTTCTCCATTTTACAGAGGGTAGAAAAAATAAAGAAAATAACTGTTCATTTTGGTTACTATTTCTTTCTAACTATATTCCCTTAATGAGGCATTTGCCTGCAACAAGGTCTGTTATGTATTCCATGTTTTATAAAAGATCTCTTGGGGAAAATAACCCAGGAAACACAATTTTTCGGCACCATCTCCTTTTATTAAGAATAATGAAAAGGAAACAAGAATCATTCTCCCAGTCAAACACACTTCTGCTTCCTCTTATTGGTGTTTTTATGACAACTGCCAGGTAGTAGTACAGGCATCCACACAGTTACTTCCACCCAGATGTGCCATTTTATGGCCATTCTAATGACCCAGTTGCATGTACATTAAGATGGGGGTGGGGTGTGTGTATATAAATATATCAGATGCACGTATTTATGTATCACCCATATCTGGCTAAGTGTTTGGGATGGTGCAAGACTTTAAAATTATACACACACACAAGGTGGGCTCTGTGCCCAGAAAACCAATCATCCTTCAAAATGGCAGCAAGAGCAAATAGGGAAATTAACCCAGGAGAGAGAATGCAAAAGAAAAAGGCTGAGGAGTGATGTAGTTCATTGGAAACTCTACTCTGGTTTACGGACGGAACTGTGGATTCTCCACACCTTCTCTCTGTATGAGTCTGGCCATGCTCATGGCTGGATGGCTGCCCAGGGCGGGAGGCCCCTTCCTGCCCACAGCTCCAGCCCAGACCTCCTACCAATGCCTCAGATGTGTAGATCCAACTGCCAACTGGACATCTTCCCTTGGATGTTCCATAGGCACCTGGTATAAATCTCTGGTAATTCTCTCTGCCTCCTCTTCCCCAGTTACTTAGCTCTGTTAAGGCTGATCTCATTAATAGGTAAGCTCCACAAGTCACACCTTGGCCCCAGGTAAGGGCCACTTCTGATCCCTTCACCTGTCCCCTCCCCTTTAACAGAGTCAGCAAATACTGACTGAATCACCACCAGGTGCCAAGCGCTCTTCTGGGCACCGTGCATGTTAAGTGACTGACCTACTCCCTTCTTGAAGGAGCTCAGAATTCCACAAGAAGGCAGAATCACCCAGGAGTTAAGAGTGGAGTATTTGAAGTTGGAAATATCCAAGATTGGAATCCAACTCTGTCACAGATTTGCTGCCCGACACCCTGGGCTCTCAAGCTTCAGTTTCTTCATCTGTAAAATGGGAACAACATTAAGAGCCCCTATCTTACTGGGGATTGCTGTGAAATTTACATGCAACAATTCACGTAAACCACTTATCACAAAGCCTGGGGCGCAGAGTAGTAGCGTGACAAAATGTGAGTCCTCCTAGGACTGTCTGGGCCAGATGACAGGAATTGCCTGTGGTCTGCCACCTCTGGTCCTTTTCCTCAGTGGGTTTTAGCGGGGCACATAGCTAACCAGAATAAAGACATATTTTCCAGGGTTCTTTGTGGGTCGGTGTGGCCAGCATGGCTTAGCTGTGCCCAGGGAGACTTCTGGAAATCCCTGTTAAGATGGCGACATCTTCTTTCCCCATTTTTTCAACTTGCTGAGTGACATGCGGAAGTGACAGCTGAAGCTCTGGCAGCTTCCTCACACCACACATGAGTTAGGGTAGGTGTCACAGGTTCGGTTTCCCGGGAGGCACGAGTGGAGATGGAATTTAGTGTGCAGGGGGTTTATTAGGGAGGGAGGGAGAGGAAGCATAATTGGGTAGGGAGGGTCAGGTGTGATGCAGGCAGGCCTCTATACCTCTTGATGTCTCAGCTTCAATCAGTCACTGGATATGGGCCACCTCATGGGGGACATGGCCATGGGTGAGCAGTCCTTGAAGGGAATGGCAGTTGTGGGCTGTGAGCTGATAGCCCTCCCAGGAGCTGGGCCACAAGCCCTTCTTTGAGGGAGATCTGGGAGGGGCAGCTCTATGCATACCTCAGTAATCAACTACTATAGAGAGCTCAACCCAACTAAGCTCATACTTTGCTCATGAAACAGTGCATCACAGGTATCTTTGGTTTGGTGGTGACTCAGGGGCACTGGCTCCTTCCATCTTGTGACTCTGCCTCTTTCTAGGCTCTCAGAGTCCTCTTAGTTCAATAGGCAGACAATAAAAGAGACTGGATGGCTGTTGTGTTGGGTTTTGAGGGCCGGTCCGGGCAGGGACACTTCTGTCCATAGGTCTTAGTCATTGGCTGCACGTAACTTCAGGAGATGCTGGGAAATGTAGTTTAGCTGTGTGTTCAGGAAGACAAAGGACAGTGTTGGGTGTATGAATGCCCAGTCAGTCTTTGTCAGAGACGATGAGAGAAGAGCCACCCTCTGGAAAGGCAGAGGGATGCCCTGGAAGGAGCCAGGGTCTGGGAGTGAGGACACCAACACACCCGCTTTGGAAAACTCACTTCTGGGCTTGGTTTATATGAGAGAGACATAAACGCAGAGAAAGAAAGGGACACAGTGCAGGGTGACGGGGGCTGAGATTGAGAAACCCATAGGAGGGGCAGATGCTTGGGGCTGGTGCTGCCTGATTGAGATTTGAAGGCAGAGCAGGGGTTGACTAATTGAGCTGATGGCAGGAAGGTGTAGTTCTAGTCAGTGACCCAAAACCAAAGCATAGACGACATTTTGCAAGACATTTCATCTTAAAGACTAAAAAATAAATGCTTTCTTGATGGACCTGCGCAAGACAAGAAGTCTCATGAAATAGGGAGAATGTCCATTTTGCTCACAACCTGGCACAGGGCGTAAATGAATGAGTGAATGAATGAACAAATTAGAGTGCAGAATTTTCTCCATCAACACTCACTCAGTTTGACGGTCCACCCTTCCCCCTGGCTCTCCTAATCTTCCCTTACATACCTACATTCTAGGCTATATGATGCTGTGCTCTAATTACCATTTGATGTATCTTGACTCTCCACTTGACTTCAAGGTCAAGGACTTTGTCTCATTCATGCTTATGCCCCTGTCATCCAGCTAAGCTTGGCATCGGCATTCTAAACAAATGTTTGCCAAATGAGTGAACAAACACATTAGTCCATTTTGTCACAAAGGGCTAGAAAAATCATCCCGTGGATGGAAATCTTTTTCCTTCTGCCTTCCACTAATCCAACTCAGTTCCTCAGACATTTACTGGGTGTCTGCAGTAGTCCATGGTCTGTTAATACAGAGGGTAGGCTGTCTAAAGAAGGTCCCCTTGCCCTTGGGAGCTTCCCCAACCAGCTATCTCCCTTCATAACAGCCTGTGGGCAAGAAAGACGAGACCTTGCTCTGAGGGCTTCTATTAGGAGTAGTTCCTGGACCAGTGTGGCCCTTAGACAGGACGCTGTGCCCGGGCAGTCTAGCCCAGGCAGAGGGAAATGTGACATCCCCCAGGCGCTGCTGGGACAGTGATGCTTCTAAGCTTTAGGACCTGTCTTTACTAAACTGTCCCCTAACAAGAAGTGTGGTGCTTGGTTACAGGACAATAGAGTATGTGCTGTAGTAAGTCAAGCACGTGTCAAGATAGCACACAGCATGGGGATGATTTTAGTCCGGAAGAGTCTTTTGTGGGAAGTGACTTTAAGCTGAATCCATGGGTTTGCTTGAATTGCTTTGCTTTGGGTTTCTTCCTGCTTCTTCACCCTGTTGTGCAGCCGTGGATGTGAATAGCTCCCCCTACAGTTGTGAACATTTTCTACTGGGAGTCCTTCTGAGCCTCTTTGGAAGGAATAGGGGGTTAGGGAGAACCTGTAGTTTTGGGGGCTGGCCTGATCGCAGACACTGGTTGCAAAGCTGATTTACATCTGCCATCTTGTCTGCTCTTCAGTTCTGTCCCTGGAGGGCTGCCTCATGGCTCCCATTTCAGAGATGAGGACACAGAGACTCTGACAGGGCCTTCTTTCCCAGGAGCACGCTGCTGGGCAGGGCCCAGCCAGGACTGGCCCAGGCTGACCTCAAAGCTCATCGGACAGACGGCCTCTGTCACCAACTCCTGTGCTCCTTTTCACACCATGCTTTGGGGGTGACCTCGAGGTGCAGAAATGCTTGGTCAGGTTTTACCGAGAAGGCCACACTGCAGCCCAGAAGCAGGAGGAATGGTGTGCAAGGCACACGTGGTGGACTGGGGGCCCGACTCTGAGTCCTCTGCCCTCCTCTCTCCAGCAGGCTGCCTGTGAGGCCTGAATGTCCCCAAAGACCACCATGGGGAGCACCACCTTGCACACCGCAGGCTGGGCTCCAGGGTCAGAGTGATGCTGACAAATAGTTTCAGGGCTAAGAGCACAGCCCTGGGCTTGGATTGACTGTATTCAAGTCTTGGCTCCACCCATTAGAGCAATGTGATTTGGGCAAGCTTCCTGCCTTCTCTGGGCCTCAGTTTCCTCATCCATGAAATGGGGATAATAATTGTAAATACCCCCATGGCATTGTTGTGAGGGTTACATAATACAGTACAAGGAAAGTGCCAGTATGGTGCCCACAACAAGATATAATCAGTAAAACACCCTATAGCTCCTAATTGCTTTAGTTGTTCCATAGCGACAGACACTGAGCTAAGCTATTTACTGCACGATTCCATTTCACCATCATGAGTCAGTGAGGTTGGCATTACTAGCTCTTGTTTTGCAAAGGAGAAGACTGGGGCTCAGGGAGGTTAAGTAACTTGCTTATAGGCACACAGCATGAGACCAAGCCAAGTAGTGTGACCCTTCAGCTGCGGTGCCTGACCATCACACAACATCCCCCTGGTCCAGCACAGGTTGCAGCTGGTATTCAGAGCTTAACTCAGTGAATCCCAGGCTCATCTTGCCTTATGTGTGTCAGCGCCAGCCCCTGGTGTTCTAGGTGTCTGAGGGCAGGTAGGTGATTTTTCCAAGCAGCATCTGAGCCTCTCATAGCAGATCAGCCTGTTTTGCCACCAGCTTGGGCTGCCCACAGGACTGGCCAGAGCTGGCACCACACTGTCCCCATCCCAAATCCCGGACTGCACAATCTGCTCTCATCTCATTGTTGCCCACCTATAGAGGGATCCCACACACCCTGCATAGAATGCCCATCGGGAGGCTCACCCCACCCACAGCCCAGGCCCACCTTCCCATCTCACCAGAGCTTACTAATGCACCCATCTTTTAAACCTTGGGCCCTGCTGTAATATTAAGGCAGTAATTTATACACTTGGCTCCTGAGCTCCTGGCTGTTTCGAAGGCATTGATCACCCCGGAGCACTCATACATGATTCAGGCTTACTCCTCCAACTCCTTTGCCAGCTATTGATTCCAATGACATTATTTATCAATTACGAAAGGTTTATTCCTCACTCGCTCCTGCACAAAAGAATCCGCACATTTATTTTACAGCATGATTTATTGACACGTCACCATGCATTACATGGAAAATTGAATTTTTGGAGGCTGGAGAACCTTAGGAAATTTCACTGGTTCAATTAGACAGAAGAACATCAAAGAGTTTAATGATACTATTTTTTATCCATTTGCTACAGCACTTGGAGGGGAGGGACCCCAGGCCAGGGCAACTTGAACCCCAGATGGCCCAGGTGTGTGCCTACGGAGGAAGATATCTCCAGGCTGAAACTCACCTCAGAGACTCGGCTCAGGCTTCTCCTGACGTCAGAAGATTTCTTTAAGCTGGGGAAACCTTTTGTTCCCAGAGCAATAAGACTTTTCCTTGGTGTGTTGGGGAGACTGGGACAGATCTGTCCTTGAACTTTGGTAGAAGGAAGAAGGACCACCTGTTGTGATGGATTAATGTAAGAAATGGTGACATACTATTTAGGGGGTATTTGTAGCATCTTCCCACCCATCAGCCCCTAGCTTAGTTGTGAATCTCAGGAGAAGCCTTCCCATATCCCCAGGGTGGATCAGGTCCCCACTGTAGGCTCTCAGAATACTTTTCAGTTTGTAGATATATATTACTATGATGACTTGGCTAACGCCACCTCCTCTTTACATGGGGGCTCCCCCAGACAGCACACAGGGTGCTCTGTCTCAGCTTGGCTCTACTACTGCTCCTATCCACCACTGGGAGCCAGGAACACCTTCTCCATCAGGATCTAAGTTAGAGTTTGCCAAAGAGAGTGACTAGCACAAGCTAAGACCGTTGTCCTCATGGCAGTCAGATGTGGCTGCTTCCTGTACTTCTCTTCGAGTTCCCACCATGACGACAGAATGTAGTGGCTTCTTAGACGTCCCTGTGACCTCTGTCTTCTCCACCTGTTCTGGCATTTGAACCTGAAATGTTAGTGACTGCTTTTCTGATCCTCTGGCCCCTGCCTTCTATACCTCCCCACCCAATTCCCCTCGCATGGGTATAAACCTTATTTCCCATACTAAACCTTTTATTCTTATCCTAGTATTGGACCCACTATTTTCCTGATGGGACCTCACACTGAAGCAGTGGTAATGTCTGTTTTGTGTTCCTCGCATTCTTTAAGACCAAGAGTATAATAGATGGGGGATATAATCAACTATGTTGCATTATATTGATGAAGACTCCTACTCTCCTCTAACTAGCTAACTCCTACCTGGCCTTTAAGCTCACTTCCTCTAAGAGCCTTTCTTGATTCCAAGTATCAGTCATTGGCACCTCTCCTGGGGTCCCACAACTGGAGCAAATATTTGTGCTTGGTTATAAGCATCTGTTTACTCCCTATCTGCCACAGTATATGATGAGCTCCTCAAGGCTAAGGTTGAAACTGAATGGTCCCTGTTTTTCCACTTCTATGTGCCTGGCATGCAGCATCCTCAAAAGAGATTTAAGATTGGACTTAGTCATTTATTGGCCTGACCATCACCATTTTGTATAAGAACAAGACATACTGGTTACTAGATCCTTTCACACCCATTCTGTTGGGTGTGAAATAAACCCGTAGGTCAGGTGGCAGCTTCCCAGGGAAGAGGATCATAGAACCTCGAGAGTGTTGCCCATCTGAAGAGCAAAGCACTCAGGGCTGGAAAAGGAGTGATCCTTTCCTTCTTCAGAGTGCACTCCGCAAATTGAAGCTGGACAGACTTTGGAGCAGGCATTAGAAAAGTCAAAAGAGGGATAATAATAAATTATATATTTGGAACTAATATAATGATAATTAGGCAAATTGATATATTTGGAACTAATATGATAATTAGGCAAATTGAATATTAAATGCTCAAATGGAATCTACAATGATAAGCTGAAACAGCATTAAAATCAGTGTCCGAGATGTTTGAAAATGACCGATCATTTGGATCACTAAAGCCACCATTTATTTAATCAACTTGCTATTTCCTAAAATGGGCTAGAGATTAATTTATATCCCTTTGTAACTGTGATAGAGACACACGTCACTTGCTACAGATACACTTTAAGAAGCAGATTGAATCCCATAAGGCTAGCCTTGAAGCAAATTTCTCTAAAGTGAATTAGATTTTGCCATTGATTTACATGATTAAATTAAAGATGTGTTCTCATGGGAAAAGTTTACCAATAAATGGAATTAAATTTTTTTTTTTTTTTAACGCAAGAATGGGGTGGGTGGGGAGCAGCTGTAGGATATTACGGGTGCTGTGGTCCATTGCCAGCATCAGCCTTGCCGAGAGCTATTGTCCTTACCTGGTCATTTACCGCTTTTGTGGCATAGTTTCTTATAGTGTAAAAACCTTTATAAATCGGGAGGAGTCAGCTAGAAACAGTGGCCAACATTTATTGAATCCTTTTTCTGGGCTGGCTACTAAATGAGCCACTTTTTAATTCTTACAACCACCTTCTGAAGGAGTTTTATTATCCTTATTTTAAAGACAGGGACCCTGAGATTCGGAGGCATCAAGCCAGTTGCTCAGATCCTAATGCTGAGTCTGTCTGAGTCCAATGCCTATGCTTTTAGCTTCATACGGCTAAGAAGCAAAGGTAAAAATAATGCAAAGCCACTGATAAAGAAAAGGTCGACTTTCTGTTTCTCTTTTGGATGGGATCATGATCTTGTATGTGGATATAGGAATATCAATTGCCCGTAAATTCTCTTCAAATAAAACAAAACATGTTTCTTGGTTCAAGCCTGGGCCCCCAGCCATGGTGTCTGTCTGATTGGGACCACTCTGTTTCCATTCTGAGATGCTGATAAGTGCTGAGGTCTTTCTGACATAGCGAACACTGGCCGTTCTCACGGCTCTGGGAAGCAGGACGACTTGGCAGGTGGGGGCAGAGGGCCAAGCAACAGTCTTGGATTTTGATTCAGGCTCTGCCTCTCATTAGCTGTTTGGTCTTGGGTAATCCCCTTTCCCTCTCTGGGCCTCTGTTTCCCATCTGTAAAATGAGAGGGCTGCACCAGAGAAGTTAAAAAGGATTTTTTAAATGTTTATTTATGTTTGAGAGAGAGAGAGACAGACAGACAGACAGACAGACAGATAGCACTCAAGTAGAGGAGGGCCAGAAAAAGAGGGAGACACAGAATCTGAAGCAGGCTCCAGGCTCTGAGCTAGCTGTCAGCCCAGAGCCCAATGTGGGGCTCAAACCCACCAACCATGAGATCATGACCTGAGCCAAAGTTGGACTCTTAATCGACTGAGCCACCCAGGTGCCCCTATAGAAGTTTTTAAAGGCCATTTCCACCCTCAGACCTGATTCGTTTTATTTCTTCGGTTTCTTTCTGGCTGCTTTCAATGGTTCACACAAAACCAAGAATTGACCGTGTGCATGGAAAAAAGAATTGATTGGCCATTTTGTGTATTTAATGGCTGGCATTTAAACTGAGAAATATTTCAGGTTAAAGAATGCTGTTTGCAAACATAAAAAATACCATAAAAATCAAATATATGCAGCTCATACACACACCAGCATCAAATCAAGTACACAAACAGAAGTCGAGTTGCATCATTATAAACTTCTGATTGAGAACAAAGCTGCAGCAGTTTCGAAGGCAGTTTTCACATAAAAATTGATTTTCTTCATGCTTTTCCCATGATTCAAATTAGAGAGGATGATGGGCTCTTATTTTTCCTTAGTGAAATAAGTTCTTTTAGGAACACATGTGCTTTGATGTTTAAAGTCAGATTGAAATTTCTGAATCTAATGCATCCATGGTCAATGTGAGTGAGTGTGTAAGACCCCAGGGATGGAGACAGAGCCTCAGGTCTTATATTGTATAAAATTGCTTTATAGAATGCTTATACACACTGTGTCTCAGTCAGTCTTCACCACAGTCTTTTTAGGTAGGTAATAGAAGCCCATTCTATAGATGAGGGAACTGAGGCTCTTGAAGGAGAAGTGACTTCTCCAAGATTAAAGAGCTAGCAAGCCTGAGACTAGTCTCAAAGACATTCAATTCCAAATTTGGTATTCTTTCAAATGAAGTGGTTCTTTATTTAACAAGGTTTTTCTGAGTCCCCGATATATATATATAGGTTGGGTATTGTTCTAGGTTCTTGATGATAGGGTTGATGCTCTCAGGAAGTTTACATGTAAGAACTTTAAATAAAGAACTCCACCCTTGCCATCTCATCCCAAACATGCCCCACTGTCTTCTTTAGGAAACAGAATTTATATATTGTTCTCTGTCTTAGCTCTATTTCTATCCCAAGTCATTTTGGTCTTGAATTTGACTGAGTTACTTAACTTCCCTAAGCTTGGAATTTTTTTTTTTTTTTTTTTTTTTGGTTTCAGAGACAGCATGGTATCTTCATGTTCTTGGGATTAGAAATGAGTCTGATGTGTATGCATGAGGGGAGCTTGGAGGCTAATCTATGCAGGGCTTGTAAGGCCCTTTGGGAGTTGGGCTTCCCTTTAGATAATGGGCAGCCATGGCCACAGCTTCTGCTCTGGCAGGGTCACTCTGGGAAGTGTGTATGTGTGTGTGTGTTGGGGGGGCAGTGGTGAGCTAGGAAAGGAAGAGGAGGGAGATCAGGCAGGGGCTAGGGTGTTGTTTTTGTTTTTTTTTTTTTTTTTCACAATAATCCAGGGAGAAGTGAGGAGTCCAGACCAGGCATTCACGGTTGACATGGAAAGGAGAGGGAAGACTCAAGATGACTCCCAAGTTCAACTCAATGGGACCCACTGGTGCATTCAATGAGAGAAGAAGACTCTGGGGTAACTGCCAGTTGTTGGGGGTTTGAAAAGACTCAATAAATAGCAATTTTTCTTCTGCCCAAGTTTTGAACCAATTGGGAAATAAAGCAAGAAATAAACAATATAGAAACAAAAATACTGCTTTTATTACTGACGTTGGAGATGTGGCTGATATCTCAGGCAAGTGTGATTCTTAATACTGAAACTTAGAGCCGGGAAGCATTCTCCATCCTGCAGCGATGGATGGGGCACCCTGTTCCTGGAGGTGGCTTGCTTCCAATAGAATGGAGACAGAAAAGTCTGGGTGCCCCAAAGGTGGAGTGAATGGTAGTTGGAGAGTGGCCAGGAAGGTTTTGATTCTGGGCTTCCTCCTCATGGTAGCAAGCATCAGGAGTGGGGAAAGCTTGGGTATCAGACTTAGTGCACTATTTATTTAGATGGCAAACACAAGATGAGGAGGAGACTTGGGGAGACTTTGGGTCTGTGAGGCTCTTGTGTGCCACCCAATGGCGGTGGCTGGTGGGTGGTTGGATACGTAGAGTCTAAAACTCAGGAGAGACTGATATAGAAGTTGTTGACAGATAATAGTGGTTGGAATCGTGATGAAAAGAAGGGTGGCTGGGATAAGAAATGATGCTGCTGAGAAAGAAGACGATAAGGTGGAGGGCAGAATAAGAGCGAATGAGACTGGGAAGAGCAGAAGCAGCCTGTGAAGAAGACCAAGGAAATGCAGACCAGAGATAAAGGGAGTCCAGGAGGAATGGGAGCAAGAAAGGCAAAGGAAAAGAGGGTTTGAAGAAGGAGCAAGAATAGATCAGGAGCCTTAGATCTTGTGTGATGTGAATTTGAAATCTGTTTCTATCATTTTCCAGCTATGAGATCTTGAGTTTGGTGCTTAATAAGTGGTGGCCATGATGATGATGATGATGATCATGGTAATGATGATGATGATGGTGAGGGTGAGGATGAAGATGGATGCAAACGATTGCAAGTGTAAGAAACAAGAAGATCAAACTGGACAAGGTCCCCCAAAGTGGAAAAGATTAATTTACTTCTGAACACACTATTTTTGAGAACAACACTAACACCCATGAAGCAATTAGATTTCTTTCCCATGACTTCACCTTATACTTCTCAAAAACACTTGTTCCAATAAGAAGGCTTAGAAAATCCCAAAACTAATATCACAGACGTGGAGGCGGATGCATATTCAAGGAAGTTATTAAAACCACCTTGATTTTAATAAATTTACCACCAGGTAGCAATCTCTCAATGTCGCCTCTTTCCAATTTGCATGTGTAACTGGCATCTCGTTAAAACATCATTAAGAAATTGAAAACCAGGAAGACATAAACAGATGCAGAGATGAAGCAGAGGAGGCTGGGGGAGCGGACTGTGGGTAACAGAAGAGTGTGGGCTCCTTATGTAAAAAAAAAAAAAGAAAACAACACAAAAATTCAACTTGGTTATACAAACCCAACCTGATTAACGAGTAAAGAGAAGCAGAGTAACATAGATACGGTTTGCAAATCAGCAATTACAAGACTTGTGTAAAAGCTTCATTTTCCCGGAAATGATTGGAAAGTACAGTAAAAGCTACTGTCATTTTTTCTCAGCTGGACCACCATCCATGTGTGTGGGAGAGCTTTTCCTTCAAAGGATTAACACAAGAGGGCGAGCCTCCTAGGGACTGGGCTCTTAGATTCTGATTCATCTTCTGTGGTCCAATGAAATTTTCATTTTTATTTTTATATTTGGTATGTTTGTAAATATGTTCTTTAAGATTATAAAAGTAATAGATGCTGTTGGTAAAAAAAGCTATATGAAAATCCATTGGGTCAAACTAATCTAAATAGGTGATGTAGTTGAATAAAAGGAGTTCAAGCTTTGAAGCAGGTCAGGCATGGGTCCGACTTGTGGTTGTGCTTAACTGCTCTGTGACGCAAGTGCTAGTTTTCTCATCTGTGAAATGGAAATGTGGTTTAGGGAGGATGAAATGAGACATGGTGATAAAGTGCTGGCATGTGGTATCTAGTTCATACAGTAGCGATCAATCTATGGTAGTTAGTAGCTAACACTATGTTCTTCCTTTCTTTCCTTCTAAAAATCACTTCCTGCAATTCTTTACTGGTTTTATGAACTCTGACAAACACTGGCAAACAAGGTCTTTCATAATTTGGCCCTAACATACCTGTTTGGCATTTTATTGGTCTAGAAAGCTAACTCTATTGAAATGACCCCAACGTTTCAATGGCTTAGCACTGAATTAAAGACTACTTCTTGCTCACGCCACAGTTCAATATGGGGTTGGGAAGAGGTTGCTTTGTTCCGCATAGTCATTCAGGGACCCAGATTCTTTCCATTTTGTTGATCTGGTTCTTCTTTAGGCTCATAGAGTTCTGTTCATTCACCCAGGGAAATGGATAATGTTTACCATTATCCATCCATACCGAGTCTTTACTACCTGGCCAGATGATGCTGCACACATCACTTCTTTCTGGGGGAGGGGAGTAGTCTCATGGCCCCATAAAGGAGCAGGGGAAGCTGAGAGATGTAGTCCATCAGTGAGCCCTGAGAAAGGGAGACCATTGCAGGTAGATGAGCTCTCCCAGTCTCTGCTACACGTATTAGCTGCAACACACACACACACACACACACACACACACACACACACGCACCACAAATGCCCTGACTTCAAGGCTGCTGCATCCTTCACCTACAACAACATTCATATACAAGGTGCACCCCAGCTGGGTGGCCTGCAAGATGGCGGCTTGTTGGGGAAAGCCATGATCCTTGCCTTCAACATGCCCCCACTGGCCGAGCTGCCAGGGAATGATTCCTGCTTGGGTATACTCAAAGGTTAGGTGATAGGAATTACCTGAGAAAGGCAAACTGAGTTCAAAGGAAAAAGAAATGAGTGCTAAAGGAGCAGTCACGGTGCGGCAGATGAAGGATTATTTGCGCGGGTGGGAGACCAGCCCCGTGTGGCTGTGGGTACAATGACCAGCTGGAGAACTTCAGCCTCCTTCACTGTTAAAGTTGGGACCAACTGTCCCTACATCATTGCATTTCTGCAAGGGTTGAGAGAAATACTAGATGTGAAAGCTTTAAAAGAAGTGTATCTGGTAATTGCCAGAGGTCAGCAAAGACTTGGTGGAAAAAGTAGGGTTTGGGGAGGTTGGGAGGATCGAGGTATGGTGTGGACCTGCAGAGAAGAGGAGTGGAGGGCACCCCAGTCCAGGAATGATGGGGTGGTGGTGTGGACTCAGGTCTGTGTGTGGCCCATTGCGCTGGGACAGTGGAAAGCTCATGCAAGTGGAAGAGCTTCCTTTTATGGGCCTCAGTCCCTGATGCAGCCACTTCCTATCTCTTGTGATTCTCCAAGTTCCTCTCAGAACAAGAATTTAGGATCCAGGCCGGATGAATCTGCCTGTGTGTCACAATTCTCTATCTTCATGGGCCAGTTTCTGAGGAGATTTATAAAGCAGGAAGCAAGGCACTGCCTGCCTGGAGATCCAGTGTAAAGTTGACTTAATGGGTCTGTCTCTCTCTCTCTCTCTCTCTTCCTTTACACACACACACACACACACACACACACACACACACACACACACCCCACATGCCCAGACTTCAGGGCTGCTGCGTCCTTCACCTACAACAACATTCATATATAAAGTGCATAATTCTGCTGGCACGGGGACAGCATCTCCTGAACTTGGCCTCTGGAAGCGTAAAAGCTAATGGGGCCGATGGCCCTGCTGTGTGTATCCTGCTGACAGGAGGGGAGCGCTGGAGCCTGGTCCCAGAGCTTCCCAGATGAGCACTGCCTTCCTCACCTCTGCCCTAGAAAGATGTATAACATCCCCATTCACCAAGGGGGATGGTGGGGCTCAGAGCACTGAGATGGCTTGTTTTAAATCATATAAATAGGTTTGCAGATTTTTGTAAAGTGCGCACGTGCTATATATACAGCTTCTAACCCTCAAGAAACTGCTGTAAGGTAGGGGTTTTCCTTCCCATTCTACTGGTGAGGAAACTGGGGCTCAGAGCAGAAGGGTCAAGGTCACACAGTGAGTAGCAGACAGCTAGGATTTGGAATCAGTCCCTCTGTTATGACCAACCAACACTAGAGACAATAGTTGCTTTGGTTATCGGGACACCTGGGTGGCTCAGTTGGTGAAGCTTCCGACTTCGGTTTCGGTCATGATCTCATAGTTCTGTGGGTTTAAGCCCTTCTTTGGACTGTGTGCTGACAGCTCAGAGCCTGGATTCTGCTTCCAATTCTGTGTCTCTCTGCCCCTTCCCTGCTCATGCTCTGTCTTTCTCTCTCTCTCAAAAATAAATACACATTTTAAAAATTAAAAAAAATAGTTAATTTGGTTATTAGTAAGACTAGAAGCTAATGTTTACTACGTGCTCCCTCCAATCCAGACATGGTCCCCAGCGCTTTCACACACAGGACCTCATTTGCTTCTTGCAACCCTCCCAGGAGGAAGGAGCCACTACTGTTAGGTCCATTTCACAGATATGGAAACTGAGACTCGGTCCCCTGAGTTCCACGGCTTGCCCAAGGTTCCGCACGGGAAAGTAGAGGGGTACATGTTGGACCCAGGCATTCTGATTCCGGCTTCCTCTCTTGTAACCTCCGTATTAGGCTGCCTTGTTAACGGTGATCCTTACAATTGTGTGATCTTCTATGCTCGCTGTAGCACATTTCTGTGTTCTGTAGGTTGGGAGAGGCAGGCGGGGCTCTACTATTTCGTGAGCATCTAGATTTCTCGGTTCTCTATATGATAATCATGGCCAAATGAGAGCTTCTGCCCTGTCCCCTCCACACACATGGGCTCGGAGAAGCAGAGCACATGGCCAAAGGCGCAGGGCTGGGTTTGAATACAGATACATTGCGTGGAAAATGCCATCTCCAGCGTGTGCTGCTGCTTTGTGTTTATCGTCCGCGTCCTGAGCTTGTTTTCCAGACACAGCAGGTTCTTTGCATGTATTGATCAAACCGACAAACAGATAAGTGTTTCCACCCAGCCATGTCAATGAGATTCCAGGCTTCCTGGTTACAGGGACTAAATGTCTCTTTTTCCCATTGTATTCACCTAGGCACATAAACCCGCAACAGGTTTCTAAAAACTTCCTGGCATTTATTGAGTCCATGCTGTGTGCCAGAGACTGTCTTACGTACTCTGTGTTTTCATCTGCCAACAATACTTTGAGGCAGATATTATTTCTCCTGGGCCCAGAGAGGGTGTGTGTCTTGCTCATGGCCGCCCAGCTTGTAAGGAGCAGCACTGTGGTCAGAGCCCAGGCCTCCTGCCATTATCCTGACCTGATTCCATCACATCACTGCCCTTGCAGTGAGCGAGGCTTAAAAAAAGAAGAAGATGGGCTTCAAGGTAAAGGCAGTTCAGCCACCCTGTGAGTTAGGAAAAAAAAATCAGAGATAACTTTGTGTGACTCCAAATACTTTACTTCCTTTTTTCCCCCTTTAATGTATTTAGAATTAGAGGCAAGCGTGAATGATATCAGCAGGGCCTGCTAAAAGGCTGCAAAAATGACAGGGGAAGATTACACAGCTGGAAAAAACTGTTTTGATGTTTCTTGTGCCATAAAAAAGCAAAACCCCAAACAACAAAAAGCCCCAAAAGTGAGAAGTGACAGCATCTGTGGAAGAATCAATGGGTGAAAGTCACAGGAATCTGGGCTTTCGATCCAGATAAAGAAGACTTTCCCGCTGTCAGAGTTGTCCAACAATAATCAAGGCTCCTGGGAAGGTCCTGAGATCCCAGTTCCTGGAGGTATGTAAGTGCAGATAAGGCGCTGAAGGGGCCATGGAGAGGGTGCTTCAAACATCTGAGGTTTGACTAGACCACGCCCATGAAACTGATTACAGCTTCAACTCATCCTTCAGACTAGAGGCTTACAGGGATCCCTTCCACGTCCCATGGGTCAAGCTCTGTGCCCAAAGCTTTTCCTCATTCAGCTCAAGGCTCCGCCGGACTTAAGAACTCCTTACGACCTGGAGAAGATCAACCTGGATTCTGGTTTCATGATCTGTTGGTAAAGTCCCAACATGGTTTCTGTGTATGTCTGAGGCAGCTTGTGTGTATGTGTGTGCGTGTGTGTGTGTGTGTGTGTGTGTGTGTGTGTGTGTGGTATGGGGCAGGGGTTCATGCTCTAGAGGGAATACCTGCTTCTGAGTTCCTGTTTACACCAAATTGGTTCCCTTTAGGATAGTCTTTCTGCTTGTACACATCCCCGCTCCAAGATCAAGAGCTCAGAGGCATCACTTGATTTCCACAAACATCCACTTGGGGGTGTGGGGTGAACTCTGTGTGCTTGTAGCCACAGAGAGGGGCGTATGCTGGGTGATGCAAACAGCATGAGACCATAGCCAGTCCTGTTCCTGAGACCTTTGGGCTGCACTGCCCTTGAGCCTTCTCCACTGGTCCTTGGACCTCGTATAGCATCTGCTCTCCTCCCCAGCTCCCCAGCTCTTTTCTTCCCTTCCCCTTTCCCACTTCCTATCAAACAACCAGCCAATCCTCCACCCAATCCATACACTAACCCCTGGCCAACCAGACAACCCATCACCCAACTAACCAGCGAGCCAACCAATCAAATGCTAACCATTTTCTTTACAAGAACCATCACGTGACATGCCAGGTTGAACTCTGAAATAAACAAATGGGAAGGAACAAAGGAATGAATGAATGAACAAATGAATGAAAGAAGGAAGATACAGATGACACACAGCCTCTCCTTTATGTAGAGCAAGTCCGGGCTCCCTAACTTCTGGTCTCATCACACCCAAATAGTTCATCAGGGTGTTTTCGAGAATTTGCCTTCATCTCTGCTGAGAACTCTGCCCACGTCCCAGGTAAGCACTGCCAGGCATGTTAGTTTAAGAATCTGCTTCGTCTCCTTGAATCCTTACGACGACCCTGCCTATAGGTCTTAAGTATATTTCTTGTTATCCATCTGAGGAGTTTGAAGCTGGGAGAAGGGAGGTCACTTGGGTTTGCACGGCTGGTGAGCGGCAGGACCAGAAATGGGCCAGCTGACCCACACTCCGCGATCAGAAAGGCCAGACAGCTCTCTGGTTCCCTGAAGTCTGGTGCCAACTTTTAAGACGGCATTTTAAAATTCCACCAAGCAAACACTGTCTTGTTTTCTCCTTCAAGCAGCGCTGGAAGGAGGTGTTTTTCTCCCCATTTCATAGTCCCATGAAACTGAGACTCCCAAAGGTGTCTTATCCGGGGTCCCAACCCCTAGAATTTGAATGCTCTGATTCTGAGAGCCTGCTGTTCCCTTTCTTGTGCTGTGCATGCTTCCTGGAGCCTAGATTAATGAGACACAGAGACACTGAGGAGCCGGCTTCCAGTGGGGCAATCAGCCGTGGAAATGGCTATTCGCAATGATAAATTCTCTAACAGGACTTCTTGGCATGCAAGGGTCACAGAGGAGGCAGGAGCAGCCCTGGGGCCCGTGGGAAGCCTCCCAGAGGAAGTGACCCCAGAGTAAGGTTCAAAAGAGTGGCTAGGAGTGCCATGTGGACACCTGTAAGGAGGAGAGACCACTTCAGGCAGAGCAGATCTCCCAGGGAATGACACAGCCTCAAAAAATAGCCATGCTTGTGTGGGAGGGGCCGGCTGGCCAACAGGAGAGGGGAGACTGAAGGGGTCAGTAAGGATAGCTCTCGAAAGGCCTTGAATGCCAGAACAAGGGTTCAGATTTGATCCTGAGGGTGATGGGAGCCACGGGAGGCTTCTAAGCAGGGGAGGGAGCTGTTTGCTTTGAGCAGGGTGCCAGGGTGCATTGGACACCACACACACACACACACACACACACACACACACACAGAGGCACTTGGTGCCTTGCCTTTCTCTGGCACCATTAATCTTTTCGGGAATGGGTACTGGAGGTTTTAATGAACTCATTACTCATTCCACTGTCAGGTGAGTCCAATTGTGGTGGGAGGTTGGGCGGAGGGCTCATCCCGCCGGGGCTGCGGGGCTCTGATCTGATCTCCTCAGCAGTCGCTCTGGCTCCGTCCCTGGCAGGAGCTCACTCAACCTGTTCCGGCCCTCCCCTCTCCCTCCCCTCCCTGATCCCACGCTTTGCTGCCTCCTCAACTCGCCAACATCCATTCCAATGGGCGTGATTGGAATCTTGTCTTCCCGGAACTTGCTGCCATCTGTCCCTCCCTATGCCGGTGTCTCGTTCACATCCTCTGCATCTCTATCTCACCCTGGGCGTGGGAAGCTTCCGCCTGTGCCCTGGACAGGCAGTCTGCCCGTCTGTCTCTCCTCCTGGCACCCCTACCCCCAGTCTGGGCTTGCCCTTCCACCTTCTCTTCCCTCCCCTTCCCTCCCTTCCCCAATGTGGACTTTCTACCTGACTTGCTCTTTCTTTCTTTCTTTCTTTTTTTTTTTTTTTACCTTGAACTTGTCTGGATGTCTGTCTGTCTGCCCATTTCCTCTCACCTTAACCTTCTACTTGTTCATCTCTTCCCCTCCCTTCTCCATCCTCCCAAAATTCTCTGGAAACAGACCACCCCAAGGTCTATTCAATAGAAGGGAATTTTCAGTTTTGAAATTTGAAAATTTTCAATTTTCAGTTTTGAAAATTCCTAACTATTTTGATTAGATCCAAATAATTCATGGAAGGGGCTTCAGGGTGGAAGTAGAGCCATTTGGCAGAAGCCATGATGAGACCACTAGGCACAAGTGTGGGACACCTGGGCACCTCCTTTCATAGTTAGGAACTTCTAAGCCAACCTCATGTCCTAGGCCAGCCAGAAGGGGTGAAGACACTCCAAATCATGCAAGCAGGGACGTTTATAGGTGGGAAGACCCCTTGAGATTCAACTGTTATCATTTCTTTTCTTTCATAGATATGGAGAATGAGGCTCAGAAGAGGGAAAGTTTTGGTCACCAGCTTGGGGTCATTCAAGGAGAGTCAGTTTAGACGCCAGGTCTGCTGACCTGTAGGGCTCTTTTTTAAACCTGAAGAAAGCACAGAGCATGGCAAGTTCCCACCCAGGGCTGCAGGCATACGGAGTGGGGAGTGGTCTTCTGTGCCCCCACACAGGCCAACTTCATGCACACCTCTACGTTGACCCTGGCAGACAAGGTAAAACTCTCTTCCTTTGTGGTTTCTGGCAGAAGTGCCTCACTGTGGACCGGAATGGGTGTTCTCCATCCTTAGTGTGGGCTCTTCCTGGGAGATGCTCCACATGGACTACATTTCCCAGAATCCCTTGCACCTGGGTGGGACCATGAGGCCAGTTCTTGCTGTTACATGGTGAGTGGAAGCCACATGTGTCACTTCTGGATGATGTTTCATAAGAGAAAATGCCTTCTTCATACACTTGGCGTTCCTCTTCATGAGCCAGATGCAGAGGATCCCAAGGACCCGAGGATGGCAGAGCCGCAAGATGGAAGGAACCTGGGTCAGTGAGCTGGAGAGATGCCAGTCAACCAGGAACACCCATGGCACCTGTTATGTTGGTAACAAGAGGCTTATTCGTTACAGCAGCTGGAATTACC
This sequence comes from Hyaena hyaena, assembly GCF_003009895.1. Taxonomy (NCBI): domain Eukaryota; kingdom Metazoa; phylum Chordata; class Mammalia; order Carnivora; family Hyaenidae; genus Hyaena; species Hyaena hyaena. The sequence goes on from NW_024080722.1 coordinate 1,886,814, forward strand.
CTGAACAATTCAGTGCTGGGCACAGGCTACTTACTCAGACTAACTGAATCTACATGTCAAGGTATGTCATCAACATTCTGTGTTCCTATGTTATTGGTGAGGAAGCCCTGTGCTGGAATTTCCTGCACCATCAAAGGACCTGTGCTGCTTGCCTGCCTCTCTGACCTACCTCCCCTCACTCTGCACTGGCTCGTTATTTTCCCCACCACTGGTTGCCTTTTTTTCTGTTCCTCAAACTCACCGGGCATATTCCCACGTAGAGGCCTCCATTTCTGCTCTTCTCTCCTTTTGTCTTTTTCCTATTTATTGAATCTTGTTACAAAGACCCCACCTTGTGAGGTCTTCTCTGATTCCCCATTGTAAGCATCTCCCTATGCCCATCGCTTCACATCTTACACATCATCGTGGTCTGCTTTCCTCAAGTGTTGGGAGCCATTCTGAGCCCACTAGTCGAGAAAACTCCTGGTGAGGTTAAAGCAAGTTTGCATGGTCTCTTGCCAATCAGATGATGACTGATATCCACCCCCACTCAATTATTTCTGCTTGAGCACTGACCCCTAGGGTACCTTGTTGATCAATATCGGGAGTGACTTGTCCCCTTATTCCGGCCCTGGTACGATGATTGCACCTTGTGAAGGAACTTATTGTGGGAACTTCTTTTGATTATGGGAACAGACATCGTGTCTCCAGAAGGTCCTGTTCCCCTCCATACTTTCCCTTGAGCTATGAACAGGCTAATGACCCCTAGTCATAAAAGATTGACCTTTACATGTACAATTCTGTTTCTACCATTGCATTAGTCCAAGATGTTCATACAGCTCAACATGCAAAGCAACTAACCAAAAATGTCTTTCATGCCCTAGCTATTCTAGAAATCATAAAAGCAGACCCAAAGGTAAATGCACTCGTGGAGGCTATTCTACGTATTGGAAATAAGCTAAACTCTTTAAAGTTATGGTTGGCTCTCTGGTGCAATAAAGCATATAACTGGAAAATCAAGTCTTGCCCGGAGACAAAGAGCCTAACTTAGAGAGAAGGAACAGATAAGAGCAGAAGATAAGTTAGTACATACACCTTTACCAACTGATGGTGTATAGCAGCCCCTTCCCTAAGGCCTACATTGCACAAACACCTTCCCTTACCCTGGCAGCTGTGATGAGGATGGATAAGAGTATCTACAAACCTATGACTTAATCTTAGTGTTATAATGTGAACACCTTGTTATTTTCTTAGTTACTCAACCCCACTATAATTGGGGCAGTTCTGCAAGAAGACTCTGTAAAACCTGTTTCTGTACATTTTCCAAAAACACCTTATCACAAAGAGCTATCCACTGTAAAAATTCCATTTCCTGATGCCATGTTACTTTTGACCTATAAATAAAGACACCAAAACCGACAGGACAGAGATGCCTGCCTGGTGATCAGAAAGGATCTCGGGGCTCTCTCACTCTCTCTTGCCGACACCGTCCATCCTTCAGGGACCCCTGGACCTGGCGGAGCCGGCGCAGCCTCCAACACTCAAGCCCCTGCCATGACCTAAAATGATCTTGGCCATTTTTTGGTTTACTCCAGAATTGTCCTGACACACTTTTCTTTAGTTTCTCCTCCATTTTAGGAAACAGAAACTCAGAAGGACACTATGATTTCTAAACCCACTAAGTGGTGGTCCTGGGATTTGATCCCAGATCCGACTGATTCTACAACCTCTGTTCTTTCCATAATGGCACACAGTTCTCCTGACAAAGTACTAATTGGTTAGCTTCACTTATTTTACCAGGACATGATTTTGATCCCTGATCCCAAGGCAGGGTGGTGTAGGGGGAAAAGTGTGGAGTTGGTCAGCCCGGGTCGCTATCCTGGCTTTGATGGTTTACATTGTCTGACATGGCTGAATGCCTTCCCCAGAAAGTAGAATTAATATACTTACCTCAGAGAGTTAATGTGAAGGGCACCTGGGTGGCTCAGTCAGTTGGGCGCCCAGCTCTTGTTTTCTGCTCTGGTTATGATCTGGTGGTTTGTGGGTTCATGCCCCACACCAGGCTCTGTGCTGACAGTGAGAAACCTGCTTGGGATTTTCTCTATCTCCCTCTCTCTCTGCCCCTCCCTCCCCTGCTCACACTCTCTCTCTTTCTCAAAATAAATAAACTTAAAGAGTTAATATGAGAGTAGTGAGGATAGAAGGAGATAATGTATGAAACAGGTAATGTGATACCTGTACAGAGTGGGGGCTCAGGTGCCATTACTTTCCTTTCTAATAAAGATACCGACATTTATCCTGAGAGTTCCACCTTCGTCTCAGACCAGGCAATTTATCAGTGGAAAGAGGAAAAAAATGCAAATTTGGATAAAAACACCAAAGATCTGAAAAGCACCTGATTCATCCCTAACTTCTCTCTTGGGCTTTGTTGAGAATCGAAGTCTAAATCCAAGTCAGAGCTCCCAGACCTCATCACAGTTACTGTGTTGAAAGCAAACAGACTTCGGGATTTAAATTTTTTTCTCATTTCCCCCCCTACAAAGCACAAATGTCATGGACAGGGGGCAAACTCATTACAGCTAGGTTTCTATCTGCTTGGTCCAGACGCATGTGCTAAAATGGGCGGCCGTTCCAATGGCCAATGTCCAGGACCGCGTGTGCTGTGACTAATGTATGTAAAACACACACAGGGTTTCTCTCTCCCAGCATCTGGAATCAAAAAGCAAAAGTTAGCTACAGAGAGACTCTAGGCGAGCTCTCCAAAGTCTTCATTGCTTTTTAAGTTTAGAGGCAGTGAGTCTGGCTGGCTTAAAGCAAAGGAGCCCTTGATCAGGACCGGGGATTATTATTGTTATTATTTTTTTTATGGATGTTACCGTACTGATGGTGTTCCTAGGTCTCTGACCGTAAAGTTCACTTTTACCATATTAGTCAGAGACTAGGTCGTGCTCGGGTAACAAACACCCCCAAATTCTCAGAGGCTTAAATAACAAGGGTTTGTTTCTTGTCCGTGATATGTGTTAAATGCTGGTTGTGGGGGTGGGGAGGGGAGGGGCTGTGCCCGCTGTAAGGCCTGACCCAAGCCAAAGGAAGATGTGCCATTCAGAACTTTGCCAGATGCTGGACCAGAAGAAAGTCTCGGGAGGGTCTCACACTAATCATTATTTGCTTAGCCCAGAAGTGACACATGGTACTCCCTCCTCCAACGCCTCAATCAGCCAGAGCTAGTCCCACAGCTCTCCCAACCACAGGGGGATACAGGACATGTAAACTGCCTGTGTGCCCAGAAAAAGGAGAATAAAAAATATTTGTTCACAGCACCTCATTTCTGTTCCTCTCAATTCCTGGATGGGTCACCAAGTTTAGGTGATTCAAATCTCTTCATTAACCAAAAGAACTCATTCTCTTTATTCCAAGGCTCTTGTCCCTCCTCAGCTCGGGTCTCCAGACTTTTCACCTCATGGTGAGAGGTGTCCATCTCCAACCTTCTCCCTTTGCTGGTCTTGCTCCTTATAATTCATCCTCTGCATCTCAGTCTTAGCTATCCCCTGAGCCTCTGTCCATTCAGGTCATTCCCGTCCAGGTAGAGAGCTTGGGGTCCCTGGAACCGTCTTTTCTGCATCCCAGCCTGGATTTGTAGACAGAAAGTCAATGGGTCTTTTGTTCATTTCTAGGAAAAAGACTTTTAGGACCCTTCTGAAGCTGTGACTCTAGCATTCTGTTATTAATCTCATCCATGAAGCTGCAGACACACACCTGCTGAGGGGGTCCGCCCAGACGCTTAATTAGCAAAGACAAACTCTGAAGAACAAGGATCCACAGTTGCTGGATGACTTCCCACATGACCTGCTCCCCAGCCCGTGGGAAGGATGCTGAGGTGTCCAGGCTCCTGCTGGAATGTGCTGGCTCCCTTCACAGTTCACCACCCACCACCCTCATCTCGCTGGCTGTCCTGTCCCCAGGGACAGCTCCCGGGCCCTCCTTCACATTCTACCGACTCCCCCTCCTAAGGCTGTTATTACCTCCCAGCAGATAAACACCAAGAGAAAAAATCACCAACTCAGTCTATCCAGAACATTAAAACCCTTCCTCAGCGCGAGCCTGACCATGCTCAACGACAAGAGCTCGTCAACTCTCTCAGCGGCCTTGAGAGGTGGACCCAATGACCATCCACATTGGCAGCTGTGGAAACCGAGTCTCGGAAAGGTGAGGTGGCTGGCTGGCCACGGCACACGTGGGGCCGGAAGCAGGGTCGTCGGCTCCACACCACCATGGTTAGAGACACTGGCTTGCACATTCTGCAGAGCAGGACTTTCAGAAGTCCGCACCTAGACTCAGTTTCCCCTAGTGTCCCTGGCTTGGCCTGGAGCTGTGGCCAGACTGGGACCCACAGGCCCTGAGACAATCAGACCTGTTCCTTGTCTGCTTCCATCAACAACAATGGACCAATTAAGGCAATTACCGCCGGTTTATGTAATAGGACCAGGGATCACAGGGCTCAGCTCTTTGAAAATCTCCTACAAAAGCGCTAATAATGCATTAATGTATTAATCCTCTTAATCCTGTCAAATTACCACAGACTCACTCCTAGGAGCCGACAGTGGGTCTCTGCTGTCCCCGCGGGACGCCGGGTGCTCCTCTCCCACATCCTTTCTTTCCGGAACACTCCTTAGGAAGCTGTAAGGTCCTGCTAGGAGACAATGGTGGTAGATGGCCAGCGGTGGCTGGGGGAGGCGTGTTGACTCTCTCACAGAGAGATGAGGATGTGATAACAAAAGAGTCTGGAGTGTTTCTCAGCGAGGAGGGACAGCCCTGCCCTGGGCTGCTGACTATACCACTCCCTGCTTGGTCTTGGGCTACTCTTTAACTTCTCTGCGCCTCTGCTTGCTGCTCACCTGTAATACCCGGATAACAATTCCACGGTTTAGTTGATGGACAATTCCAGAGCCACATGTGAATGCCTGACACACAGAAGGCATTTGCTACATCTCCAGTCCCATTACCATCTTTAAACTGGGCATAAGGACCCCCATCATGAGGATTAAAGGAGCAGGTACATCAGTTTTCTGGCACATATTAAATATTAATTCTTTTTCTTCTTCCTGCTTGTTTTGTTGTTGCTGTTTAATTTGCCTGAATTTCATGGGAGCATAGGAACAAAGACCACCATGTTGAATGAGCTTTTCAGATATTTTATATATGTTAGGAAACATCTTCTTGCTGAGCGCCACTCTCAATGGTGGAGAGAATTTCAATCCAGGACAGCCTGCATCGGGCACCCCTACCCTTCCTTATAGATGTATTAGAACAGCAGGGGTGCGCGAGCTTACCTGGGCCCTGGACACCTAGAAATGGGCAAGGGCCTTTAGTCTCTGATGGGCTCTAAGCATGAGGATAGTTTTGGTGTCCTAATGCTGTTGCAGTCAGGTCTGGTTTTGTTGTTTGGTGGGCCCACAAAGTTTTTCCAGGGTCCTTCGGGGGCCCCTCAGTGGATGGCAGTCTGCCACAGAGACCCCCTACCGCTCCCCTAGGGGCTTCATTCAGTCCTTAGCAGCCCCCTCTATGGACACCCTGTCGCATCCCATCGGAGGTCTGGTGTGCCATTGGGGGCTGGGCTGCAACACTGTGGAGCTGGAACTGGGGAGAAGGAATCCCTTCCCCCATCCCTGATCCCCATTCAGTTCTCGGGAGCTCCTTTCTCTTTCAGGGTCCGCAAAGGCTGGGGCTGGGGAGGGGCAAGGAGTGCGGTTAGTATCTTCCAAGAGATTTTGATTTTGTGCTCTGAAACACAGACTGTTAAAAATCCTCTCTGGCAAGGACATTCAGATCAGAATCCTAAGGTTGGACTGCCTATTTGGAAAGGCACAAGGGAAAAGGCCTTGCATTCTTGTTGATATCCTAGGGCAGTGGGAGAGTTTAAAATATACCCATGAATTCATCGACACTCCTCCAACGGATGGGGCTGAATTACCCTCTAGAGTATGGACTGGATGCAACGACTAGATTCTTTTTTTTTTTAATTAAATTTAATTAAATTTAATTTTATAGTTTATTGTCAAGTTGGTTTCCATATAACACCCAGTGCTCATCCCAACAAGTGCCCTCCTCCATGCCCATCCCCCCCTTCCCCTCTCTCCCACTCCCATCAGCCCTCAGTTTGTTCTCAGTATTCAAGAGTCTCTCGTGGTTTGCCTCCCTCCCTCTCCCCAATATTTTTCCCCTTCTCCTCCCCCATGGTCCCCTGTTAAGTTTCTCCTGATCCACTTATATGTGAAAACATATGGTATCTGTCTTTCTCTGCCTGACTTATTTCGCTCAGCATAACACCCTCGAGTTCCATCCACATTGCTACAAATGGCCAGACTTCATTCTTTCTCATTGCCATGTAGTATTCCATTGTGTAGATAAACCACATCTTCTTGATCCATTCGTCTGTTGATGGACATTTAGGCTCTTTTCATGATTTGGCTATTGTTGAGAGTGCTGCTATGAACACAGGGGTACATGTGCCCCTATGCATATGCACTCCTGTATCCCTTGGGTAAATTCCTAGCAGTGCTATTGCTGGGTCATAGGGGAGTTCTATTGTTAATTTTTTGAGGAATCTCCACACTGTTTTCCAGAGGGGCTGCACCAGTTTGCATTCCCACCAACAGTGTAGGAGGGTGCCCGTTTCTCCACATCCTCGCCAGCATCTATAGTCTCCTGATTTGTTCATTTTAGCCACTCTGACTGGCGTGAGGTGGTATCTCAGTGTGGTTTTGATTTGTATTTCCCTGATGATGAGTGATGCTGAGCATTGTTTCATGTGTCAATGACTTGATTCTAATGAAGAGAATGTGACCTAAGTGATGGTGTAGGCTGTGAAAAATATTTGGCTTCCTCCTTGCCCTCTCTGGAGCACTCACTCTGGAGGAAGCTGACTATCATGTGATGAGGACAACTCAAGTGGCCAATGGAGAGGTCCATGTGGGAGGAGAGGAGGCCTCCTGCCAATGACCATTGGAGGCGCCATCTTGGAAGCTGATCCTCCTGGCCAAGTCAAGGCCTCAGACTGACTGCAGCTCCAGCCAATGTCTTGACTGTAACCTCGTGAGAGTCTTGAAGCCAGAACCCCCCAGCTAAGCTGCTCCCAGATTCCTGATCCACAGAAACTGTGTGAAGTAATAAAAATGTTTGTTGTGGTTTTAAGCCACTAAGTTTTAGAATAATTTGTTACCCAGTAGATAACTAATACAATTAACAGTGAAAACAAAACCCAAATTGGCATCTGAATAACTAGGCCTCAGTGTGTGTGCATATGTGTGTGTGAGTGTGTGTGTGTGTGTGTGTTTGCACAGGTATGTGGAGGGGAGAAGGGCAAGCAGGGATGAGTGTGACAAGAGATAAACAAGTCCAAACCCTAGCTTAGCATGCCCGAGGTGTGGAATTTTTGGACAGGTCACATTTCCTGTCTGAGATTTGGCCTCCTTGTTTCTAAAATGGGAGTTCATTCAACAACACATTTAACAAAGACCTTACACTATGCCAGGCTCTGGGCTAAGTCTGGGAACAAACACCACAATGGCACCCAGAAGAACCTAGAGCTGAGTGTCGTCCAGACATGTATGTCTGGACTCTGCCAGCCTCAGTGCTCAGCCTTTGGGCCAACCTTCTTTTGGGGAGGGAGGGGGGGTTTCCTCTTGTCATCTCTGGAGCTTTGGGCAGCTAAAGAGTGTGTTGTCAATATTCTTGAGCCTCTTCTAATGGGTGTGCTTTGACTTCAGAAGGGTGTGTGTCTAGTACAAGTCTGGGCTCTGGTGTCAGAGCCTGGGTCTAAATCTTTAAAGCATTGTCAGTCATGCGACCTTAGGCCAGTCCCTTCTCCATCTCTCTGAGCCTCAGTTTCTTTATAGAAAAAATGGGAATACTAGGCTGACTTGTATGTCAAAGCTCTCTGCCAGGATTAGGGCGATCACACAAGCTCTTGGCTACTTGGGGACAGCTCAGGGGTGGAAGCCATCCTTGTGAATACTTCTTAACGGGATAACTCGACACATTGGACGTCTTGGTTGTCTGCCGGAGCTCGGCTGCCTGAGGGCCAGGTTCAAATCCCAGTCCTGTTGCTCAACAGCTGTGTGACCTTGGGTAAGAATTTATTCTTCCTTTCCCACTCATCTTCCTCACCTGCAAAGTGGATTAGTAAGAGGACCTGCCTGCAAAGGCCCACTGCAACTGTTAAGTGAGTCCACTATGTGAAGTACTTTAGTGCAGTGCTTGGCATTCGGCAAATGCTATGTTAAGCGTAAGCTACTCTTTTCTTATGTACTTACGGTATTTTACCGTAGTCTTTGCAGTTTGCAAAGAGGGGCAGGCACTGACAGGAGAAGCAGAAGGGAGGGCTCTTGGACCTCCCAAATGGCAGCAACAGAAAGGAAAGAGCCCCTCGTGTGTACACCCAGAGAGTGATCCCAGCTGTGTTCCCCCGAGGCCCACTTCAGGGCCACCCCTCCGTGGTCCAGGGAGCCCAGAATGTGCCGCAGCCCATAGGCCGTCTCTCTGCTTTTCGTAATGGCATTTGCTCCCCAGTTCTCACCTCCACCCAGCACCAGGGACTCAGGGTGATGAGTGTGCTGGGTCAGCAGGTCTGGTGGGGGAGAGTGCACCGGGGAGGGTGAGGCGGCCACCCTCTCTCCTGCCCCCTGCCATCAGGGGGCTGGAGGACACAGACAAGCTCTGGGCTTAATTGGCAAATGGATTCTTGAGGGATAATTTCATTGACAGGCACCATGGGAGGGTCTGCAGGCCTTAATGACCAGCTCGGCCTACTAAATGTGTTTACCAAAAAATAAGGCTATTGATTCCACAGATATTTCCCCACCATCCCCTTGCCATCAGCCTATTAATGCAAGTTTTATGTAACAGGACAAATAGATCATGGTGTAAAGTCTTTTGAAAATCCCCTGTGAATGCTGTAATAATGCTTTAATGTATTAATCCCCTTAATCCTGTCAAACTTCCAAAAGAATTTCAGGACACGCTGACAGCAGACCTCGCTCCCAGCGCTGGCAGCGGGGGCTGCTCGAGGCGGCTGCTGCTTTTAACCTTTTGTGGATAGGAGGCAACTGTGTTTGTAATGGCCACAGAGTTATGAGCCCATTTTGGAAGCGTGGGGTAGAGATGGAAGTGGGACTTGTTCCGGCTCGGGGGAAGGAAAGGCAGCCCTGAGGGGCTCAAAACAAAGAGCTGGATGTGCTGGACCCAGGAGGCAATAGTGCTTGGGGTTTACTGATTTCCCTCTGTCTCTCTCTGTCTCTCTGTCTCTGTTGGTCTCCATGTCTCCCTGCTGGGGGCTGAGCTGGGCACTTGGTCATCTGCACCAAAGCCCTGTGTGTGTGTATGTGTGTGGGGGTGCCATCATTCTCCCATGCTTCAGGTGTAAGTTTCCGCCTCTCACAAGGTCACCGCATACTTCAGATTAGGGGGGTCCAGTCTGTTCCCATATGACTCAACTTTAACTCGACTAATGGTTTGTCTATAGATTGTTGGCAACTGACAGAGTGGGGGGCGGTTTAGAGCTTTATCTGACCCAGAAACCCACTTTGCTTTCTTTCTTGTAGCCCAGGATTTGGCAAAGTTTTCCATAAAGGGCCAGAAAGTAAACATTCTTGGTTCTATGTGCCATGTGGTACTTGTTGCAAGCCCTCCACTCTGCCATTTGGTGGGAAAGCAGCCGGAGCCGGTACATAAACAAATGGGTCATGCAGTCAGTGACTGGTAGACTCTGGATGGGATTCAGGCCCCAACTCAAGGTCCTCCCCAGGGAGGTGGGCCCTCCTGGAGCCTCCAGGGCCCAGAAGGTGGGGTGACATAGTGCTCTTCAGGGCCAGGTCTCTAAAAGGCTGTGTTCCAATAAAACTTTATAAGAATAGGCAGTGGGTTGAGTTGGCTTGCAGGTGGGGACATGGCCACTATGTGGGGGAGCTGGGGCCATTTTGGATGATGGAGCTGCTTGAGCTCAAGTCAGGAAGTAAAGGGTATGCACCATGTTCGTGGAGCAGTGGGGAGTTAGCTGTGGCTAGAGGGTTGGCCATGAGTGTGTGTGTGTGTGTGTGTGTGTGTGTGCACACGCGCGCGTGTGGGAGGGGGATTGGCAGGGAGTGAGGCACAGATGGAAAGAGTCACAGGGAGAAAAGAGCCTCAGGGCCGGTCAGGGTCATTGAATGCCAGGATGAGGCATTTATATTCATTGCCATCCGTGAGGAGTCATTTAAAGAGTGATGTGGTTAGACCTTGTGCTTCAGGAAGATGATCTATGGATGTGCAATGGACACAGAGGCCAAAGTGGGTGGAAATGTCCCATTGAGGTACAGCCATGGTCCAGGCCTGGTGTTCAGGGGAGGAGAGTGGAGAGGCAGTCCCCAGAAGCTGCGAGTAATAAACTGACTGATGTCAACATGAATGGAGGAGGAGTCAGGTGTCTTGGGAATGTACAACCTGAGCCCAGTGACCAAGTGAGCTCTCAGTTGAGAAAAGGAACAGAACTTTCAACAAGAGTGGCCACATCGTGGGGTGATCTGTATGTTGGGCTCTGTGCTCAGCATCCCTCATGCACTGACACCATCTTCACAGCTACTGGAGTGGCAGACCTTACACTGCTCACTTTGTAGGTGGGTGGCTGAGGCCAAGAGAGGTTCACTGATGCATGTGACATCATGTGGTTAGTGACTGGTAGACTCTGGATGGGATTCAGGGCCCAACCCAAGGTCCTCCCCAGGGAGGCGGGCCCTCCTGGAGCCATACAGGGCCTGGAGGGTGGGGTGACATAGTGCTCTTTGGGGCCAGGTCTATAAAAGGAGTGGAGGACCCGACTCAAGAGAGATGAGGTCACTGAGAGATATGAGGTCACAACCCTCTTCTGGTCACAACCGAGGAGAGCCTTATTCTAGGCCAGACAACAATAGTGAGCCCAAGCACGGCTGTAAGGAAGGTGAGAGGCAGCAGCATGGGTCCACGGGTGCTGAAAATCCTCAGGGGAAACGGGCCTAGAGCAGTTAAGGGCTCTACACAGGTAGAACATGGCAAACGGTAGATTCAAAACCTGAACCTGTTCTCTTGAGCTCTGTGCTCTCCAAGAATTTCCAATGACTGAGGAACCTTTAATGGAGCCACGTGAGGCCCTTCAACTTAGGGACGATACCCCAGGCAGAACCTGGCAGCCAGTAATGCTGGGCTCCTCTGTCAGACACACATGTGCCCGTTTCCAGAATCACTCTTGAGCCGGATGCCCATTTGCCCACCTTGACCCCTGAGGTCTTATCCCCTGTTTGACCTCCAGGCCAATCCCATGCTCTGTCCTGGGCTCCCTCCTCCTTTCCAGCCCTCCTCCCCTGCACACACACACACACACACACACACACACACTTACACACATGCATTTATTTCCTTTAATCTCTCTGCCTAGATCAATTTCTCCATCCCCCTAATCATTTTTTTCTTGTTCGCTTTTGAACTGCCTCCAATTTGTCTGCTTCGGCCCGGTAATGAGGTGCCCCAGAACAAAATGCGATATTCTGCATGTGACTTCTCCAGGGTCGTATGGATTTTCTTGCTAACTATCTCCTCAGACCCTGGGTGACATGCTCTCTTAGTGTAGCAACTCTATTAGTGATTGGGTTCTTTTAGAGATGCTGGTAAAAACTCACAAAGTTATATAATATGAAGCCAGGCCCCCGGAAGCCTTTCTGGTCCATACCTACTGCATCCCTCTGGCACTTTCCACCTTGCATTTACAAATTATTTATTTTTGGAGAAAGAGAGAGAAAGACAGACACAGTGGGAGCAGGGGAGGGGCAGAGAAAGAAGGAGACACAGAATCAGAAGCAGGCTCCAGGCTCTGAGCTGTCAGCACAAAGCCCGACTCAGGGCTCGAACTCAAGAACTATAAGATGATGAGCTGAACTGAAGTCAGATGCGTAACTGACTGAGCCACCCAGGCGCCCCTACTTGGGACTTTTTACTCCTCCTTACCTTTACCTATTGCATTCCCTTGGCCTGGGATGCCCTTCTCCCTGCTTTCCCACCATGCACATGCTTAATACGTGTGCTCACTTTGGGACCGAGCTGCAATACTGTCACTTCCTCCAAGCCTGCTCTGATTTTCAGGCAGAATTCACATGCTTGTACCTGTGCTTTTCTTGCAAAACAGAAACAGCCTCTTCCCTGGAGCTGAAGTCTAATGGGTAGATAGATACAATCAAACAAACATACAAATATACAATCAAAATCAGTGGAAAGGCAGAGTATAGGGAGGTATGAGCATTTATGAAAAGTAGGTTCAGAGCTGACATGGGAGGGTCATTAAAGGCTGCCATGAGGAAGTCTCCTTGGTGCCGAGCTCTGGTTATTAGAAAGGTTCTCCTTATGTGGAGCAGAACCTGTTGCCTTATAACCCTGACCTCTTGGTTTCACCCTCTGGAGACTCACAGATGTGGTCTGCTCTATGAAAGGTCTTCAGAGATTTCAAGTCAATGATCAGGCTTTTTGTGCCCTTTTTCTTTCATTTTAAGAAGGATATGATTATGGGTTACCTGGGTGGCTCCATCTTTTAAGCGTCTAACTCTTGGTTTTGGCTCAGGTCATGATCTCACAGTTTGTGAGTTAGTTCAATCCCTACATCGGGCTTTGAGATGGTGTGGTGCCTACTTGGGATTCTTTCTTTTTCCATCTCTGTCTGCCCCTCCTGCTCTCTGTCTCTCAAAATAAAGAAATAAACTTAAAAAAAAAAAAGGTATGATTATGGAATCTTGAGCCATCTTGGTCACCTGGTCACCTTTACTTGTATAAGTTCCAGTTAGGTATCTGTTACAGGATTGTTGTAGGGGAGTGGAGACAGGGAGAGAGAGAGGCAGAGAGACAGAGAGAGAAGAAAATGACAAAAACATGGACAAAGATCAATAGATAGATGCTGGAATTAGTTACAAGGGATATTCAGAATGTGATTGATCCATCTTGAAATGGACCTCAGGCAAGGGTGTTTACAAAGAAATAAATAGATCCTCTCAATTTTATTTTTATTGTAATTCTTATTAGGAAGTCAGGCCTGCAGACATGAAAACTTATCTCTAATCAAAGTATCTGTTTTGTTAAATGCCACTCAGAGATGGAAAATATATTTCCTGTATATGGTCTCTCCCTATTTCTCTGTTCATGATCTCCATTATGCTGCTCCTTTCTGCTTAGCCCCAATGTGAATCTTTCTTAACACAAAACTCTGGGCAGTCATGGCCAATGGATCCATATTAGCGTGTGTCTTGTTATTTATTGCTACTATAATAATGCCAAGGAATGGGAAACTATAAAACTTGGTGGCACAGAAGACTATATTGTTTGTGTGCTGGGATGGTGAGTTTGGCCGACCTGGGTTGGCTTGGCTGACACCGCCTGGGTTGTCGTATGCATGTGTGATTGGCAGGGGTCCCTGCTCTAGCTGGGCTGGCCTGCGTCAGCTTACATGGGCGGCTCTCTCTCAGGGTGGCTCATGCTCATTGTGGGACCTACAGGCTTTCCCGAGTCTGTTCTCATAGAAATAGCAGAGGTACAAGAGTGAGTGGAAACATGTAAGTCTTCTTGAAGCCTGGACTCAGAATGGGAACACTACATCTACCTCATTCTAAGAAATTCGTGTGGCTGGGCTCAGATTCAAGGGGGTGCAAAATAGACTCAACCTCTCCCAAGAGAGGAGCTACAAAGTCATTGTCAAGGTGCATAGATACAAGGATTCGTAAAAAATTGGGGCAGCTGATGTAGTCTACCACAATGTGTAAGGTGGATATAAATTGCTATGTGCTAATTACAAGATGTAATTACCTATATTATCAGCGTGAATTTATCTCTATTAACTCTAGAGTGTCTGCGTATCATGGTTTCGAGGTGGGTGAGGATTGCTGCCTACATACAAATTTCCTCCATTTATTCCTCACACATCTGCTCACTTCCACAGTGGTCAACAAACTGTCATTCTATATAGATAGGACCTTGGGAAGGGCACTATGGACTTGACCATGCTCAGGTGTCACCCGCTGGCACCCTCCTAGTCATTGCTGGTGCTGGTTGAGGACATACGTTGTGCCAGCCACTTTACATCCAATGTATCGTCTCCTGCAGGGCAATCCAGTGCTGTACGCTTACGTGTATCATTTTATGAATAAGGAGGCCAGGGTTAAAGGAAGTGACATGGCTCACCCAGGACCCTCAGTGATGTAGGAACCATTGCTGAGACAGGCTTGACTGGAGTCCATGAAGAGAGGTCTTCTGACGACTGCTTGCAGGTGCTTCCTTAGTTCTACGCTCAGCTCCTGTCTCAGCTCTGTCTCTACTCCTCTCTGCCCATCTGGGGGGATCTGACTCCTTCTCTCCTTGAGCTTCTCGACTTTGCCCCCTGAAGTTTGGCTCTCCTCTCAAATTCCCACTCCATGACGTTCCATCACTGCTTGTCAGTGGAGAGGAACCAAAGCGGTATCTAAAAGGAAGTGACAAATGGAATTTCACTGAACTGTTTGGGTCAGTGGTTCTTCACTCCTGCTGAGAGGTTTCATTAAAGGGAACTTGGACCAAAGAGTCTTCGGGAAGGAGGGTATCTCTCAGGAGTGAACCCTGGTGGGATGGGGGAGGAGCGGCATGGCTCTTCATTTGGGTTGTGCTGTGTGGATGGGGAGGGGACAAATTCTTGTTGTTTGGGTCTCAATGTGCCACAGAGGTTAGTGACTAGCTCTTCGAATTTTTTTAATCAATCTTCTCTGCCTTTAGGATTTAGACATGTGCCCAGGAGGCTGGTCTGGGCAGGTGACAGCCATGAGGGTATGTGGAGAATCACTTGCTGAGAACCAGGGCTTTGTTTAGTTGATGGCCCAGGTCCTTCCTTCTGCAGGATAAGACCTCTCCTGGATATCTCCCCAATCCCTATGGGATTCCCTCTCTTCAGTCCTCAGACTTACTCACCCCCCAAGTTGGTTTCAGAAAGAGCAAGTATCAGAGTCGGAGAGGACTCAAAGGATCATCCAGTACCTCTGCAGATGGAGAAACCCAGCACAGATAGGAATAGGGGGTCATTCACATCTCTTCTCTGATGTGGAAGCATCATCAGCATTGGGTTTAGGAGCCGATTCATCAGAGTGTATGGTAGGTTGGACAATGTAAACCTGTTCATTACACACATATGTCCTTTGTCATGTGACTTTGCTGTATTCCTCACTATAGTTTGCAGTATTTTGGGGACTTGGCCATATGACTTTCATTGGCCAATGGAATGCTGGTGGGCATGATATGAAAAGAGACTTTACGTGTGCTTGCATGGTTTAGATTGGCCTCTTGTGCTCCTGCAATCCACTACTGGAAAGATCATGCCCTGGGTAGCCTCTGGGTCCAGAATGAAGACACATGTAGTGTACTTGAACTCAACCCACAGCCAGGAGTCAAGCGCCGCTGAGGCCAGAGATTCCAGCTGAATGTTTACTTTCCTACAAGGGTTGCAAGCCACCAGCCTTCTGAGGTTGTTTGTTATGTAGCCTTCACTTAAGAGCACACTAGCTAATTACAGAGAGGGAGAGAGTGTGGGTGTGGGGACTGATCTAAGTGGCTTGGGAGATGGTAGTATGTAGCAGCCAAGCCAATAAAGCTTGGGAGTTCAATATTCCTGGGTTCAAGACCTGGTCTTCCCTGTCCACCACTTAGGCAAATCACGTGTGTGCTTTGGGACAGACTGGCCTAATAACCATTTCTGACCCAGCTCTTCATTCGTAAATTGGGGACAATCATAGAACCGACTTCAAAGGATTGTTGGAATGTGATTATGTAAACAAAGAGCTCAACATAGGGTCTGACTTCTCTTGTCTTTACTTGAAAAATTTCATCTCATTTTTCTTTCTGTGAACTCCCACCAATCATTTTGCCTAGTTCACTGTTTTATTTTTTTTTTAGCTATATTGAGGTATAATTGATAAATAAAAAATTGTAATGTCTTTAATGTGTACAACGTGATGAGCTGATGTACATATACATTGTGAAGATTCCTACTGTCAAGTTAATTAACACCCCCATCAACTCCCATATTTCTCCTTTGTGTGTGTGTGAAAACAATTGAGCTCTGCCCTCCTATTAAATATGATTTATACAATCCAGTATCAACTGTAGTCACCATGATATTACTTAGTTCCTGAGACCTTAGTTGTCTTATAATTGAAAGTTGATACCCTTTTATCAATCTTTCCCTATTTTTCCTACCAACAGCCCTGGCAATCACCATTCAATTTGAAATGGTGTAAATTTTATTGGAGATGTAGTAAAATGTTTACTCCAGTCTCTTCTACCAGGTTCTATGTGTTGAGATAGACGGCACCATGTCAGTCCCCAGCACAGTGCCTGGCACACGGTAGGAGCTCAATAAATGAATAAAAGCAAAGACTACTACTAGTAGTGATGATCTTTTCCTACACACCTTCCTTTGCTCTTTGCATGATGTACTGGGGAACTGGCTTGGATTTAAAGAGCTTGGGTAAGCTGTTGGGCAGATCTGGGGCTCAAATTCAGGTCTCCCTATTTCCGGACCAGCATCCTTCTCTGCTCACAACACTGTCCCCCACTGTGCCCTTCCAGAGCCACAGTTTACATGGCGGGCTTGGAACCCTGCCTCTCTGCCTGAGAGGATTAGCCAGCAATCAGTGCTCCAGCCTCCCATTTACCCACCAATGAATGGAAACATGCTCCCTTTGTGAACAGACGTTTAGCTAGCATTTTGTTTTAACTTTTCTGTGCATGCTGTCTGGCGTCCCCAAATTGGCCTTTGTGGAGAAATCGATAACAACTCATGCATGCAAGGCACATATCACTTCCACAGGACATTAGGCGGACTATTGAAGTAACTTTGGTTGGAAAGGAAAGTTCTATTTGTAATTGAGGCAAGTGCAAATGAAATGATGCTTTCATATGCATGTTTGGCAAGATAACACTATTTCTCCCCCTCCCTGTGTCTCCAGCTGTTGGGACCCCTTTTCTCTCCTAAGTGCTGCCTGTACCAGTAGCTTTCTTGCAGGAATTCTTTTTCATTCATACATTGGTAATGAGGAAAGAGGGGGTTACTCTCTTTTGGGGCTGCTGTGGTCTGATCCAGAGGTCCCTGAAGTCAGGAGTCCTGAAACCCAGTCTAAGTTCCTCTAGGGCCTCCCTGTGCAAACCAGTACAAGTCATTCCCCTTTTCAGGATGTAGTGTTCCCATTATGTTGGGTGTTCCATGTTAATATCACCCTTAAGGAAGTGATGAGGGAGAGACAGCATGAGTACCTCCTGTATGCCAAGAACTTAACATGTAAGATCTCATTGAATACTCACTTGTGATCCCATTTTCCATATAAGGAAACAGGTTCAGTGAGGGAGGGTAACTCACCTTAAGTCACAGAGCTTGGGAGGATTCAATGCCTATTTTTCCCACCACACTAGGATGGAGGGATGTTGAGATAGTGACTGTGTCACAGGAGTTGAGGTCTGACTTTAGGCTAATATTCCTGATAAATCAAGTGTAAGGTAGATTAGGAAGGCACAGAATATTACTGAGAATAGAATATCCTCACTGCTTAGTATTGATAGAGCATTTTCTCATTCATTTTTTTCATTTAAGCTTCACACATCATTATCCAAATGAGGAAACAGGCTTAGAGAGACTAAGTGACTTCTGAAAACTATACAAACATGCATAGTTTTGATAAAGTAGAGACTGAAATTTATGTGTCTGACTCCAACCCAGTGCTCTTTTCTTAGCCACAATTCAGAATTACAGAGCTCTTCAGAAGAGAATTTAATGATGATGATGGTGATGAGGATGAGGATGGTGGTGTTGGTGGTGAAGATGATGGTGATGATGACGGTGGTGGTGGTAGTATAGTGAATCTCATTGGGATCTAGATCAAGGGCTGGCCCATGGTCTAATCTCAACATATGTTTCCAGTTTTACCCCTACTCATCTTTTCTAACCCTCTGCTCTGGAGGAGTTCACTTACTGTCTTCAAAGACATATTGCCAAGTCCAGTGGGCAGCCTTTTCTCTTACAAAGCCCCAGAAGATGTGTTTTGTGGTACGCCAATAAATAGAGATGCACAGTGATGAGAATAGGGTTCTAAAGGCCCACAGGCCTGGGGAACACTGCACCTTCTGCTCTCCTCTGAGAGACAGCATGATGAGTATTAGCATAGGAAGGTTCGGAGACATCTTATAGTAATGTATCTATTTAATTTGGTCTAACAATACTTCCCAAACCTTTTCTGATATAAGAGCCCCATTTTCATGTAATTCTTATCTATCAATACCCCACCGAATGGGTGGGGTTTTTTGTTTTTGTTTTTACCATTGTTATCATGATTTATTTATTTATTTTTTAAATAGTTTATTGTCAAGTTGGTTTAGAATGGTTTTTTTTTTTTCTACAAATTACTTGGAAGAAATAGTGCCCTTTTGCTTCCTCAGCTAACCCTTCAAGATGAATATAAATCCATCTCCCTCAGCAAGTCCTCACAGATCTTGTCCCATCACAGGCCTACCCTTCACTGAACACCAGTCACATGCATGGAGTCCTTCCCTGAAAACTTCCCTGGATCGTTCCCACTCAGGCTGGTGTCAGGGTAGATGTAGAGCCAGGATCTCTTCATTGAGGCTGTCAAATGGGGAAAGTGTCCAAATCCTAAGCCTGGAATGGATATCTTAAGGGGTATCTCTCACCTTGACATAGGAAGCTAGACTATGGAGAGCAGAGAATGAAAAAGAGCTGCACAGTAACTGGGATGCCAAAGCTGAAGGTCAGGTTTAACAGAGAAGATGCCAGGGGAATGATACAGGGAGCACCCAAGGATGGATGGGCATGTGTTTGGGTCAAATCTCATGTTTCTTTACCATTTACCATGCTCCCTTTAATCACTACAAGGTGAATAAGGCTAGCCTCGACTACTGAAGATGCATGGCTGAGTCACCCCATCTTTCTAACTGACAGCTAATTCCAACCTTCAGATAAGAAAGTGAGGTTGTATAAGACTCAGACAGCCTCCAGGGAAACTTCCACTGGACTGTCGCTGCAGGAGAATATCTGTGAGACCAACCGAAGGAATGTCCAGATGAGCCCCACCTAAATCACCACCTCATAGAACAATGAATGTTGTTGTGTTAAGCCACTAAATTTTGGGATGGTTTGTTACACAGCAAAGGTTAACTGGCAGACTATTTCAAAAGGGTATGTGGAAGTGCTGTTTCTGAGTAGTTGGAAAGAAAGGGGAATAGGGTATTGGTAAACCACACAAATGATCAATTACTAACTAGCATGAATGTCTTCCCCTAACCAGGAAGTCTTTCTGAGCCTACTAAGGTGGGTGGCAGCTCCTTTTGTATCCTTCAAATTCCTTGGGCTTCCCTGGGAACTGATCATACTGTGTGATAACTGACTACCCTACCTCAGAGTTTGGCAAGCAGTTTTCAGCTCTCTGGATGGCCACGTGGGTCCTGAGTCCATCTGGTTCCTTCAGCCACAAGCAGCCTCTTCCATTTACCACAGTGGGTTGTGCAAATACTTTTGACTCAAAAAAGTTTGACCTTCTTGTCTGGTGTGCCTTAAGAGACTGCAAACTTGGAGAGGGCGGGAGAGGGGGTAGTGTGATACTCTTTCCCAGCTCCTACTACTGTGCCTGGTGTACAGAATGTGTTCAATACATATTTGCTGAAAGAAGGGATGGTGAAGGTAGCTAGAAGTTTCTATCAGGGGAACAGTGGCAGAATTGGGGTTGGCTAGATGGGCCCTGTCCAACAGCCTTTAGCTACATGCTACAGACTGGATTGTGTTCCCCCAATTTCATATATGTAGAATTTCTAACCCTTAGTACCTCAGATGTGACTTATTTGGAGACAGGGTCTTTAACAGAGGCAATCATAAACAAAGCGTAAGAGTTGGGGAGATGGCGGAATTATTTCCCTTAGGCACGTAGACTAATCTGGACCAAGACAACATCTTCCCTATTGCATGGAAGAAAGCCACAAGCAGAGAAAGAAGTACTCCATTTTAGAAAAGCTGTTTTATTGGGTTCTGGTTCACTTGGAAAAGTTCGTTGGTTAGCGATTCCTTGTAGCTAAAAAAAATCTTGTAACATGGGATAAATCGATTACTTTCTACTTGGAGGAATTTTTGACCAGTTAGGCATAAAGGAAAGGCATTGGGATTGTCCAAGCCTTTCTTGTTCTTGGGAGTGTTCTGAATTGGAGGGTTGAATGTGGGGCTCCCCTCCCCTTCTGCCTCTAGAAATTTTCCTCCTTTGATCTCCCTTCTCAGAAGGAACAAAAAACAGAGAAATGGGCTGTGAATCCCATTTATATTCATTAACATCCTAAAGATGAAAAATACCTTTCCATTATCCCTGGGATAATTCAAGCCCATTGCATAGGAAAATGTTATATATCTTTGTCACTGCAATCTCAGGGGCAAGAGATTAGGACTTACGGTGCAGAGCAAATCGTAGTGGTCCTGCCAGGAACTTTCCAGGCTCATTGACGAGCCAGGTTTCAGGACCAACATTAAGGCAGCTAAAGAACAGCTTTCCCGAATGGCCTCCTAGAGAGGTATCAGGTTCTTGAGATGAGGTGAGGGACCCAGAACCAGAGGCAAGAGAGGGGCTTCTGCTCCCTGAACCATACCCTGTGGTTTCTGAAAGCCATTGGGTAATAATAGTCCAATATACCAGACACGTATCGGATTTTTACTCCTTGCTAGGAGCTGCGGTAACCTAACCACCACACCCTCATTTCTCCTTTGCTGCTATATTTATCTCTTTAAAATGTTTTTAGAATTCAGTGCAACGTATATAAAGCACACTTCTTGGATCAATGTCACTTAGGTGAATGTTTATGTAAGTGTACTCCATGTGGACCACCACCCAAATTGAGACGGAAGACCTCCGGGACCCAACAGGTTCCTCTGGGCCTCACCAGTTAGTGCCCCTTTCAGGTAATTACTCTTCTGGCTTTAATCACCATCTCTTAGTTTTGTCTTTTTGAAGTTCATACATGGAAGCTTCTAGCATGTACTCTTCTGTGTCTGGCTTCTTTTGCTTAACATAAGGTCCATAAGCTTCGTCCACCTCATGCATATCCATAGCTCCTTGTTTTTGTGGCTGTGCACTATCCCATTGTATGAATGGTCCACGACTTACTTATCCATCCTTCTGCTAATGGCCATTTGAGGTTGCTCGCCACTTGGGGCTACTTGAAGAATTTGCTTTATTTTTCTTCATTGTATTTATTATTACTTGACATACTAAACATTTTGCTTCTTCTTCTTGTAAAAATTTGTTTTAATGCTTATTTATTTTTGAGAGAGAGAGACAGAGCGTGAGCGGGAGAGGAGCAGAGAGAGATGGAGACACAGAATCTGAAGCAGGCTCCAGGCTCTGAGCTGTCAGCACACAGCCCGATGCAGGGCTCGATCCGGCGAACTGAGAGATCATGACCTGGACCGAAGTTGGACGTTTAACTGACTGAGCCACCTAGGCGCCCACATATTCTTTACACTGTATGGTTTTTAACATTTTATCTGTTTACATATACATAGGCTTGTGCAGGACAATGATGTAAAATATACTGATATAATGTATTTCTTACTGTGCATTTCATATTTCTTTTTTATTTTTAAGTAGGCTCCACACCCAGTCTGGGGCTCAAACACATGACCCCGAGATCAAGAGTCGCACGTTCCACCTACTGAACCAGCCAGGCGCCCCTGTTCTCTATTTCTCATTCTGATCATCCAGCCCATGCTTCTTCCTGGGTAACACATAAGATGTCACTTACTCTTTCAGAGCTATGTCCTGCTATTAGCATCGTCCTGTCATGCGGGGGAGGATGTGGAGACTCACGATGGTGACATCGTGTGCTCCTGTCATCTGCGTCCAGGGCCAGTGCGTTTTCTGAGCCTGGCCCTGCCTCTCCGAGGTGAAAGTCGCATCCTCTGGGCTTCCACTGGAGCAGCTGAGCTGGTCCCCTCTTGGCCCCAAGCTAGACAAATGCCCCTTGGTGCCTCAGGGTCGGTGAGTCAGGCTGCAAACTGGCTTTTTCATTGCACATTTGTCAAATGTGCATATGCCTTTCCCCTCTGAGCCTTTTGTTATTTTCATCTTTCCTTTTTCCTTCTAGTAATAAAGTCTAATCTAATTTCCAGTATATTTAGTTGAAGTTTTATTTCCAAGGTTGGGTCCATGAGCTCCAAGGACCTCAGAGGGAGACTCAGGCTGGCATGAGGGTACAAACCAATCCCAGGCCACGTGCTAAAATCCACGCAGCAAATAAGTAAGACAGACACGCCTCAAGCTGCGTGAAAAGAGGAGAGGAGCAGCCTGGGTGCTGCGCAGAATAAGGTCTGAGAGCAGGATATTTAAGCTGATCTGGAATTATGACCAAGGATGGACAGTAGAGAGTGTCCCCCTGTCTTCTCTCCCCCTGTGGCTTCTTCATTCCAGAATGATTCTGTTTCCACTGAATACTAACATATCAAGACAAGAGGGACCTTGGGACTGGGGACCCACTCTGCAGAAATGGGGCCATGCTGTTCTCATAACAGCATAACTCACACCACCACTTGTTGAATGCCCACGACAGCGTTGAAACAACCTGCATAACTGTCAGCAAGAAGTTATATTTTAATGAAAAAAATAATGAAGCTCAGAGAGGCTAATTAATTTACCTAAGGCCACACAGCTACCAACAGTCAGAGTTGGGATTTGAACTCTGTGGGTCTGACTTTAGACCCTCTAAGTGTAGTCCATGGACCAGCACAGTCAGTATCACCTGGGGGCCTGTTAGGAATGTGGAGTCCAGGCCCCTTTCCAGACCTCTGCATCAGAATCGGCTTTTTAACAAGATCCCCCGTGATATGTGAGCTCCTTGAAGTCTGAGCTATATGAACTGAAAGGACTTTCCTTCCCATAGCTGTGTCTCACAGAGTTTAGCTCTTATTAAATAAGCAAACCATTTAACTAATTAACTGAGGAACAAATAGACGAACTCCAAGTTGAATTCCAAGGTCAAAGAGTAACTGTCAGCAAGCGATTTGGTTTTTAGAGCCGCATTAACAAGCTCTTGCAGTTAGCAGGAGAGGAGCGATTTCTTCACCTGGAGTTGGATAAAAGCTCACTCTGGGAGCACAAAGACCAGTGAGCAAATACACTTCCTCTCTCCATTTCGCCCCTGTCCCAGGGAGCCTGGATGCTGGCTGGACATGAAGGACTGGGACAGGAGAGAGGCCGGAGGGTGAGGAGCCTCTCCCGGGAGGTGGTGACCGGACCAGCCCTCAATTACCAGGCAGCAGGCTGAAGGCTTTACACATGCATTGGCAGTAGGTACAGTCACACCCCAGGGGACAAGAACTGAACTATAGCTTGTCATTTTTCCTATCTGAACCGGGCTTTTATTTTGAGCCCCCAGTTTGCTGAATGGCAGAAAACTAACCTCAGTCCATTTGAGCCCCTCCTTGCCCCCGGGGGTTATATCTTAAGTTCCAGGGACTTCTGGGGAATGGAGACATTGTGGGACCGAGAGAGGTGTGGGCGTCTAGTACCACATATGTTGTCATCCATCTATGCTGCTGGCTGCTGGGACATCCTGGTCCTCACCCAATGTCCCCACAGGGATAATTGTGATGGGGCCATGTTATGGAGGTAACCCATAGGTAGCAATTACAGAAATGTCTAGCACGTGTAATTGCTCAATAAAGCTCAGCTATTATTTTCGTTATTATAAAGTTCAGTAATTATTTTTTAATAATTTATTATTAATTTATTTCGAGAGAGAGAGAGGACAGAGAGAAGAGGCAGAGAGAGAGAGAGAGGGAGAGAGGGAATCCCAAGCAAGCTTTGTAGTGACAGCATGGAGCCCAATACAGGACTCAAACTCATGAACCCTGAGATCATGACCTGAGCTGAAATCAAGAGTCAGATGCTCAATTGACTGAGCCACCCATGTGTCCCTAAAGTTCCATTATTGTTATTATTTGCCATTATATTGCCTTTTAACCCAATAGAATATAGTATCATTTGAAGTTCCTTAAAACCTTAGAGTAACAAGATGTAAGAATTAGAAAAAAGGCACATTGGAAATAATCCAATCTAACTTCCTTATTCTATACATGGAAAAGCAGAGGTCCAGAGAGGGAAAGAACATTACTCAAAAGCACACAGCATGGTGACTGAGTAGATGGTGCCATTAAAAAGACAAGGACTGATTTGGGCCAAAGATGAAAAAGAACTGGTGCAAAGGCTGAGTTAGAGATGTCTGGGGGACGTTTGGTAGTGATGTCTAGCGGTGGTTGGACATACAGCTTTCATCTCAGGGAAGAGATCTGCGCTAGAGCTTGTGATCAATGGGTCGCTGGCACATGGAATGCTAAAACCACACAGGGCAGCTGAGATCACCCATGGAGGTGTGAGGATTGGTGAGAAATGAAAGCTGGGAAGGGTCTGGGATTCATCGACATGCACGGGGAGAGCACAGATGCTGGCCATTGAGGAGCCCCAGAAAGAGAAAATGGTGACACCAGCACAAAACCAGGTTAGGAAAGAGCTTCCAGAATGAAACTCAGCTTCCCCCTGCAGGAGGAATGAGCTTTAGAAAATCCAGGTGTAGAAGAGAAGCAAGGGAAGGAGGTTAAGTCAGGGAGTAGAGTTTGGTCAAGTCCCAGTAGGAGCTGGGGCAGTGTCTCTGCCCATGATTAGTCCAGCGGAGGGTTAATGACATCCACACTGTCTGCTGAGGCATATAATGATGATTAATTCAATTGGCCACCTTCAGTGCTTGGAATTATAATGAATTTTTAACTCCAATTTTTTTAAAGAAAATAAAATAGAGTTTTATTGTAAATTGTCTCTGTTTCCTGCCACGGACTCAGAGATGAACCAGGTGACTGTTCACCATTGGCAAGGTCTTGGCTCTGCTTCCGTATATGTAATTGTTTTCTTGGAAGCTCGGAGTCTATGAATCGGAAGGGGCCTTGCAAGGTAAAGCATTTGGCTCCTTATCCAGGGCAGAAATCTCTCCAACATTGTTAGAATGTGGGCCTCCGGAATCCACTTGTAAACTCTGGCTGGAGCTCACTGCGTGGTTTTGTAACCAGAATTCTTATCTGCTTCTTCCCTACGTTGACCTCTTTCTGAAAACCCACGGGGTTGACCCAGCTTTGTCTCCTGGAGTCTCATTGAACCAACCAATTCCCTTTTCCAGCTGGCCTTCCTTGTTTGAAAATGTCTCCCACTCCTGCCCCTGAAGGCTTCTCTTCTCTTAGTTCAACATCTCTGTTCTGTCACTCTTGGCTCATCGCCGTGGCCCCCACGAGGCACAGAAGGGCACAAACAAAAGGAAGGCCCTGACGCTTGCCCCGCTTTTGCAGTCTCCGTCCTAAATCAACCCAGTTCACTGGCTTCTACCTCTTGTGACTCGGCCAGCCTCTCCATTCTGACTGTTCTCCTTGCGTTCTGATCTGGGGTTCTACTGGGTAATCATTAATTTGAGTTTTGGCTTCCTCACATCCTAGCTATGTGATCTGTGCAAATTTCCTGCACTTTCTAAACCCCATTTGGAAAATGAAGATAAAAACTGCACCAAGCTCCGAGGATCGTTGTAATGTATAAATGAGATAATGCATAAAAAGTGTTTAGCATTTGGTAAACACTCACACAAAGTTAGCTGATTTCCTTAAGTCAACAAGCGCTTACTCTTGCTTATTATGCACCAGGCATGGTTTTAAATATTTTAGAAACGCTAACGCATTTAGTGTTTATAATAACCCTGCGAGGTGTAAATATCATGCCCTTTCTACAGATGAGGAAACTGAGATGAAAAATATATCATTAGGTATTGTACTAATATGTATCACTCACCCTCTCAATTATCCTTTGCTGTACCAGGAACAACCAGTGGCTTCCGCGAGGTCAACTATCTGGATTGGGCTCCAGGTGGTCTGCACTGATTCTGTTGGTCTCAGTTGGGTTTACTCATGTGTGCACGTGGAGTAAACTGGAGACTGGGGGATCTTAGCTCTGTGCCAGAAGTCTCTCATTCTCCTTCTGGAACTCACACTTCTCCTAAGTGACCCAGGTATGCAGAGGCAGAAGCCTAAGAGGGAGCCAGCTCAATTCTGCTTGCCACATTTGCAAATAGCCCGCAGGAGGCAGACTTCCAAGATGCCCCCTGCCCCCCAGGGATCTACACCTCCTGGCATTCACACCCTTGTGAAACCCCCTCCCCTGACTATGGGCAGGACTTGTGACTTGCTTCCAGCTGGTAGAATGCACCAAAGATGACGGGCTTTCCTGACTAGGTTACACGAAGACTGTGGCTTCTGTCTTGCTCTCAGATTCTCTCTATTGTCTCCTTGACTTATCCTCTTTGATAAAGTGGCCCACGTGGCGAGGAACTGAGAGCAGCCTCTGGCCAACAGTTTGCATGGAACTAAGTCCTGCCAACAAACCACGCAAGCTTGGAAGCAGAGATTTCCCCAGTTGGGCTTTGAGATGGCTACAGGCCAGCTGACGCCTTTATTGCAGTCCTGCAAGAGGGCTGGAAGCAGGGAACCCAGCTAAGCTATGCCGAGGGGTCTGACCCACCGTCACAGCGAGAAAATAAATGTGTTGTTTTAAGTTCCTAAACCTGGGGTAATTTGTTACGCAGCAAAAGATAAATAATACACATCTGTATGGTCACTGCGAGATCACATGGCCAGGCCTAGGGTGGGGAATTAAGCTCCGGGTACAGGTGGGAGAGAATTGCAATGTTACAAAATATTTTTTTTAATGCTTATTTATTTTTGAAAGAGAAAGAGAGACAGAATGAGAGTGCGGAGGGGTAGAGAGATAGGGAGACACAGAATCCAAAGCAGGCTCTAGGCTCTGAGCTGGCAGCACAGAGCCCAACGCAGGGCTCGAACTCATGAACTGTGAGATCATGACCTGAGCTGAAGTCGGATGCTTAACTGATTGAGCCACTCAGGCACCCTGGTAAAGTTAAGATAAAGGGTGGGAAGGGTGTGGGTACAGGGAGAGGTGGAGAATTGGGGTCTGCAATGCAGTTCACCACAAGCATCTACTACCTGCCAAGTGGTGTGGACACAGGAGGTGCAGAGCTGACCAAGACCTAGGCCTTGCCCTTGAGGAGTTCATGAGCTAGTGGAAGAGCCAGAGAAGGCTTTTGAAGTCTATGTAATGATTTGCTCAGTGGCATTTGATACTGACTCTGTGTGGGGCTTCCTGAAAATGTCACCACCCTTACCCAGGAATTGACAAAGGGAGTCTGAGAGCATCTCTGAGGCACTCTCTGGAGTGAAGGGAGCCCAGGTGCCTTGGAAATGTGGCTTCGGTGGCCCCAACCCTTGCCAACTCTGAGCGGAGACCTTCAGGCAATGAAAATCGTCTGTCCAATAAACAAGTCCGGGCAACCATGGAAACCAAAGCCTCATCTCATCCATCACTGATGGCAATCAAGAGAACATGAGGTGGTTTGGCTGGGAAGGAGGCATGGAGGGAAGGAGCAGATGTTAGGAGCTCGGTATTAGCAGGGAGAAAATGCAAGGTACACAGTTTACCTAGTTTGTGTTGGGCTCTATGCTAAGCACCATCTCATTTGGGCATCACAATGGCTCCATGAGGTAGGCATCATTACCCCCATTTTGAAGTTGGGAGACTGAGGACCAGGGAGTGCAAAGCCACATACCCAAGGTAAAGTTCGACCCCAGAGTCAACTGAAGTCAAGGTAATGTTCTTTCCAAAGAGTGACCTCTTAGTCAACCTTTCTCTTACCTCTTGTTCACCCAGATTCTGAGGTTTGAGAGCCCTGATTCTGGTGCATTGGATGAGCAGAGTCAGATAGTCCGAGATCCTCACAGCCTCTGTCACGACCTCCTGAATGACTCTGGCCAAAGTCACTCCTTTTGTCTAAGCCTGGTTTTTCCATCTGTAAAAGGATAGGTTTGGATTTTATTGGGGGTGTCAAATAAGTTTTGTCTTGTGGGCCATCTCCAACCTTGTGATGGTTACAGCCTGATGTGGGATGTTGATGGGGACATTGAACCTGGGCTTGGGCTTGGTGGGAAGCACTTCCGTGCTGGGTCAGCGAAGTCTACGGTGGGGACGAGTGCTTCAGAAATTCTTCCAGTAAAGAAGTGTGACTCTAGTTTTCTACATTCCCATTTATTCTTTATGGATTTTTAGCAGGCACAGCCAGTCAAGAGAGGTCCCATCTGCCTCCACTGAATATTAAACTGATGTATGGAAAGAGCGGGCAGGCTGGCTGGCCCACAAATCTGCAGGTGGACGAGACCACACAAAGACCCATATGTTAGCACTCTGCTGGCACTGTTTTACCACCCAGAGTAAAGTCCTATCTGCACTGGGGTCATCGGTGAGAACAGCGAGGGCAATGCTTAACCCCCAAAACCATCAGGTAAAGGGCCATAAACAACCCTGCGTAGGTCGTTCACTCCTGGATGCCGACCAGGGCACAGCTCTCTGCCTGGAATTCAGCCTGTGGCTAATGTGACTCCTTAGTTGCCTGGTTCAGCTTTGAGTTTCCTGCTTAGAACTTAAGCAGGGAGATGCCTGTTTTCTGGCATGGGGGGCCTCGGGACAAGGCACCCACTGACCATTGTATTCATTCTTTCTGGACCTTTGATGCCTTGGCTACAGTTGGGGAATCGTAGGCATTCTGTAGCCAGGGTGGGTGGAGGGCCTAAAGTCCAAACAGTGCTCTGACCTGGTGATGCGATGAACCATCACGGGGACCCTGTGAAATGGCCACTGAGGGCACACTCTGATCTGCTCTGTCTCTGTCTCCTGCAGCTGATCGCTCAAGCTGGTAAGAAACAGCGATGGGAGACTGAGGTGTGCCCAGCAAAGCCAGCTGCCAGACCCGGGCTTCCTGAAAGGAGAGAAAAGGCACCCGCAGAGATTACCAGAGAATCAGTCACCTGAAAGACACACTTTGATGGCTTAGAAGGGCCGATTGTATCAAAAAACACTCTCGGTGAATCAAAAATAACTTGCCTACTCTTGCCTCGTGGTGTGGGTCTGAGACCTTAAATAATTTTTATGCTTTAGAGAGGACATTATTTGGGTCATCTTCATTAATGGGCTTAGCCCCTCAGGGCTGAGGGGGGCGGCCTCTGTGGACCCTGGCGTTGCCTCTCTCTCAGGTTCTGAGCTCAGCACAAGTATGTTTTAGGCTGGAGCGTAACAGAAGCTTCCTTCCTCTCTGTGGCAAATGTTCCTTTTCCTTTCCTTTTAAAAACATTTGGCATCTGGGCACCTGGGTGGCTCAGTCGGTTAAGCATCCGACTTCAGCTCAGGTCATGATCTCATGGTTTGTGAGTTCAAGCCCTTTGTCGGGCTCTGTGCTGCCAGCTCAGAGCCTGGAGCCTGCTTCAGATTCTGTGTCTCCCTCTCTCTCTCTGACCCTCCCCTGCTCTCTCTCTCTGTCTCTCTCTCAGAAATAAATTAAAAAATTAATTAAAACAATTAAAAATATTTGACGTTAATTTTCTAAACCTTATTTCAAAGGTAACAGTGTTTATTGTAGAATATCTAGGAAGACTACATAAGTCAAGAGGAGAAGATAAATATAACCCATCACCCCGTGACCCCGGGGGACCTCTGCTCGTTTCAGCGACAGTAGCTGGGAAGAAGAGAAGACAAGACTCAGAGCACGGGCAGAAGACAGAGCAGCAGATAAGGCTCAGGGTCAACAGATCTGCACTGAGTTCTGGTTCTTTCGCCAGCTGGCTGTGTGAGCCTCAGTTTACCCATCGGCAAACTGGTAGTGATAACTTGTTTGGGCGTGAGGGCTTACAGAGATACGTATGCCAAGCGCCGCACAGTGCCGGGCATGTGGGAAACCACCCATGAATGATTGCTGCTGTTCTTCTTGTTACCGTCCTGGCACTGGGGCACTTTTTCTTGTCCAGGACGGCCTCTCGGAGGGGACAAGTTAGCCTAGAAAGTAGAAAGACTGCCCCTAGGACTAGAGACATTTTTCCTCGTTCTCCAATCAGGGTGATCTTAAGGGACTCTGGAAGAGAAAGTGATATCATGTCTCAATCTAGTCTTTAACAGGAAATATTGGGAGATGAACATCCTGGTTTTTATACAGATCACAAAACTCCTTCTTCAAAAATTTACGGCAGAACGGAAGGCTTTCTGTTTAGGTCCATGCTGCTGGGGTCGTATCTCCTTTCATTTGGACAAAAGAGCCCAGCCAGCCAACATGCCTTCACAGCCAACATGCCTTTCCAACACAGACCACCATGCCTTCTGGATCCAGTAGAGTCTTGCTTTCGTAGCTGCAAATGATCTCCCTGTGAAGTGAAGGGCTCAGGCTGGACAGAGATGGAACTTATGATGCTGTTATGGGTCCTAAAAATCATAGGGAAGAAAGACATGGAAGAAGCAGGGAATAGCTTCAGCATCAGGCTGGAAACAAAGAGAAAGCCCACATGCAGATGTCCGTCTGGTCAACTCACTGCTAATATCGAGTTGCTGGTGGTGGGTGAGAGGCAGAGCTACCCTTTTTCTTCTGCCTGCCTGGCGGCCCATTTTCCGTATTAGGATCAAGCCACTGTACCGCCCGCACAGAGCAACACCTCCTGCCCTCCGGATGGTGTTGTGTGCACACACAGTGTGTACTGATTCTTGCTCTGTCTAACTGGGCTCATTCTGCCCTGCGACCTGCTTTTCTCCTTTAACTCCGCAGCGGAACATCGCCCTGCTGCCTTTGGGTTCACGTTTCTTGCTGTTCCCCGGGGCTCTGCAGCCAAAATAATACTTTCAGTGCTGCCATAAACTTGACCTATTTCATTCCCCCTCTGGGCCCTCCCACTCTGTTTTTCTCCACTTGCCATTGTTGTTGATTTCAAAACTCAGAATCCAGCCTTGCTTGGGGAGGCTGGGTCTGAATCAGGTGCAAATTTGCAGTGAGCTTCTGGAAGGGAGGCCTCCACGTTGGGGATAGGCCTCTGCTTGCTTCCTGGGAGCAGGGCGCCCTCAGTCAAGGAAAGAATGTCAGAATCAGCTGGAAGAGACTCATCTGGCAGTGATCTTTCTGAAGCCAAGAGTTGGAAGTTCAGCTTTTAGAAGCCTCAAGAAATGTCAGAGATCCAGCTTCTACAGAAGGTATAGATTCACCATTTATGGCCGGGCTTTCTTCCCCAGTGGAGCCATCATGAGGGTGACAGTCATTGTGGCTGCTTCTCTTTGGAGGTGTCCACTTGGGTCCTTGTAAGAGAGGAAGCAGCGGGCAGAGGAAGGGATGGAAAGGCAGAAGGGAGAGATGTGAGGGACTGACAGATGGAGAGGGGGGTGTTCGAGTGTGTGGGCACGGAAATGGCTCACCCTTCTAGGCCCCTGCAGGGTCTGTTTCTTGCGCACAGCAGTAGTGGCATTACTCCCTGTGCCCCATTTTAGCATAGCGTAGGCACTCTTGGGAAAGTTCGCTGCATGAGTAAGTAGCAGATTGGGTAGCATTGCCGGGGTCCTGTCATGGGTAGCTGGAATATTCTATGAGATTCCTGGCCCGTGCTCCCCTTTTCTCCCTTCTGCTCCTGAACTGAGATTATGCAGCCCCCTGTCCTGCCATGTAGCTCAAGGTCAGAGGAAGGGCACAGGCTTTAGAATCAGGCCATCTGGGCTCAGACCCACTCTTTGTCACGCACTGTCGCTGAGCAGTAAGTTACCCTTGTATAGCCTCTGCATTTCCTCATCTGTAAAATGGGCAGAACTGGCATGAAGAGTAACTGAGATGGTGTGACAGACTGAGCAGGGCAGGTCCTTTTCAAACTGTGTCCAGGAATCATCTGGAAATCTAGTTAAAATGCAGATTCTGGTTCAGTGGGTTCAGGGTGGGGTGTGCATTCCACCTTCCTAACAAGGTCCCTGGGAGATTGCTGTGGCCGGTCCTTGCACCATCCCCTCAACAAATTCCCCCAAATGTGTTTTCTCTTCCTTCCCCCTTTGCTGCTCCTCTGGAACCTTCCCGAATGTTACCGAATGAGCCCCCACAGAAGACCCTACTGCAGCTCAACCCCACTGCCTCCAAGGCTCATTCCCTCCTCCTCAGAGCCACAACAGCGCGTTCGATCTAGGTCTGATCACAGGGGTCAGAGGAACCACAGAATCTCGAAGACATGTTTCAGAAGCTCCAGAAAACCCCCTCAAGTAGAAAACTAATTTAAATTTTCGGGAAAAGTAAGAGTGGTAGCTAATCTTTCTATCCTCTTCTGTTCCACAGGCTGCCCAGTATTTGCACACATTTAATCGTCATATCCACCTTATGAAATGGATTCTGTACTTATCCCCATTTTTCAGATGAAGAAACTGAGGCTGGCTTCTAGGACATGGCAACAGACACACACCTGGTTCCAGAGGAGGGACTTGTAGCCTTCGTACAAAACAACACACATATTCAAAGGTAGCATGTTGTGAACTTGGACGCGTTGTAGACCCCACAGGGTGCCAAAGTGCTCAGCTTCCAGTGGGGGAGGGGCTTCAGTCTCCTTGGGCTGTTTCCCTCACCTCTGCTCTTGGAAGGGGAAAAAAAACACAAAAAACCCCCACAAACTTTTGCCTGTTTCCCCCATCCACCGCTGACCTGCTATGGAGTCCTTTACTCGGTCAATATCCAAAGACCTACTGTAAACGAGTCTTCTGCGAGTAAAATGGTAGCTGAAAAGTCTCTGAAAAACTTCTCCCGAGCACGTCTGCTCGAATGGAAGCGTGTTGGTGTATATACTGCCGCAGCGCACAGGAGTTGAGAAGAAATGTATTTTAAGGTCAACGAAAATCCCAGGCGAGGCTCAGGTGTGTGTCAGGAACCTGCTTTCGTCACGGTGTACGGGTCAGGTAAGCAGTCACGTTGCAATAACACTGTGTTATTGTCCAGTTCAGAGGCTTCCTGACTATTGTCACAGAGCCGGCGGAAGGAAAAGTGTCAGCAGGGATATTCAAGCTTACTGTTTGGCCTCCACATAAAAAGAAAAAAAGAGAGAGAGAGACATTAGGGAATTCAGAAGGTGAATCCAACAGAAACCTGCTGGATGAGATTTCGCAAATGACACTATGTAACATCTCCTAATGTTACAGGATACATTTCACAGGTGTTTTCTGACAAACAAGATTTTAACTGGCTGAGAACCCTGTTTGCTGGCTGCCTCGACTAGTAGTGATAATAATAGAAGGTAACATTTACCGAGAGCTTTTAATGTGCCAGGTACTATTCTAAATACTGGATGTATATTCGCTCATTTAACCTTTACTTAAGAATCTGGCAAAGGAACGGAAACGCAGAGAGGTTAGCCAACTTGCTCAAGGGGACACAGCTGGTTAATGGTGGGTCAAAGATTTGTAACCAGGCATCTCGTCTCCAGGGTCCACACCCTTGATGCCTGTCTCTCTCGTGTTTATTTGGCAGAACCACAGACCCGGTCCTAGCCAACTCTGCCTATTTGGTGCCCGCCCCCAAACAGGAGAGAATATGTCTGGAGAAAACATGCAGCCATGCTGGCTGCTTCCCTTCGGATTCCTGAGCACGGATCGCCTGTGGGGCCTTAGGCTGCCTGGCAACCACGATGCTGGTCCATCCACCCTCCCTCTCTTCTGGGTGGCTTTTCCACACCCTCCGTCCCTCCCCCTCACCTGACCACTTACTCCCCGCTGCGGAGACGATGAAGATGATCTGAGAACTTCTGGGGGGCCCATCCCCCGACCTGCGGGCCTTCAGTCTGCTAGCTGGTTGCTTCTCAGTCTGACCTCCTCATGCTGGCAGCCCCAGGCTCAGCCCTCGGACATCTTACCTGTCCCCGCCTACCGTGTCAGTGATCCCATGCTGTTGCCCTCATACTTTAAGCACTACATGATTCCCCATGGATGGTTCCAGGTTGGACCACTTCCCAGATCTCCAGACTCATCTGTCCAACTTCACCTAGACTTCTCCCAGGCACCTTGAAGCCGACACGTCCCGAGTGAAGTCCCCATCCACAGCCACCCCAAGTCTACTCCTTAGCCTTCCCATCCTGGGTAGCTGCAGCTTCACCCTCTCAGTCCCTAGGCCAGACACTTTGGGGTCATCCCAACTCCTCTGTTTCCTTCATAGGCCACATGCAATTGGTCAGGGTCTTCTATCAGGTCTATTTTCAAAGCACATCCAGAATCTCCCATCGTTTGTCACATTTCCACCACCGTCCGGTCTGAGTCACCAACTTTCCCTCCTGGATGATTGCAAACACCTTCCTTCTCCCTGCGTCCACCTTTACTCCCTACACTCTGCTCTCAACCCAATATCCCCAGTGATGCTCTAACAACATATGGTAGACGCCATTACTCCTCTGCTTAACAATCTCCCACGGCTTCTGCGTGGAAGCCAAAGTCATTGTTATGGCCTCCCAGGTCCAGCATGATCTGCCCGGCCCTATACCGACCCCTCCTCCCTCTGACGTGTTCCCTACTGCTCTCACCTTTTCTCAGGCCTTCCAGCCGCTCAGCCGTCTTCCCCTTCCTGGTGCTGGCCCAATGCCAAGGCCATGGCACCAGCTGGATGCCCATCCCCAGCCTTAGGCCAGCTCCCTTACCCTTTGGACTTCTGCTCAGACCTTCCAAGCTAGGCCACCTCGACCTATTTCAAATGAAACCACCTTCCACTCAGGAGTCCCTAGCCCCTTCTCTGTTTTATTCCCTTGTCAGGTGTCATGACCACTCTATAGATTTCACTTACTTCTTTTCTTCATTGCTCATCTCTCTCATGTTAAAGTTTTTCACCT
The DNA here is from genome assembly GCF_003009895.1 of Hyaena hyaena. NCBI lineage: Eukaryota > Metazoa > Chordata > Mammalia > Carnivora > Hyaenidae > Hyaena > Hyaena hyaena. Next base: position 1,921,633 of record NW_024080722.1, read on the forward strand.
CACATCCCCTGTACTTAGAGCAATGATGAACACTTGTAGGCACTCTCCAAGGACTTCTGGATAAATAGATGAATGGGTGAACCTTTACACCACAGACGTGGTCTGAAATAGGAGATTTGGTATATTTCAGGTAAGTCTCTCTGGCTTCCGTTTAAGTCTCTGTAGCACTCGGAAGAAAAGCCAGAGGTTACAAAGCCATCTTTACTTCTTCTTTTTCATCGTCTTTTTAAAACTTGTCAGCAGTTGCAGCTCTTCATCTGTAAATAAGGTTTTCAAGATGCTGTATAACCAAAACTAATGAAAATTATCAGGCTGTTTTGATAAATACAAAAAAAAGGGAAGTCAGGGGTTACGGATGACAATTGCAGTTTTGTATCAACCTGAGCGTTCCATTTACTTCATCAAAACTGCCTTGTTCTTACTGATTGACTTTATAATAAGTAAAGGTTATAATCTGTTTTCATTCACAAAACCAGTGCACAAATAAAACACCGCTTTTCAAAAACCAGCTTTGTATATTGCATTCCACGCAAGACTTTTTAAAAGTAGCTAAAAATAAGTGTGAAAACCATTGAGTTGTAACATGACCTCTGAAAGAGCTTTCTGTTTCTGACAGTGAGTTGGCTCGTTGCATAGCCAGGCAAGGATGGGAGAGAGATTCTTGCATTTCCCCTAGTCAGTGATGGACCTTGCAACGTCGGCTCCATATTAGGTGTCTAGAACTTTCCTTATCCCAGACCACACCCACCTGCCCAAGTTTTGACACTCAATTTCCATCTGCATAACTTAGCACCGTAGACAACTACTTTCTACACTCCTTGAAAGCCCCAGAAGCAGAGTATATCAAAGCGAGAAGGACTTAGTGGTTCAGATAGATTCCTAGAGAGGGGAAGTAGCTTGCTCAGTATCATACAGAGGTTCGGAGGTTCAGCTGGGCATGGAACTCAGGTCACCTTTACTCCATCTCAGAGCTCTTTCCACCCTATCATCTCACATTTTTTTCTCCAGTTAGAGGAGTCTGGCTCACGCCTGAGGTGCATCACTAAAGACTTGCTATGAAGTCTTGAGTATAATGGGTGGGGACACAGACTCAGAAGTGAGTGACTGAGTTGAAAAGTCTGGATCCACTGCTTACTTTAAATGACATTAGGCTAATCAGCTAATCCTAAAAATTCTTCCTCAGTTTTTCATCTGTAAAATGGGGAGAACGGGGATGGTAAGATATCGACCCACCACATGGGGTTGTTATAGTTTTAAAGGGGTTAATGAAAGTAAGGTGTCTTTTTCACCCTGTGAGCATTTAATAAGAATTCACAATTATTGTTATTATCAAAAGGGCCTGAAAAGGAAAAAAAAAAAAGGAACTGGCCCTTGTAAAGTAGTGAGTCACATTTGAAGATGAATCAGTCACTCACTGGGATGAATGTACATGAATGGTGTTATTTCCAGGCTCAAAATCGTTCCGTGGCTTCACCCTATGGGGGTGCCTGGGTGGCTCAGTTGGTTAAGCATGTGACTTGACTTCAGCTCACATCATAATCTCACAGCTCGTGGGTTCAAGCCCCACATCGGGCTCTGTGCTGACAGCTCAGAGCCTGGAGCCTGCTTACAATTCTGTGTCTCCCTATCTCCCTGCTTGCACTCTGTTTCTCTTAAAATGAATAAATATTTTTTAAAAATTAAAAAAAAAGAGAAATAACCCCATGCTCCTTTACATGAAATGCAAGCATTTTTCACATTCCTTTTCCAGCTTGATCTCTTGCCTGACATTGAAGTTCACCTTTCAAACATATCCACTCATTTTTCCTTCTTCCCACACCAAAATCTTCCATGCCTCTTTAACTTTGCTTTTGCCATTGACCTGAAGTGCCCTCCCTGCACATCTATCAGACTGTCATTTATTCTTTTCCCCAAATCTAGTTAGGGTGTCACATTCTCCTCCAGAGAAGTTTCCCTGCCTCCTTGTCCTTTTCACACCCCTTCCTCTGTGCCCTGAATGTTCTAGAAAATTATCATTCTGATAGTTGACATTTATTGAACATCTACTAAATGCACCAGACCCTGGGCTAGAACATGAACCTCTCTGAGCTCCACAACAATCCTAGAGACAGATAGTGTTATCATTTCAGTTTCACATGGGAAGGTGTAGGCAGAGAGAAAGTACCTTTCCCAAAGTCATACAGCCAGAAAGCATGAGTCACCTCCAGAGACTGTCTGAGCCACTGCTGACTGCTGAGGAGGTACCCGGGGGGGTTGGTTGCCATGACTCAGTTTCCATCCAGCCTTCCCGTCTAGTGGGCCCATCGGGGTGCATATGAACGCATGTGCTCTTCCAAGGAGTGTGAAGATCTCTCTGTGTAATCTGCCTTCTCCTCTCCTCTTGATAAACTCCTTGAAATCAAACAGCCTCCGGGCTGCCCCTCCTGTAGGATCTTTCATTTTTGTCTTGAAATTGTGGCAGAGAATGTCTGAGGTGTTGATCTGTCAGAGTGGAGTTTATTATCACCAGCAGACCTGATGTTGGAAGTGGTGCAGAAGATGTAGTAAATAATATGATGCTGGCTGGAGCTCTTTCCGAACCGCGAGGCCCAGGCATGTCTGAGGGGGAAATACACAGGCTGGAGGAGAGTCGTCTACACAAATGCTGTGGTTTTATCTGAAGCTGCGCCTACATTCCCCAGGGATGGGACCAATACACCCAACACATTTGATAGGGTGTATTGGAAAAAGCTCTGGATAAAGAGTCAGAACAACTGATTTAGAGTCTTGCAGTTGACCGTGGCAAACTCCCCATGGTTCTCTGGGTTTCACTCAGAGAAGAGAATAAAAGAACCTTAGCCTTGTGTAAGCCATCTAGTTCAAGCACTGTTTTGAGGCTTGAGTATCTTTCCCTCCCTCCCTCCCTCCCTCCCTCCCTTCCTTCCTTCCTTCCTTCCTCTCTCTTTCTCTATATAAATGAACATGTAGATATGTGTGTTTACATATGTACATATATACACACATGGACACATATCTGTATATATGTGTATCTACATATGCACATATATACAGGTGCATACACACATATGGTGTCCCTAGCTGTCCCTTTTTCACACATAGCTGATCTGAGAGTGAAGAAGTATGGGGAAGCCATGGCCCTGTTACATCTCAGGCAGTTAGGAGCAGGTCCAAGGCTGGAAGGCCCTGGGGCAAGACAGAGATTGGGGTGGCAGTGATGGTCCTTCCCCCTTGGTGTGGGCTAAAGGAATGAGGACAGGGGACATGTACATCTGGATAGACGGTGTGGGAGGTGGTGGACAGCATGAGAAGAGAGGAACAGTGGATACCTGAGAACAGTCAAGTCACAGCAAGTTCAGAGCAGAACAGAGACCCGGGAGTTCCTGCAGCTGGCATTCAAAGCCCCTGACAGACACAGCACCATTATTCACCGCTTGAGGCTCTCCCTCAGGCCTGACTATTCTGCTTTCCCTAGCTATGCAAATTTTTTGATGGAATTGCCTAGTGTATCAGTCAGCTCTTGCTGCGTAACAAACAAGTAACCATTTACTATTTCTCCTGAGTCTTCAGGTTTGCTGGAAGGTCCTGCTCGGCTGATGGTGCTGAGCTTGCTTGCATGTCTGTGGTCAGCTGGTAGGTCAGGGAGGGAAGTTGGCTCTGTATGGCCGTGGTTGGGGTGCCTCAGGCAGGGGCAGGGTCCAAGGGAGAGAGAGAGGGTGGGAGGGAGAAGGAGGCTTGGAAAAGCACCAGTGCTTCTTCAAGCTCGGCTTATGTCATTTCTGCTACTCTCCCATTGGTGGAAACTGAGTCTAGGGTCCAAGCCAGAACAAGCTGCAAAGGCTGTGGACACAGTGAGGCCATCATTTGGGGATATTTAATGGATTCGATCTATTACCTCTGGGGTCACTTAAATAAACTTCTGAAGCAAGCACGCAAAATTAATCAGTGAAACAGATGTTTATTGAGCCCCTACTGCATCTAGTATTTCAAATGCTGGGTATTTGGAGGTGAGTGAAAGAGAATGGTATCATCTTAGCTTCACGTCCAAAGTAAAGTCCTTAAAGAGCTCTCATCCCAGACCCCTCATTTTCAGATTTGCAAAGTGCAGCCCAGAGTGGGGTGGTGGGTCTGAAGGGGGGTACGGGGGAGGGGCCCACTGCTTTTCACCTCTATGGTTCCATGTCCTCCATCACAAATGGGAAAAGACCCTTGCGCAGGTGACCCTTGTCACTCACCTCCCCTCTCCCACCCACCCCCACCCCTGCTCCCCTTAACATATGACTTGCAACAGAACCCCAAGCCTCAGCCACGTGGCTCAAAGCGTGAAGAAGCATGAATCTCCAACATTGCGGAGGGAAGGGCCCAGAGAGGAAATCTATATTTGAAAAATCGTTAATTTCACTTAAAAATCACGTCTGTGCTATTGACTATGTCTGCTGCTTGGAATTTAGTTTATGGTTCTACTTCATGGTTTGGAGGCTTGGCTGTGAGGAGAGGATCTGGGGAGAGAGTCGCTGATGCATCACTTTTTATGCAGCCGCATAGACACTTGTTCAGAACAGGGTGTTTTAGGGGAGGCAACTATAGTCACAGAGCCCTCTGATGCCCCAGTGGGCATTCTGGTCCCCAGTTTATAGGTAAGGAGCCTGGCTACAAGGTCTTGACTTGCCCAAGCCCACAGAGCTGCACAAGACAGAACCCCCACCGGGGTGGACCCTCAGCTCCCTACTCTTTCCCCTTGATCCCTCTGACCACCCCCAACTTGGGAGACTGCTTTTTGCCCAGGGACTCATAGAGACCACTGTCCGGCCCCATCCTGTTTTCTTTTCCTTCCCCGGCATTGCAAAGGCTTTATTTTCTGAAAGCACAAAGTGTTCCCGACATAAAATCATCCCCGAGAAGATATACTTTCCTGGGTGACTTATGGTTCTTTGTGTTTTTAGTGCTTTAAGATTTTTATGTTTCCAATAACCCAAAGAAAGATGATGGATATATAATAACACTGAGCAATAACAGACTGTATTTACAAACACATATATATGCTCCATCAAATGTACATATTTTTATACCTCTCACCCATCTTCCTGGGGCAGCTGCATTTTTTGAATTACACGGTGTAAGCAATGAGCCCATCACCCTGTTCACACATCCATAAATTACCCAGAGGAAGCGGGACATCCTGGAAGCATCCCTGCTTTAAGTCACCTGCAAATATATTTCCCCCTCCTTTTCCCAGGATTGCTCACCTGGGACTGGGGTGGTGGCATTCTAGAGTGGGGGGAAAGGGCTGCATTAGGAAACAATAGTCTCCCTTCTCCTTCTGACTCTAGTATCTACTTGCTGTGTAGCCCTGGGAGAGTTGTTTCCCTACTCTGGGCCTCAATTTTCCCATCTGTGGAATGGGAAACTGCAATCAGAGAAAAGAAGCCATTGGCCTTGTGTTATTTAGCCAGGCAATAACAGTAGGGAGGTCAGAATAAGACCAGGGGTCTCCTGTGTCCCCATGGCTTGGGAGCTCTGGAGGTCACTGGTGGATCCTTTCCACAGTTCCTCCAAATCTTTCGCTCACATCAGTGGTGTCTGCACACACCATTGTCCAAGCACAGCCTTTAGGTGAAGTCACGAATCCATGGCCTGGAAGGGGGACTTTGCATCATTCATCATTCCCTGTATTGCGTGACTTTGTTTTTAGGGTTAATTTTAACTTCCTGTTAAGCTGTAGAGGAAGCAGGACATAGAGGGGTACGTTTTTGAAGGTTGATGAAGGCCAAGGTCAGAAATGGGGCACCACAGAGGCTATGTTGTGGAAGCCAGCGAAGGTGGGGTATGTCTTCAGGGCAGAGCATGGACGTCCACCAGTGGGATCCTGTGTAAGCAGAGCTACCTGCTGTGTTCACAGCTGAATTCAGCGCCAGCATCCAGGTTTTTCAAGCTCATCTTTAATTTACCCGCCTGGAGTTTTTCAGGTCACCATGCATTATTCATGAGACCCTCGTGAATGTAGCATTCGAGGCTCTGGATAAAGAGATGTCAGAACCAATGAAAACCAAAATCCTATTCCGAAAGAATTCCGAGGCACCGCCAGGTGATGCTCCAACAGGAGAGTTTGGGGAATTCCACACCGGCGTTTTCTTGGGTGGCATCTGAAGCTGAATCTTGGCTTGGGGGGTCTTTCCTTAGATCACAGCTGATGAATAATTGAACGTTCACCTCCCACCCCATGTCCTCGGCAGAGAAATGGCAGGCCCAACTCTCCACTTGGTCTCACTGAAGAGAAAAACGTGCCAGTTGGTATGTTTTTGTGAAAGGTGCCCAGAGGGACGAAGAGGAGGGGAAATACAGTAAGATGAAAATGAACCATTTTAATAGTTTATTGAAGAGGTTGTCAAACATTGCTTGTCTTTTGTCTCCCTTCAATCAGTTCCTGCCTGAATGTTTGTGGGCTGTAGGCATCAGGCTTAGAGACTCAGATGTAATGCTGATAACAACCTTGAGGGAGAGGGGCAAGTAGCATCCCCATTTTACATAAGAGGAAACTGAGGCTCTGAGAGGTCAAGTTATTTTCCCAAGCCAGTTTACTGTGAGGCAGTTTATTTTGGGAAATGATCCCAGGGGGTAGGAGAAGGAGTGGCCTGGAAGAGTGAAATAAGGAAAGTCTGCCCATGGATGGGTGATTGACTTGCTTGGTACCTTGGATAACCAGGGCTCACTTCTATTGAGATCCTCTGAGGAGTCATGCAGAATATGCCTCAGAATTGTTTACTCACTGTACTGAAGGGGAGATATTCATGTTCTCGTTTCTGTCCCCTTTTGGTCCAAGGATGCCTCAATCATCCAAAGGATGACCCAAGGATGCCTGGTCAAAGGAAACTAACCTCCCTGCACTTCTGGTTTTATGCAACTGTGGGGATCAATTGCATGTGTCAACTTGACTGGGTCATAGATGCCCAAATATCTGGCTCTATTATTTCTGGGTATGTCTGTGAGGGTGTTTCCTGACGAGATTAGCATTTGAAACAGTAGACCGAGTAAGCAGATGTTCGTTTGCAATGTGGATTCTCATCACCTGAACTGTTGATTAGACACAGTAACAATATGGCAGAAAGGAGAATTCTCTTCCTCTCTGTCTGCCTGTTTAAGCTGACTGTGGTCTTCGACTCTCAGGCTGGAACTTACATCAATGTTGTTCCTGGTTCTCAGACCTTCAGACTCAGACTGGAAGCTGCACCACTGGCTTGCCTGGGTCTGGAGCTTGCAGAGAGGTACTGTAGAGCATCTCAGCCTCCATAGTTGCATAAGCCAATGCTTTATTACCTATCATCTATCTATCTATCTATCTATCTATCTATCTATCTATCTATCTATCTATGTATGTATATATCTATGTATCTATCTATGTATCTATCTATGTATCTATCTATGTATCTATCTATGTATCTATCTATGTATCTATCTATCTATGTATCTACCTATCATCTATCTATGTATCTATCTATGCATCTATCTATCATCTATCTATCTATCTATCTATCTATCTATCTATCTATCTATCTCATCTCCTGTCGGTTCTATTTCTCCGGGAACACTCACTAGTGTATGCAGGCACCAGAATGACTGAATGGGTTCCCAAAGGTATCCCATGGGTACAGAGAAAGCTCAGGGGAGAAAGCAAGAGATAGCGTAGCTAAGATAAAGTTCTGTCAGGCTATAGCTACCTATACCTAGTTGCCACAGCAACATCTGGGGCAAAAAAAAAAAAAAAAAAGTGCACCAAGAGAGGTAAGACAGATCATAAAAAATGTCTGACCTGGTCGACCTGTTGCACCTGCTGTGCTACCTTTCAGTCCAGTCTATCCCAGAGTCCACGAGGTAAGAGTTGGCTGAAATCTCTGCGACAACACTCACATAGATGAATTGATCAAATTACAGTTCCCACTGCTACCTCGGGTCCTCAGGGGAGTTGATCTTCATCACCTCTTACCTCCAGCCACCACTCTATATTTCCTTTATTCTTGGCAAATACTTCAGCAGGTGAAGGTTGTTTGCCAAAACTATATTTCTGAAGGGTCTGAGCTCCTGGTTGTTTTTCCTTGTCAGCCGGACTGCTGCAATACCATTTGCAGCTACCATGTGTCATAGAAGCACCAAGAGATGCTTCTCTGGGCTCCAGACAGGCTTCTTTCTGCCACATGAGTAGAAATATCAGGGTGAAGTACACATGCCAATCGTGGTTTTTTTTCTTCTTCTTCTTCAGAGTAAACCTTCCTCATCTATCCCATGGGAACCAGGATGCAGGATGGGAAGCACAGATACCACGAGTGTATCACAAAACAAGGGTGAGAAAGACAACACTACTTTTACCTTGATTCACTGGACCCGTATTTTCTAGCTATCAGTGACCCAGCACCACATACCTCATCCTGGAGGACAGTGACTGGCTCTGCAGGCCATTGTCCCAGAGGTGGCTCCTTAATTGAGCCTTTAATAGACCATTTAAATTTTCAAGTATCTCCAGCTCATGCACACATTGTCTCAAGGCTTTTTCATGGGTCCGAGGCAAAGCTACATGGGATCTCTCCTTCTTTAAGTCTATGATTGGTGATGCTGGCAAGGCAATGCAGACAGAGACAATAAATCCATAGCTTGAGTGGATATCAATTCCCATATGGACCATTGCTGTCCTGTCTTCAATAAAAGGAGCCTGATGTAATTAATCCGCCACCAAGTGGCTAGCTAGTGTCTTCACGGTGGCATTTTCAGTCTCTGCTGCTGTTAGTTCAGGCATTCATTGGTAGTAGTAGCTAGGAAAGCCTCGATGAGAAGGAGCCCATGTCACTAGGCCTATGGACCATCTCCATCCCTGCTATGTGGCTGCTCTGTGCTCAGACCAGTTGTACAACACTCAGGTGACCAAGAAAGGAGACTTGAGTTGACTCAGTTGGCTGAGTCAAACTGTCTATTGAGTTGTTGGATGCTTCCTCTGCTTGGATCTTTTGTGTGTAACAATGTGAGACACAAAGATCTGCATGTTATGTTCCCATACCCACAGATTCATTCCCGTGCTTCTTCCCTCTTCCCCAGACTTCCTTGTTTCTAACCTCTGATCATGCTCCTTCCAGGCCCCTGATGGACCATTGTCACTGCTCAGGAGTCTGTATATATTCGTACCTCAGCTCATTTGTGCCTCTGTACATGGAGAACAACCAAGTATGCTCAAAATCCCACCTATGGGAAAGAATCCTGTCCCCGATCCCCATGCCCCATCCTTCAGGGTCACCCTGAGTAAGGTTGTAGTGTGACTACCATTTATTTTGAGTAGCACTAACATTTCTGTGAACGAGGCTTGAGTTCAGTGGGTTATAAGGAAATTCTCAGGAGGCCACGGGGATAAGTGGAGGGAGAGATGGTGTCAGAGATGAGAGGTGTTGTCAAGCTCCAACCACACACACATAGTTGCTGCAGCAATGACTGGAATAAGAAGATGTGTCAAGGGAATGCGAGTTGAGACTCTGAAGATATTCAGGGTTGGCATAGGATTTCCACTGTACTCATGGGGAGTCAGGACCAAGACAGCTAGTAATTGTGAGTGGGGACAAAGACAGACTGGAACTTTGATCCAGAGCCCACCGTATGCCTGGGCTTTTGACATATGTGTGATATTTAATCCTCCCAAAATTGCCATTAGGTCTGTGGCATTATTTTCATTTTACAGATTAGGAAACTGAGGTTCAGAGAAGGAAAGAAACACTGACTCATCAAGGACACACTGTGAGTTAGTGCTAGAGAGACACGTTTTAACCCTGCGTTGGCTTCATTCTGAAGACTCTGCTTCATTAGTGGAATGAGGATTGCTGTCCAAGGCAAGGAGCCCTTCCTTTCTTAGTCATACCTTTCTGACCACAAGTATTCCCTAGGTCAGGTAGGACTTCGCTATAGGCATCTTTTATATCTTTGGTTCTTGGGTTCAACACCCATGATGAGCAAACTCATGCAGCAGTCACACCTTTGTGGCTCCTTTATCCCGAGGCATCTGCTCTACCAACAGTATCTTCAATCCTTGGATGAAGAGTTGTCTCCAAGAGTATCCCTAAGGCCCCCTAGGCTCTGAATTTTTCAGCAGTTAGCAAAGCTCACACCTCCAGGGTCTAGTTCTTAGAAGGAAGACTTCCAAGGAATGACGCGGTCAGGTTTTTGTTATAAGAATCATAACAGCTAACACTTATTGGATGCCTACCACGTGCCAGGTGCTGTTCTAAGCACTTTAACTGGATCAGCTCATTTAATCTTTGTGGTAACTCTATGATGAAGCTATAGTTTTTATGTCCAATTTTCACTGGAAAGGAACGAACAAACACCGCTCCCCCCAACCCCCCACCAAAACCAAGTACAGAGCCGTTTGTTGTCTTACCTAAAGTCATGTACTTAGAAGGGAGACAGGAAGTCCAAACCCAGAGGATGCACTGTAAGGGTGACGTGCCAGTTCACTTGACCACAGTTTGGAGAAGGACCATAGGGCACTAGGCTGGAAGCAGGGAGACATGTCAGTGCTGTTTGTGAAAAGCCAGACAGTGGCCTGGACAAGGCTGGAGGACTCTAGAATGGGGAGAATCTAGAATACTGGAGAGTTATTTCGATGATAGTCTCCACAGGACCTGAAGCCACAGCTAATGATGGCCTGTCCCCCTCCCTGGAGGCTTAATTCAATCTGCAGCATCTGTATCTTTTTGCCTGAGGGCTTTCTCTGAAGCGTGGAACTGCCTGTAGGTAAGACAGGATGTAAGTGCCAGGGAATTAACACCCCCCACCCTCCCCCCATCCCCCGCCAGGGGAGCCCTCCACCACCAAATGACTTGTGACTCTGAAGCTTGTTTCTATACCATTTCTTTAAGTTACCACGTGGAATTGAGCTTCAACTGCCCATAGCACAGATGGCTTGAGAAATGCATCCTTGGTTGATTTCCTTTCCTTCCCTGCCTCCCTTCCCTATTCCTTCACCTCGAGCTTCCTGCACCCCCCCAAACAACTACTTGTGTTTACATCCTTGTTCTAGAGATTGGCTTCTGGAGGAACCCAAACTAAGGCAAAGACAGATGGCTGTGAGGAGTGAAAGATCAGTAAGAGTCAAAGATACTCCAGAAGGACCGGCTGTCTGGCTTGTGTGACATTCTGGGAAGCTTGGAACTCTGTGGTGGGAGTGGATTTGGGAGGGCATGGGGGGTTACAATGAACTACATTTAGGACCTGGAGGATCTGAGCTGCCCATGGGACCCCTCAGGGCAGCTGATTCACAGGCAGTTGGCTCTGGAGAAAGTTGAGGCTGAAGAGAACCTGTGTTAGACTCATCAGGGCACTTTGTGACTCACCCCGCGGTGTGGGCATGGCTATCCCTGCACCGTCTCCTGAATCACATCAGATCTTCTCCCCAACTCCTACTTGAATGGAAGGACAGAATGTGGGGGTGTTTAGGTGGGTGGGAGCTGAGAAAGTGGTCGTCAGAAGGAAGAGGAGAGGGAGCAGATTTACACTGACGGAACGTTTATTGAAGGCCTGTCAGAGGGTGGAAGCAAATCGTTGATACATTGAGGGGGGGGGGGAGAGGGGGAGAGAGAGAGAGAAACATTTGGAAGATATTCCCTGCCCTGCAGGGAGTGTTTTTAAATTAGTGATGTGGTCAAGATGCTTGTGTGATTTTTCTCAGCTGCTTCTGCAGACACTCTGTTGGAGAAATCATTTGGGTTTCATAAAGGCCAACATGGAGATATCACCGTATCTCATTTGCATCCTACACTCTCAGAGCAGGACGTGACTTTGAGGAGGTCTGGTCTAACATCCTACCTCGCTTACGCTGGGGTTCCTCTGGTGCATCCTGTCTCAGGAGCTCATTTCTTCACAAGGTCCACCATTTCAATGGTTCAATGGACTTCACCTTACTCCCGCCTTTCCCAACTGGTCTCCTCTCCTTCCCATGTGTAGGGAGCCTTGTAAAGAGATAGAGGTAGTGGTTTGACAGAGCAGGTCTTCTCTTGTTTTGGTAGTTTTGTTCCCAAAGTTGGAGCCTCAGGACTTCCTAGGTAATGGTCAACCCAGAGTCAAGAGCTCAGGCCAGAAAGTTGGACAACCTGGAACGTGCAGGCTACCATGTAGGCTGCTCAATCCATCATTCCCATTGTAGACATCCTGCACAACCGTACCTGGCAGCCTTGACCTCTCCTCTTCTCAGGAATCTTATAGATGCTGATCTCTCTGTGAAGATCACAGTTGTTTGTTAGATAGAGAGGTACTTATAGAAAGACAGATATAGAGAGAAAGGGAGAGAGAGAGAGAGAGAGAGAGAAAGAGAGAGACGATGTCTATAAAATCAAAGTGAGTAATTTTATGCTGTTGGCTCTCAAGCCAGAAAACTGGCAGCCATCTCTAATGCCTCTTTCTCCTCCTGAAGTCTTATTGTGTTTGTCTCCTTCTAAATACATCCCAGACCCACCTGCTTGTTTCTGTCTGCCCCTCACCATTTTATCCGGTCCACCATCATCTGGATGACAGCATCCTTCCCTCTGGTCCCCCTCACACCTTCCAGTCTGCTCTCCACACAGCGGCCAGAAGTATCTTCTTCAAATTCAAATTCACTAGGTCTCTTCCCTGTTTAGAATTCTCCAGGGCCTTCCCAATGTCCTTAGGGCAGAGACCAACATTTCCAGCAAGACACCGTGTGATCCTTTGTCAAGATTTCCTGTCGAGCTTCTCCCCAGCTGAGGGGCCACCGTGACTAGACGGGTGCCATGATGGGGAGTGGGAGACTTTTGAACAGGGTCTTTGGATTCAGCGCTGCTGACATTTTGGGCCAGATAATTCTTTGTTGTGGGTGTTGTCCTGTGCATTGTAGGCTGTGTTGTGGGCGTTGTCCCGCGCGTTTGGATATATCCCTGGGTTTTACCATTAGGTGCCATTACCTCCCCTACCTCCAGTTATGACCATCAAAAATGTTTCTAGATGGGGCGCCTGGGTGGCTTAGTCGGTTAAGCGTCCGACTTTCGCTTAGGTCATGATCTCACGGTTCGTGGGTTCGAGCCCCACGCCGGGCTCTGTGCTGACTGCCAGCTCAGAGCCTGGAGCCTGTTTCAGTCTGTGACTCCCTCTCTCTCTGACCCTCCCCTGCTCTCTCCTAGAAATAAATAAAAAAAAACATTAAAAAAAAAAAAAAAAAGAACACCAGCTCCTTCTCAAGCAGGGGAAAAAAATCAACCTGCACTTTTTTCCCCCCTAAAGCCGCTATTTCTTGAGGGAATGAGCATAAATGGCCTCTTCTCCTTTGGGAAACAGTGGCCTTTTCCAGGGGACGGTTTAATCTTTTGGAGACAGATGAATATGAGCTGTGGTAATCCTGCAATGCTACAGGGAGAGCTGGGGAGAGGGAGAGAATTTCAATAGGGCCTTGGAGACTCTCCGGGCATTTCAACAATAGTGCCTTGTGGCTCCAAGTCTCCCCCCTCCCAGTGACACATTCCTGGAAATAACAAGTCGGGCTGATGAGAGAGAATTTTAGGGGCTGGCAGGGGAAAGGTCAGGTCCTTCGCGGGGTCATGCCCGGCTCTCCTTGGCCAGCAGGTGTGAGGATGTGCTTCATTTGCTCCCCAGATCCTCTCTCTGCCCTCCTCCCTGAAGCTCTGTGAGCTGGGAGGCAGCCCCTAGGGACTGCACCTTGGGCCCCTGGCAGTTTGGATTCCTATGGGATTCAGCCCATGGGAGGCAGCATCAGGAGACCCAAAGATGCGGGTAGAGAGATCAGACGAATTTTCCTTTCCTTTCCTTTCTCTCCAGGCAAGCCCCTGCTAGGCTACAGACACTCACTCCGGGTTTTGGTAACTGCTTCCTTCCCTTTCCCACTCCAACCTAGCAGTGGTGACTCCAAAATACTGTGCGAACCCTTGTTGGTTTTCCCTAGACTTGCTCTTGCCTTTGTAAACAAGGGACTTTATTAAACGTGTCTCAGTGACCATATTTGCATATGCCACTGGTTTCCTGCTGGGGCCTCTGATACAGCACGTCTTCCGCGGAGCCCAGAATAAAAAAGAGTAAATTCCAGTCCTGGATTAATTGTCCTGCAGGCTCTGGGTTTTTATGGACCACGTTTGGTTCCTCTCTGACTCCTCACTATGGCACCCGGCACAGAGTAGGTGAACAGCAAGTGTCTATTGAATGGAATTAATGGAATTTCTAGTTAATATAGGAAGGAGCAGTCAGGGCAGACAGCTCTTCTTCGTTGAGCTTGTCAATACATGCTAATGCTGTGGGCATCACAGGGACATTTTGGTAAGTGGCAGGAGACGTGGATGGGTTCTGTGATCTAGCCATGGAGTCTTAACTCAAGGTCCCGCTGGGCCTGTGGAAGGTGCCTGAGGGAGGGTGGTGACCTACTGTGACATGTTTGGGAAGAGCAGCATCCGAGTGGAAGCTCTGGAGATGAGAGGAGTAGGAAAGGCTCAGCGAGGGGAAGCTACCTACCTAACCTCACACAGCCAGAGAGGCAGCACAAGCCCAAAGCTCACGACCTATTCAGCAGTGATAGCAAGCACCTGACTATGGCCAAATGCACTTGTAGCTTACTTCGGTTTTCACAACCTTGCAAGGAACGTATCATTAGGTATAAAACTGAGGCTCAGAGAGGTGAAGTGATTCACCCAAGGTCACACGAGTAGGAAGACACAAAGCTGGGATTTGAATCTGACTTTATGACTCTTCTTAAAAAACTTTTTTAATGTTTATTTATTTTTGAGGGAGATAGAATGTGAGTAGGGGAGGGGCAGAGCGAGAGGGAGATGTATAATCCAAAACAGGCTCCAGGCTCTGAGCTGTCAGCACAGAGCCTGACACAGGGCTCGAATTCACAAAGCGCGAGATCATGACCTGAGCCTAAGTCAGACACTCAACCAACTGAGTCACCCAGGCTCCCCTCAAATCTGACTTTAAAACTGTGTCTCTCTGCTTCAGTTTGTTTTTTGTGGCCACTAAGGAGTGTCTAAATCTACTTTCCTAGAATGCATTTCCTTTTAAGAGGGCCTGCTGAGTCTCAAAAACAGGTTGTGGTTCAAATAGAAAGAAAGAAAAAATAAATACATTGTCATTTTTGAGGGGTAATTTTAATCTTCAGCAGGGGAGAATACGCAAAGACCGACCAATCTGGATGGGCTCTGGGGAAGAAATAGCGAGAAGTGGATGGATGCGAGGAATTTTTAGAAGGTACAGATTATTGGACAGGGACTGGTAGAGAAAGGCTAGTCAAACACAACCTTTTGAAACTAGTTATCTTGTGGTTTTCCATATCTTTGTTCCCCGAATGTGGAGGCTAGACTCCAAATTTCAGACAACAATCCAGATCCTACTACTCATTCTGCCTCTGGTCCCTCTTCTCTCAGGGCCTCCATCCTTTACGCAGCCTGTGACACTAACTCTGACACTGTTCACTCAAAAAATATTTATCGAGCACCTACTATGTGCCAAGTACCATCCTAGCTGCTGGAATCCACAGCAGTGAGCAAGTCAGACAAGATCCTCCCCTCCTGGGTGCTCCCATTTTAATGGGGGGGGGGGACAACAAACACATAATAAACAGATGAAGAAGGTAATTTCAGAGAAACATGCTATGAAGGCAGTAAATAAAATAGGGCAATGTGACATAGGGAGACTGGTGTAGGAGTGGGGAACCCAATGGGCAGGTGTATGGATTGTATTTGGAGGATTGTGGGGGGCTGTAAAGAATCCCCCTGGTCATGGATGAGCTGTTGGGATTTAGACTCCCAGGGCATCATCTCGGTGTGGGCAACAGAATGATATTACTTGCCTACCTCCTGTTGGCCATGAGGTGGGCTCTGCCTTTCTAGACCTTCTTCTTCGTCTTCTTCACTCCAAGGCTGAATAGTCTTTTTCCCAGCACTGGGCCACCTTGCTCCAAGGTCGACATCTCTTATCTTTGTTTCCAGGAACATCAAAACTTTTTCTTCCCCCAAAGACTTTGGCAAGAATACCTATAGGATCTCATGCTTTCCTTGCTGTTCTTTCACGGCTAAGGGGATTAAAGAAACTAGGGAGGGGGCGCCTGGGTGGCTCAGCCAGTTAAGCGTCCAACTTCGGCTCAGGTCATGATCTCATGGTTCATGGGTTCAAACCCCGCATCGGGCTCTGTGCTGACAGCTCAGAGCCTGGAGCCTGCTTCAGATTCTGTGTCGCCCTCTCTCTCTGACCCTCCTCTGCTCTCTCTCTCTCTCTCTCAGAAATAAATAAAACATTTAAAAAAAGAAAGAAACTAAGGAGGTTAGGATTATTATGAACAGGGACTCGGAAAGCCTTGAGGGATCTCCTGGCTGATAGAACCCCCTACTCCCAGTCATCTCACACCTTGCCTGGAATTCTACTCTTATTGATCTCTCTCTTCAGGTGAACCATGCCTCTCTTCCAATGCCAATGTGGCTAGGATGAGCTTTGAGCCTTAGTTTCAGTGTGCACATCAACCTCTTTGTCATCCCCAACACAAGGAAATCAGCCAATTTGAAAGCTAGATACCTGGGGATGGTAGAAGTCCACAGGATTTTGGAGACAGAAAGCTTCATCTTCAATTCTTAGTACTACCTACCACTCACCAGCTGTATGAGTTTGAAAACATTCTTCATTTCCTTGAACTTGAGCTTCCCCTTTGTGAGGCTCAAGAACAGCAACCTTGCAATGTTATCCAGAGATTAAAGGCAGTCTAGGTGGATACCCAGAGCGGTGCTGGTTCATGGTTTGGGCCATAGTGCTCCAAGAGTTCCCTTCCTTCTCTTCTCTTGATCTTTCTCTAGAGCTCTATCCTATCTGCCCGGCCCGAGCTCCTACTTCTCCTTTGGTCTTGCATGGATGTTAAGCAAGTCTTGGCTGAGACATGGCCTATGGCAACCTCTCCTCACAGAGGCTGCCAAATGTCAGCCCCTCTGTAATAAAACTTTCTTTCCCCCGTGGGCTTGGAGGAGGGCTGGACAGTCTGATTGTGCCCGTCCCTCCATGATTAAGGTCTGCAATCAGCCCAGCTGCTTGATGGAATCTGAGCTGGCTGATTAGCAGGGCGCACTCTGGCCTCAGGTTAATGGATGATCTCACACTGTGGCTGCAGAGTAATTACCAGTTAAAAGGTCTGAGGCCAGGGCTCTGTGGTCTTGGGGAGGTCTGGGCCCGTTTAAATGCAGAATCAGGAAAATAATCTTATTTGCCAGCAGCAGATAGTTAAGGTGGGGGTGCAGGACCCCATGGACGTGGCCCCAGAGCTCTAGGCTCATTCTCCAAATGGCCAGATGGCCTTCACTTGTCTTGAGGGAGACAGCTCAGGGGTGTGGCAAGAGGGAAGCTTGTGGGGACAGACAGACTTGGGGGTGGATTCTAGTGGGACCATCTATTGCTTGTAGGATCTTTGGCAAGGCATCTGAGCCCTTTGAGCTTCCTTGTCCTTATCTAGGAAGTGAAATTAAAAACACCTTCCTCATAGGGTCAGTGTGGGGCTTACTCAGACCTGTACAGCCCATGAAGCATAGACAAATGAGCTCAGCACAGATGCCCTTGTCACCTTCCTTGTGGTTTATGTCTCTGGTTGGTCAATGATTCTCCTTCTGATTCTTTGCACGGACTGCTCTTGACGATTGACTTAACAAGTATTTACTGAACATCGAGTGCGTGCCAAGCCAGGATGCCAGGTGTAGGAATAAGACACTATCCCAAAATTCAAGGAGCTCATGGTCCTGTGAGGGCATCCAGCTAAGAAATAAGCTGCTGGAACAATGTTGTGAGAGACAAAAACAGGAGCTGGAGCATCCTTAACCTAGACGGCAGGTCGGAGATGCTTCCCAGAGGGAATGATTCTAGCCAAGCACTGCAGATGGAGACAAGAAGAAGTAACATCTCGGGCTATGTGCTCAATAAATGCAAAGGTCCAGTAGAGAGAGGGCATGAGGCATATTTGAAGATGGAAGTGAAAAGAACTCAATGCCTGAGACATTGATGAGTGAGTGAGAGTGTGAATGAATGTATGAACGAATACGAGTGAGCAGGCAAATGGAGAGTGAGAGAATCAGCGAATAGATGGATCATTGAAGGTGGAATGCATGGTTGGTTACTTAGTGATTAAATGAATGAATGTTTGGATGGAGGGATGAGGGTGTGAGTGAATGAAGGAGTGGTGGAGAGAATGAGTGCATTCAGGGCTTTGCTCTGACGTCACTGTTTGAGGAAAAGCTATCTCATTCACCTTATTGAAAACTGTAATCTCCCTCTTCCCACCCCACATCCTCAATGACCCCTCCCTCCTCTGCTTAGTTTTATTTACTTTTTCATAACACCCAACACCCTCTGAATATATATAACTTCCTAATCTGGTATATGTATAGTTTATTGCCCGTGTCTCCCCTCTTTTCCACAAGGGCAGGAAATTTTCAGTCTTGTTTGTTTATGTATTCCTAGTACAGTATATAGTAGGGACTCAGTAAATGCTATTGGAATGAATGAACCATGTGAGAAGTGAAGGCGGGGGGGGGGGGTTGCGAGAGAGGGTGTCCAGAGCCTGAGATTCAGGGCCCCATCCCCAAGGTCCCACAGCCATGCTTTCCAGATCTTCCTTTCCAGAACTCAGCAGCCCTGGCCCTGGATACTCAGAGATGCAGTCCTGGGTCTGCTGGGCCCCACCCTGGGGCTGGCCTCCTGGTGGGTGATGTTAGCTCCCGGAAGAAGGGAGGGAGGAGAGGAAGCGAGACAGCGGGAAGGCACGAGCTGCCAGTGAAAGTAATTCTGTCTCCTCCAGCAAGCTCAGCAGTGGCCACTTGTCAGAAGAACCGGCAGGGGAAAAAATGACAAAAAAAAAATCAGGTCCAATTTATCACCTTGAAATCATGTTGAACAAGCTACTGGAGCTACTTGGTTTTGAAGAACTCCCTCTTTCCCCCCCATACAGAACAAACACCACTAAATGCCTCTCCGCCCGCACAGCTGAGTGTTGGCAACGTTTCTGCCAATTAAAGGGCTCCCTGCCGTGGGGGTTGATCCATGGTGGCTGTCGAGGGGGGCTGGTGGAGAGAATGGAATCATTAAAATGGGAGAACAAAGAAGGCAGGACAAGTTCAAACGGGATTAAGGCATAGAGACAAAGTCTGCTTATCTGGGGCATTTATGCTCAGGGTTGGGCTCGGCATCTCTGGTAGAACTTACCTGTGGCCCAGGCAGAAGGTGACACTGGGATGTGTGGCGGAAATGAGGTGTACTTGCAAGGAAGGCTTTCAGGGCACCCCAAATATCTCCATGTCTGCTGAGATCCTTTCTTCTCAGTTCACTTCTAGGGAATTCCAGGCAATAATGATTGAAATGATTCCCAGACCCTGTGGATCCAAGCCCTGCCTCGACCCAATGCTACAGTCTGATCTTCTGCAGTCCCCTGAAAGTCCCTGATGACCGCTGTTTGCATGCTCCAGTGGCAGAGAGCTCCTTCCCTCCTACAGCACACCTCTCCTGTCTTGGTATAACCCCTGACTCTTTTATGATGGCAGTGATGATACAGAGTCTGAGTTCACTGAGCGCTTACTACACACTAGGTGCTGTTTTAGGTGCTTTCTAGGTATTGGTTTGTTTCCTCTATTCAGCTTTGTCTCATCCTGCTCCCCTCCTTGCTGTCCTCTACCAGCCTCCAACTCCTCCCTCTCACGGCCATTTCAAGGGCTATTCCCTCCGTTGGGAGCACTGCTGTGAGGCGAATCAGGATCAAGAATGTTGAAGGATCTAGTGCCTTGCTTCCCATAGTGAGGGCCCAGCGGATGACAGCTGTTGTTATTGTCCATCCCCGGTTCCAGCTTCTGCTGGCTATGAAACAACACGTGTGCCTTCTCGGAAGCCCACTGCTATTCAGTTTCTTTTACTTTCCACCTGGATTCTTATTCTTCACCTCTCAAGGTCTTAAGAGTATCCAAGATCTATGGGGTGTGATGAGAAAGTGTCATCACTGCCTGGCTTAATTAAAGGACAACATTAAAATCTTATTTGTCATCATTACTTACCATCACCACCACTGCCTCCATCAGCATCACCACCACCACTACCTCCACTACCACCTCCATCATCGTCACCATCATCATCATCATCATCATCACTACCATCATCACCATCATCATCACCACCACCACCACCATCATCACCATCACTACCACCACCTCCATTATTATTATCATCATCACCTTAATTAACATTAAAGACCATTTTATTTTGAGCCACCTATTTTGTGCCCGGCATTCTATCAGTTGCTTTACATCTGTTTTTTCCCCCAATCTTCCAAATAACCTTTCTGGTTGGGGAGACTATGGCTTAGAGAAACAAAGTAGCTCACCTAAGTTTACACAGCTTCTAAACATCCCCGTCAGGCTTTGAACCTGTGTTTGTATGACTCATAATCTGGGTGCTTTTCATTGGGCCACTCACTGGTCCATGCATCTTTAGTTTCCTATTTCTTCTACCAACCTCCATGAAATCCTGACTGTACATCTGGCTGTGATGCATTTGGGATAACTGTAACAAATCTAGGTTTAATTTAGGACTGGCTTCTACAGAGCTTGTAGTCATCTCTTACTTTTAAATCTTTTTCATGTAAACTTCTCCTCACCTATATTTCTTTCGTCTTGAGCTTAGTCAGTTGGCTTTGGGATCAAAATGCAAATGCTTTACATCCATTTTTATGTATCCAGTGCTGCCCAGATTTCAGACCCTGCCTCTCTCTCCAGGCTTTCCCCCTGGAGTCCCCTGAGCCCCAACTGTGACTTCATCCTGACACCAGAGCTAAGAATATCCCTGACATGAGCCCCTCTCCCTCCACTTCCATCCTGGCCCAGATCTGAGGAGTGTTTTCTATGCCAAGTCATGTTTCCATCTTGTTACTTCCTGTTTACCTAGCCCTTCAATCTTGACCATCCCTCTACCCAATGGTATGTTGAGTGGGACCAGGACTAAGTTGAAAGGTGAACTAATTTATAAAAGCTTTCCTGCCTCCAGCTGATTGTCTCTACTGGTAGAATCGGCCTCATTCTCCTTTGTGACATAGGACACTAGGCAGGTTCCATTCTGCAAGCACATCTCCCATGCCCTCATTTCTCTGACCCCAGATATTGAAATGAGGCAATTTCAAGCTAACTCCTTCTGGTCCCACCTTAGTCAGATGTTGAGACTTTTCAATCAGATCGTGATCATTCCATGCGATTTCTGTTGGGAGCCATTCTGAACCCACTAGTCGA
This sequence comes from Hyaena hyaena, assembly GCF_003009895.1. Classification (NCBI taxonomy): domain Eukaryota; kingdom Metazoa; phylum Chordata; class Mammalia; order Carnivora; family Hyaenidae; genus Hyaena; species Hyaena hyaena. Next base: position 1,942,908 of record NW_024080722.1, read on the forward strand.
GAAAGCTCCTTGTGAGGTTGGACAAGTTTTCACGGCCTCTTGCTGTCAGATGACGACCGATATCCACCTCCACTCAGTTATTTCTGCTTGAGTCCTGACCTCCAAGGTACCTTGTTGATTGGTTTTGGGAGTGACTTGTGTCCTTATTCTGGCCCTGGTGTGATGATTGCACCTTGTGAAGGAACTTATTGTGGGAACTTCTTCTTTTATGATTATGGGAACAGGCATCATGTCTCCGGCAGGTCCTGTTTTCCTCGATACTTCCCTTGAGCTATAAACAGGCTAATGACCCTTATGTGGTCTCTGTAGCCAGAAAATCTAGCTCTGCTGCTGTGCATCTGATTCCTTTTGCATTTGGCCATGTTCACAGTGACCTCTGTTTTATATTCTGCAGAGGATAACTTATACCTCCATGTGCAGCCTGGGGAGTAGGGGAGAGGAGAGACCCTTCAGGTCCAATGGAGAGGATACAGTGATCCCAGGATCTGGGAGCAAACCCACAGATTAATACTTAAAAGCATTCCCTACAACATTACATTTCTCATAAGAGGAAGGATTTGGTCTCATTTATCTTCCTCCCCATTGTACTTAACCTGGTATATGGCCCACAACAGGTGTTCAATGAATGCCCTGAGCAATAGAATGAATGCAGACCCAGCTTTCTAGATATTGCAATGTCACTATTCCTGGATGTTGCTGCCGGACACCTGGGACCACACTGACTCCTCCAAGGAAGCTGAGGCTCAGAAAGTGTAAGTATTTTCCCAAAAGCACCTGAGTAGCCACCTGGGTCATAGGCAGTGGAGCCTGGATGCGAACCCTGGTCTTTTGGCCTGATGCTCTGCCTATTCAACAGTCATTTCCCAATTTCCCTAAAAAGCTTTGAGTCTGCTTCCAATAATCTTCTATTACACTTCTTCTGTATCCCTATATGAACACTTATTGGCTGTAATTCTTTAAGGAATTACTTAACTTCTCTGTACCTCAGTTTACTCATCTATAAAATGGGGATAATAATATCTACCTAAGGGTTATTGTGAATTATTACACAATTTAGTATGTATGTAAAGCTCTTAGTTATAAGGTTTGACCATAATAGCATTATATGAGCATTTTGTAAGTGTTAGCCATTACCATTTCTATTGTTGTTTTGTCGTTGTTAGTTGTGGAGCAAGAGTGTATTTTAATGTTCTACTGATTCTTCAAGACCCCACTCAAAGGGCACCTCTTCTGGTTAGAATCAGTCTCCCTTTCCTCCTTACTCCTACAGTCCTTGGTCTGTTTTGTCTCTTGTGGAATTACTATGTGTGTCTTTTTGTTCTGATCAACCAAATAGTGAGTATGTCTCCTTCATCCCAAAGACCCAGCATAGACCATGAGTGCCCCATAAATGGACAGTGAATTAATTGTCCAGGGCAAGGAGGAATAATCTCCATTCACAAAACAATGGGGGATGCTTGGGCTTTCTCCAGAAGAGTGAGGGTTAAGTCAGCCATTCCCAGAAGATGCTGGAAGGTGAGCTTTTGGCTCCAGGAAAGCCTACTTCTGTCTCTGCTTCCAAGCATTCATCATTGCTCCTGCCTCCTGCCCTAATGAGCACCCAAAGTGATTTTCTATTGCTTGTAATTCACCAAAATTGTTCTAACATTTGGAAGGGCCTGGAAATTGACAACCTAATACCCCAGCTTGCCTGTCTGTCTTGATGACTTGTCAAAGGATGAGCTGATTGCTTCTCCTGCAACAATTATCTTGGAGCTTCGCACAATATCAGAGGCAATGAACAATTGGAAAGGTTAGAGACAAGGACCAGAGGAAAGAAGGCAGGGAGGGGACTTGGGAAAATTTGGGAGAGTAGCTGCATTTGAGGTGAGCTGGAGGCTGACCTCAAACTTGGGGAGGGGAATGGGTGGGAACCTGCTTCCTGTGCTAACTACTGCCAGTTCTCAGAAAGTCTCAATGACTATTGGAATCTGATGTGGCACAAGACATAGCTAGTTTGCCCCCTCTTAGAATTCCCTGGGGCCTTCTAGAATTTCCTAGCTCCTTCTCATTTAGTAGATGAAGAAAGTGAGACCTAGATGGCAGAAGGGGTTGACTTTGCAGAGTGAATGGCCAACACGGGATTGAAGTCAGATATCCTGTCAGAACTAAAACAGGCTTGCGAACATCTTGGTGTTGCTGAGAACATTATAAACACTGTAAGCAAACACTTGACCCAGGCAAGGTGCCCTAGGAGATGGTGGTCCCACTTTACCACAGGGTGGTGACAGGGCCATGTAATCTGGTGCTGGGTGCAGGGAGGGACATAAGCAAAAGAGAAGGCACAGCCCCTTTGGAAGCACCAAGGACTGTTACCTGCAGGCCGGGTCCTGCCCAGGGCAAGGACAGTGTCTCGGATTCTTCTGCTGCTCCGGAAAAGATCAGTCCGCCATGGAAGCCTGAGGTCCTATTTCTTCCTGTGCCCTCAAAGAACCCCACTAGATTCTTCCTCTTTCTTTATCCAATATCACCAATTCCTCTGTACAGGGCTGCTCCCACGGGCATACGAGCATGCCTTTATATCCCCATCAGCTTTCTGCACTGTTTATCTGCCTGCATTTGAAACAAACTTCTTTGGAAGTCTTCTTGGCACTCTTCACTTCCTCAGCTCTTTTCCCTCCTCAGTCCACTCCAATCACCCCACCTCCTTCTCTGAGCCTACTCCTATCAAGGTCACAAACGACCAGTCTTGCCAATGCCAAGGCCAGCTCTGGGCATCCCTGTGTTGGGTTCTCTGCAGAACTGAACATGGTCACTTCCTAATTCTCGAGCATGTCCTTTCTTGCACCCAATTCCCATGGCCTTCTGTGTACCTCCCTGGCCTTCCCTGGCCACCCCACCCCTACCTCTGGAGGCATCTTTCTGGCTCCAAGGACTTCTCAATGCCAGAGGACCCCAGGGCCCCGTCATACTTGCTGCACTTGCTCCCTGGATGATCTCATCAAATGCTGTCTTTTGAATGTTGAAAGACTCTTGATTTTATGTCTGATTTTATATTTTAAGCCTGAGCTTCTACAATGAGATTTGAACCTTTATATTCAAGTGTCTACTTGAATGCTTGAACATGTCCACTGACTTTATTCCTGTCTCATAACCGTTGCATTTTCTGTGTCCTCTGTCTAGTTGTCACCTCGTCTTTCAGATTTTAACTCAAATGGCACTTTTTAGTGATCCCTTTGCCAATGACTCTCACTAAACCAGCCTCCCAGGAATTCTCTGTGAATTGATATTATGTTCTTTATAACATGGATCGATACCTGAAATTTTCTCTTCCTCCCTCGCTTCCTTCCTTCCTTCCTTCCTTCTTCCCTTACCATCCTCTGTCCCTTCCTCCTTTCCTCCCTCCTTTTTCCTTGTTTGCTATTTCACCCCACTAGAAACCAAGCATAACATGGACAAGTCTTGTTATTGACCTAACAAGTTCCTGTCTGCCTTATTCACAACTGTCTTCCCTGGGGTCTAGAACGATGCCTGGCATATTGAAGGAATGCTATAATATTTGCTATCTGACTGATACTCTGGTATTCCTAAGCCCAGTTTCTAGAGGGAACTAGATGAAGCCTGGGTGCCCACATGTGTGTCAAACACCAACCTGCTTCTAACCACCACCATGATTGCTTGGAGGCTCCAAGGGATCAAGCTATGGAGTCAGGGAGATATGGGTTCAAATTCTGACACTGTCACTTCCAGCTGGATGAACTCAAGATGGTCCCTTGAGCTCTCTGGACTTTGGTTTGTTAAATATAAAATGAGGTCCTCTGTCCATGGTAGGTATGAATGTCCACTTGAAGGCATGGCATCCAGAACTGAATGATTTGCCAAGTCAAGGCCAAATTGGGTGGAGCTGTCACCTCCAGCAAGCTGAATGCTCTCTGTGCCTCTGTAAACACATTCTTCTTTCTTTTTCCTCTTGACCCTCACATCAAACATCTGGTAAGTCAATTTGGGGAGGAAACAAGAGTATGCATTTCTAGCCCTTGGTATTCATTCCAGTTTGGGCTCAGGGAGGATGGAACTTCTGCTCTAGAGTCTTCTCCCCACTGAGGAAGCACCACCAGCTGTGCTCCCTCCTCCCTTTGGAGGCCTTCCTCACAGTCGCTTTATGGAAAGGCCATGACTTTCCACATGTCAGCTCCCTCTGTGTGGGAGAGGAAGCGTCAAGTCTGAGGGCAGAGGGTCAGCCGGCCCCCAGCTCACACTCCAGTCTGTGATGGGGGAGAAACAGATGGATTTCCTCCTTCCTTTATTTGGGGCAGACCAGGTGGAGGAAACAGAGGCTATTTCTAGCTTCTTGGCCTCCCCTTCTTGAACTCAACTTTGACACAGAAGCCTTGCTTTGGAGGTTATTGGATTTTCTGTTAACATAGCTTGCTTGATTCTTCACTGGAGAACTTTGCAGACAGTTTCTTTATAGGAAATGTCAAAGTGGAAGAGTGCTTACAATAGAATTTGGACACCTAGATGCCATTTTATATAGAACCCATTCCTTAAGTAGTTATTAAGAACTTACAACTAGGGGTGACCAGGTGGCTCAGTCAGTTAAGCATCCAACTCTTGATTTTGGCTCAAGTCACGATCTTACAGTTTGTAAGATGGAGTCCTGCGTCAGGCTTTCTACTGACAGCACCGAGCCTGCTTGAGACTCTCTCTCTCCTTCTCTCTCTCTGCCCCCACTCATGCATACATGTGAGCACACATTAAAAAATGAACTTACAACAAAAAGGGGCATGTCTGAGGGACCACCCCTGATAGACGTCATGCTGGGCATTTTATATATATTTTCATTAAAAACCCTGACAATCTCATTAGGAAGTGGGCATTATTTTCTCCACTGCAGAGACGTAAAAACCGGGGCCCAGAAAATTTCCATTTCTTTTCTGAAGTCATCCACCTACTAAGCAACAAAAAAAGGACTTGAACTCAATATATCTGGCTCCCAAGGCTGCATCCTTCGACTATACTGTGACTTCCCTTTATTAGCCCACTACAGCCTATGTATGCTAAGTTATTCTTCAGTAATTTTGTCCTTTTAAAATTTGTGATTATGGGGGCATCTGAGTGGCTCAGTCAGTTAAGCATCTGACTTTGGCTGAGGTCGTGATCTCACAGTTCATGAGTTTGAGCCCCGTGTCAGGCTCTGTGCTAACAGTTTGGAGCCTGGAGCCTGCTTCACATTCTGTGTCTCCCTCTCTCTCTGCCCTTCCCCTGCTTCTGCTCTGTATTTTTCTGTCTCTCCAAAACAAATAAATGTTAAAAAATTGTTTTAATTTGTGATTATGTAACTACCAATCAGAGTAGCAATCAGAGTAAAACTGTTAGTGTTTCTGAATTGAGTTAATATAATTATGACTTTAAACAAGAGTCCTTATTAGATTCTCAGCTTCTCAAAGGTAGATACAATTCTTCAACTCTATTTATTTCTGCGTTCCAGCATCTAGTCAAGAGCTTGCACATAGTAGGCATACTAATCGGCTATTGCTACAATGACGTTGTGTAACAAACATTCCTAAATCTCAGTAGCTTATAACAATAAGCATTTGTTCTCAAACTTACCAGCCTGTGGGTTAACTGGTTTAGCTGATCAAGGCCAGGTTTTTCTGAGTAAGTCTGTTCAAAATGGTGGTTGGCTCGCCTTGGCTCTAGGCCATAGATTTGTTTTGGGGACTAGGCTGAAGGACAGCAGCTACCAAAGAAGCTGTCTCGTGACTGGTCACCATAGCACAAGGCCCAGTCAACCCACATGTAAAGCTTCTGCTCATGTCACATATGCTGGCATTCCATTGGCCAAAGCAAGTCACATGACTCAGCCCAGTATCAACTGGTGGGGAAGGATAACCCATTCACCATAAGAGGGGAAGGAGAGTGAATATTTACTGAACAGTAACCTGCGCTAGGATTTAGACCTTCAAGGAAGGTTGACCTATACTTGAGGGCCTTACTTTGGGTAAAGGGCATTTTCATTCCTGAGCCAGGTATCCTGAGACTAATTTCTCTGATTCTTGAGAATCTGTGGATCAATGGTCAGGAGCCACAGAGCAAGTCATTCTCAAAGGACCCATCAGCACTGCATCCTAGCCTCCAGTCAAGATGCTCAGTGAGTGCCCTGCATGCGTGTGCATAATAACTCATGCTTATACCCAAAGACAGCACAGGCTATGAGAACATGAGTTCTAGGGACAGGTGGACTGAATCGTAGACTCTCCTGAGATATCTAATGGCCTTATGGCCTGGTCACCTGCCCTCTCTGACCTTACCTCTCCTTCCCTTCTCCCCCTGGTTCACTCTGCCTGGCCTTCAGGTGACTCCTGGGACACTGCAAGCTCTTTCCTGCCTTGGCATTTTCTTTGCTGTTCTCTTTGTCCAGAAGGGTCTCACCTGAGATATTCACATGGTTATTTTCTTCTTCCCATCCAGATTCCAGCTCAAATGTCACTTGTTCATAGAAGTCTTTCCTACCCAATGGATTTAAAATGACATCACCATGACTCTCTTACTACCTGGACTTATTTATTTTTGAGAGAGAGAGAGAGAGAGACAGAGTGTGAGCAGGGGAGGGATAGAGAGAGAAAGAGAGAGATACACAGAATCCAAAGCAGGCTCCAGGCTCCAAGCTGTCAGCACAAAGCCCAACGTGGGCTCAAACCCATGGATCATGAGATCATAACCTGAGTTGAAGTCGAACACTTAACCAACTGGGCCACCCAGGTGCTCTTGGAACACCTTTCCAATCTGAGCCTCTGGGGCAATCACTTCTTTCCCCCTTTCTTGCCTTCGTCATTATCTAAAATAGTCTTGTTTGCTTTTTTATTTCTTGTCTGTTTTCCCTACTAGAAAATATATTTCACCAGGGGAAGGAGTGAATCCGATTCAGAGCTACTTCCAGAAGCTCGAACAGTGCCTCATCTATTGAGGGTGCTGAACACAGATTGGTTGAATAAACGAACGAACACATGAATTAGCTAGATGAACTTAGGTAAGTGACTCTGACCATGCAGTGTCTTTATGGGACCACTAATGTGCGTGCTGGTCATTGGCAGGGTCTGTGGTTTGTACGCACATGTGTTCAGCATGATGCCTGGTACATGTAGGTGCTTAAACTGGAAGTCTCAGCAACAGTACTTATTATCTGAGCCTAGGGCTGTCTCCACTCCCTGCTCCAGCCTTGTGTTCTTCAGTCCTCCAGAGCTCCCCTGCCTGGCCCTGGCAGGCCCCATCACCCCATCCTCGAGGAGCTGGCAAGGCCAAGAACATGGCTGCAGCAATGAAAGGAAACGAGATTGGAAAGGATACTTAATTCTAAAGGATTGTCCCTAAACCCAGAAACGACACATTAAATCAGAGTCCTTCCCATAACTCATAGTCTATCTCCATGGAAATGGGCACCATATGGAGTTAATTAGTAGAACAACAAAACAATCAATTAGTTCCTTAATTAGTTTTACTAAGAAATGATAACAAACAAACACAAACACTTTATTCCAACTAATGCCTGAGCAGCAGTGATAGCTTAATGGCCTCGGGAAGCCAGCTCCGGCTCTGGGCCCCTGCGAATGGAGATTTATTCCCACGATATTGACAGGTTCCCTGGTCTCTGTCCAGCTAGGGCGTTTCATCTTTATGATCAATTATTTACAATATCTGAACACAGCTGAGGGGTCGTCTGGGAGCTTTTCTTTCTAGAGAGGGGAGGGAAAAAATGCAATAACTCAAATCATATGAAGTCACCAGACTCCAGAATGATCATTCCCTGAATCATTTATTTGACAAACATTTACTGGGCATTTTCTAGGTGCCAGGCACACAGCTGGGCTTGGGGCAGAGAAAGGGGGGGAAAGAAGTGATTGCCCCAGAGGCTCAGATTGGAAATGTGAGTGAGCACAGTTACCACCGTCAGGTTAAGTGTGGAGTAGGGGGTGAGCAGAGCCCCGGGCAGGGATCCGAGGAGGATTTAAGGAGGAGGTTGGTGACGGTGGAGCCTCCTGGAGTGAGAAAATGAAGATCTTTCTCAACAGGTAGCCTGAGCAAATGGAAGGAACAGGAAGGCTGGGATTTAGAAGTCGCTGACCCTCTAGGTTTGGGGCTGCATCAAAACTCATCTCTTTCCTCCTCCATAAAACAGGGAGAATGACACCCCGGCTTCTTCTCCCAAAGGGTTGTTAAGAGGATCAACTAGATGTGGAGGGTACTTGTAAACTTGTAAACCACAAGTGTTTCACACAACCAGATGGTCCATTTCTCTGCTATTAACCAACCGCTAAGTCAAAAGTGGATAAGAAGGATATTCCTGTCCTATGAAGGAGACAAATCACACCTAGGCAATGTCTTAATCGCATCACTAGTACCTGAATGCTATCAGTTACGTCTTCATCAAATTCCATTTTCCTCTCCGGGCTTTAGTAACACTTATCTTTCCTGCTCCATTGGACACCTTTAACCAAAGACACTTTTTCTGTTGTTTGTCCATAAAGGATCGAGTTTTTAAGCCAATGAGGGCTCTGAATCTTGGAGAGGCAGCTTGATGCAGAGGTGGGGGTGTGGATTCTAGGCTAGATGCCTGGATTTAGATCTCAGCTATGCCCGGTGCCTTTGTGAGACCTTGAGCAGTTTCTTTAATCCTCTCCAGTTTCCCTATCTGTAACATGGAAATTAATAATAATAACAATAATAATCAACCTCACTGGGTTACTGTGAGGCTTGAATGTCCTAATGTCGGGAATTGCTTAATGAATCTTTAGTATGTGGACATTAGGAAGCGTGTTTATATTATTACTAGTTTCTCTTGTGGCTTCAGGGTTGTTAGGAAAACTTCCCTTTGAACCACGAGTTTCTCAGTGAACACAACGCATTTCCCTTCTGTCTGTGCTTGTTCCTCTAAGTTCCAGCTAACCAGAGTGAGAGGCTATTAGGGAGACAAAAGGCAAGCATCTTTTTTCAGTTCTTAGGCTCTGCGATTAAACAATGAAAACCAGTACAATCACTGTCTCTCTCCACTTCAGCAAGGGGGAGCCTCCAGCCAGACCCTCAGTTTTTCCCCCAGACTGAAGAAAATAATTTTACCCTCTCACTTCCAATCAATATCTTTGCCGAGTCTATTGTGAGCTGATAATTTAAATACAATTGTCTCCTTAGTAACTGTCCTTTGAAAAGCCTGCCTTCTTGCCTTTGAAAGAGATTGCAGTTACAAAATTCACAGGTTCTGCCAGAAACTTTTTTTTCCCCTCCAGGAAGGAGCATCCTTCCCAAAATAAACTCTTTAAAACCTGGAACAGCGTTTCTAAAGTAAAAGTTAAAAAAAAAATTTTTTTTCTAATTACACAGGTAACTGAATAGGGTTTTAAACAGAGGAAGGAGAGGTTTTATGATGGTCTCCAGTCCTCGATCCAGGATGGGCTGGACGGGGCCGGGAGAAAGAGGGCAGGGAGAGCTGAGGTGTAGAGGCCATTTTCTCCATTTTTTTCCATCTTCTTCCACCCCAATTTGTGCCAGAGATTTAGTAGCCATACCCAAGACAGCATGGGGTCTGGGTCTGGGATTCAAGCCCTGTCCTCTGTCTCCAAGCCCAAAGGGTTTTGGCCACCAACATGGGGCCCCTGCGACTTCTTGGGGGATGTTTAATGTACAAATGCAAAGAACAAAAGGTTTCTAGAGGAACCAACCCACATTGGAATCACTGGGTATGGTGACCGCTCGTCCCACCTGGCAACATGGGAGGGGGTTTCTGGGACCGGGGATTTGTGATGCCTAAAGTCCTGGGTGAACCCGGAAGCAGGTCACCTGACTGCTAGGCAGCTCTCTAGTGATTTGTGAGGTGGGAAACAAAGGCAGAGGAAATGGCAGATAGAACTAACTTTCCTTATAACCTGCAGCCCATTGACAAACACTTGAGGCAGGCAGAGTAAAATGTTTCTTCAGGAGCTCCCTACTGTCTTAATGCTAATGTTTTGCTTGAGGGAAAAATAAACTTAGCTCAACAATAGCTAGGCCTCCAGGATCCTGTGAGTCTTTTTTAGCATATGAAAATCTCACTGAAAGCTTCCCCCAGACTCTATCTGCCCCAACTCCATAGTGTATAACCAGTCTCTCCTCATGGGGCAGCTCTTCCTGCCCATCATCCTGTCCCCTTGCTTCAGTAAAATCACTTTTTTTGCACCGATGAGTCTTCAAGAATTTTTTCTTGGGGCGCCTGGGTGGCTCAGTAGGTTAAGCGTCCGACTTCGGCTCAGGTCATGATCTCGCGGTTCCTGAGTTCAAACCCCGTGGTGGGCTCTGTGCTGACAGCCAGCTCAGAGCCTGGAGTCTGTTTCAAATTCTGTATCTCCCTCTCTCTCTGACTCTCCCCTGCTCACGCTGTCTCTCTCTCTCTCAGAAATTTTTTTAAAAATTAAAAAAAATTTTTTTTTTAAATTTTTAAATAAAGGGAATTCTTTCTTGCCTCTCGGCTCTGGATCCCCACCATCACCCCAAAACCTCATCAATCTGGGGGAGATTTGGGCTTCAATGTCCTCACCTGGCAGCAATAATAGTGGGCGGGTGTTATGATGATAAAATTAAATGACCACAGTGAATGATAAGTTTCCTTCCTTCCTCTCCTGACTCGCTCAACAAGGAGCTCTTGAATTTCTTGAGCTGGAAAAAGCTGTACTCAGCTTCAAAGTGAAAATGATGATTCTTCCCCAGGTTGGCCCTGATGGCGGGAGGCAGAGGAATGAGACAGGTATTCCAGAAAGTCCCATACTCAGAGATAACGGTCCTTAGGGACTCCCCCCAAATGCCACCCACAATGTGAGAAATCAAAAATTAGCTTCTCGGCTGCTTTTGGCAGCTGTGATTAATCATTCTGTAATGAGACAGTGGAAGCACAACTATTTATTTGCATTGGATCGGGAAGATTACAGAATATAACATTTTCATAAATTTGTTAGGATTCTAGATATACGTTAGCGTGATGAATAGTTTGGGCTGCGATAGATGTTTTCGTTTCAATAAAGTTATTTTGGGGACATATTTACATGATGAAATAACCTATTATTTATCCAACTGCATTTTTATGAACTAATTTTTCTTTTTGTGCCGACTTGCAATGGTGATTCATTACTTTCTGCCCTTCAATTTTTCTTTCCTTATAAATGGTTTCTTGTTTATTATTTTAAAGTGTATGTCTCCCTTCAGATCCATCGACCAGTTTTGCATGGGCTCTTTGCTCTAAAGCAAACAGCTTTCAAGAGCCCAGGGAATTCAAATTAAATGAGTTAGTTTACTCTAATTGTGTCTGAGGTCTACCGTTTGCTGGGTATAGACCCTGGGCTAGTCATTGTCTTTCCCTGAGACTCCATCTCCTAACGTGGAGGGACTTTGACACACAATATGTGCTCCATGAATACTTGCTAAAAAAATGCACAAGGTCAGAGTGAAGGCATCTGTATGGCTGTGGGAAAGTTTCAGGTTGTAAGGGTCATTATCAAGACAGGCTTCTTTTCGTGTCATTTTTTCTGTTTCCCAGAGAAATGTATATGGGAACATTGCCTTCTGTACCAGCCTGCCATTTTATTCATCAACAGTAAGAAAAGGCTATCAATTCCTAAAAGGCTTTGGACATCTGCTACTTTAATGAGTTTGGGGAATTAAGTTCCTCAGGAAAATAGTTTTTGGAGGGGGGTTGTGGGGAGAGAAGGAGGATGCATTTTATACCTACTTCTTTCAAATAAACCAAGCCAGCCAAACCAAAGCAAAAAGTGAAATCGATGCAGATTGTAATAATATGATTAGGGAGAGAGCTATCAGGATAATTCAGAAGGGTATGTAGATTCAGGGCACCTGCATGGCTCAATCAGTTAAGCGTCCAATTCTTGATTTAGACTCAGATCATGATCTCATGGTCTTGAGATCAAGCCCCACATTGGGCTCTGTGCTGAGTGTGGAGCCTACCTGAGATTCTCTCTCTCTCTCTTTCTCTCTCTTCCTCTCTTTCTGCCCCTCCCCACCTCAAAATAAATAAATAAAATTTTTAAAAAAGGGAAAGTAGATTCAAGAACAACTAAGCATTAGGAGTTTTAATCTGCATTGCTGTGTGACCTTGAGCAAACCTTGGCCCTCTCTGGGTCTCAGTTTCCTCATCTGTGAGACAAGAAAGTTGGGTAAGGTGGTCTTGGGTTATTCATAGTTCTAAGAGTTTAGTTCAGTGTTTCTCAAACTGGGGTCATGAAACTTGGGGGTCTGCAAATATATTCTTGAGGCCCCTTGTGTATGAGAATTTATTATTATTGTTTTGCTTTTATTTCCTTCTTTATTTTTATAAGTTTTATAGCCAAAGCTTCTCTAGCAGGGCTAATTCATCACTGAAAGGCATTTTCATACAGTAAGACTTCATTTTATCAACTTGATGGTTTTCAAACCTGGGTCAGAGGATGTGGAGAAACTGGGGTGCCCTGTGAAAAGCACTTTCTTTTAGAGAGGACTTATACATTATTCAAATTCTAGAAATAGTGGTTAGCTTATATCTGTCAACACAGAGTTGTCAAATCACAAGAAAGAAAGATGAAAACCTTGATTCATGAAATTACCAAGAATGAGAGTAAAATACTGCAGAGCAGGCAGTGGGAGGGGGTGATCATGGTTCTGTGTATCATTTTTAGTGGCAGAAGGAGGCAGGAGATAGTTTAAGTCATTCATTCATTCATTCATTCATTCATTCATTCAACAAATACTCACCGAATATTTACTATGAGTTCAACACCCACAAAGCACAAGTACTGAGGAGACAGTAAAATTATTCAGTCTCTGCCTTCCAGATGGTCACAGTTTAGTGGGGCAGCTGGACGAGTAAAGTGGGTAGTGTAGTCCCATGTGATGAGGGCGGTGTTAGAACAAACATGGCTGCCACGGAGTCTGGAGGAAGGTAGCCTGGTATGTGGTGAGAGTGAGGACAGTGAGCTGGGCCATGAAGGAAGAGTAAGAACTTTCAGAGAATTGGGAGATGAAGCTGGAGGCAGAAAGAATGGGTTGCACAAAGAATGATAATGAGAGAGGAGGGATGGAGCGGAGCAGCCAGTAGTTTACTCAGTCTGGAGTAGGAGGGCTGAGGTGGGAACACTGAGAGGCTCCAATCTTGAAGAGCCGTGTGGACCTGAGAGAGGAATTTGGTCCTTTTCCTAAGGCAATGGGGAGTTATGGAAAGTTTGTAATCAAGAGAGTGACACAACCAGATGTAGGTTACTAAGACCCTATTGACAGCACTTTGTGTGTAGGAGACTGGAAGAAGCCATTCTGGAGGTAGGAGCACGGGTAAGGGGAAGGGATGCCGTGTCCAGGGGAGAGATGCAGGCCAGGTCTGTGGGAGAGGAGGTGGGCAAGGGCATGGGCACTGGGCTGAGTGAAATTTAGGGAGATTCGGTGGAGATTAGATACGAGAAGTGAAGGAGCAGGAGACCCCAGGAGGACTCCTAGGCTCTGGACTTGAATGCTGTTTGCTGAAATCAAAAGAGGAGCAGGTGGGGTGAAAACAGTTTTGTGCCATGATTAGAACCTGGATCTGAGTCTGAATCCTATTCAGTTGCTTACTTGCTCGGTGACTTAAGGCAGGTTTCATCCTCCTGAAGAAAATAGTCTCTTTCATCCATCCTTTCTGTCCTGAAGAAAATAGTCTCTATGCCATGTTCTGTCTGGGAGGCTGAGATAAGGCAATGGATGTAGTAGGAACATCAGAAAGGGTGATTGTCACCAACTTTTGTGTTTACATTCCAGTGAGATGATCTTCCTCTACCTTCCCCAGCGTAACAGAGCAAACTTCTTAGAAGTTGGGACATGGGGCACCTGGGTGGCTCAGTTGGTTGAGCATCTAACTCTTGATTTTGCCTCAGGTCATATCTTGAGGCTTGTGAGATCGAGTCCCATGTTTGGCTCTGCACTGAGCATGGAGCCTCTTGGGATTCTCTCTCTCTCTCTCTCTCTCTCTCTCTCTCTCTCTTCCTCCCTCTCACTGCCCCTCACCTGCTTGCACTTTCTCTCTGTCAAAATAAATAAAAGTTGGGACATGAATTTCTTGTAGAGAAGATGTTGTCTTTGTTTATGAAAATGTCTTTATGGGGCAGAGGGGCCCTAGGAGATAAATCATTAAGAAGAGATACCCAAAGTGCTGTTTTACTTAGGAAGTTGAGGTGAGAGAGAAGTCAGGGAGGGGCAGAGATGAATGGGAGCTAGAGGTGATGAGAGGGATGCTTGGGGGAAGTGCAATGGAAATTCCTTGACGTGATGGGACCAGAAGACCTCTTAAAAACCTGGGGCGCCTGGGTGGCTTAGTCGGTTGGGCGTCCGACTTTCGCTTAGGTCATGATCTCGCGGTTCGTGGGTTCGAGCCCCGCGTCGGGCTCTGTGCTGACTGCCAGCTCAGAGCCTGGAGCCTGTTTCAGTCTGTGACTCCCTTTCTCTCTGACCCTCCCCTGCTCACGCTGTCTCTCTCTCTCTCCTAGAAATAAATAAAAATATTAAAAAAAAAAAAAACCGTGATGCCTAATGTTTGCTGTAAAATTGTTTGACTTCAGATGATGTGAATCCCTTCTCCAACTCCCTACCCCAAATGATCAGTAAAGTGGACTATGCCCAATAATGCTATGTGTGCATGGAAAGTTTCTGGTGATGACTGTGGAGAGATCTGGGTCTCTCACTGGCACTAGGGGGTGGGGGTAGAGGAGAAACATGAGCCGAAGGGAAATGTTCCATTAATAGATACATTCTACAGAAGCAAGAGGTCAAGTTTAGGATGACCTTGGAGGGCTCTGAGCTTCCACAGGTGTGGAATAGAAGGTCAACCTGATTATCATCTTCATTCATTCATTTTTTCAACACATATTTATTGGCGGCCTGTAATGTGTCAGTCACTGCCACGGGCACTAGGAATATAGCTGCAAGCATAACAAAGTTCTTGCTCTTAGAAAGCTGCATTCTTATTGAAGGGACTTACTAAAAATTAACAGAAAAATATGTGATACCATGTCAGGTAGCACAAGAGTTATTAGCAAAAATAAAACAGATGAGAGAAAGACACAGGGTGGTAATTAAGAAAGCATAGCTGAGGAAGTTTTCCTTGAGGAGGTGAGTTTGAGCAGAGACTCAAGTTAGGTGAAGGGGAAAGACACAGGGAGATCCCTGGATAGAGCTGCAAGGCGGAAGGAGCGAGAGCTTTCTCCTCGTTTTGCTTGTGACAGTGGGCAAGGGACAAGCTCTCAGCCTTCAGTGTTGTCATCTGAGTTTAGGATTGACATCAACCTCCTGTGGTCGAGGGAAGGTTCCAAGAGATCACAGGTTATTTAGAAATAGAACACCCAACCCGAATACAAGGGAATGTGGAAGACCCAACCAAGGACATGAGCTAATTCCACTTTTTGCTGTGAGTTTGGTTTGGACCACACCTAGGTGAATTGTGAGAGCTCTCTGGGGAGTTTTCCAGGTGTGGGAACTCAGCTGGACCATGTATTAAACTGTGAATGTCCAAACTCTGCTGAAATGACCTGGGAGAAGTGCCTTAATATAGACTATTTCTAGAGGCTCATGAATTCTGTATTACAACGAGCCATCCCATGATTTTGCAATTGTCTTGCTGATAATACAGTCCCTGATGTATTTATCATCACAACTCAGGCAGAAAGACCTGATAAATCTTGGCTGCATGAGGACTTGGCTACTTTGATCTCATTCCTTGCTTAACCCTTCACCCCCTGGCCAATCCCTTTTGAAGAATTACATGGAAGTACTGGCATTATCTTTGCTTTTCCCAGGACCTGGAGATATTTGTCATTCCTCTTGGCTGCTGCAGCAGACATTGTTGGTTGCCTACCCAGTAGCCATTATTCTTTCTCATTAGTGAGGCTGAAAATACCAGATATTGTTTTCCCAGTGTCCTTGTAGCATCGATATGTGTATCAATTATCTAATGTCATAATAGCGTTGTGGAACAAACCTCCCCAAAACTCAGTGGCTTCACACAGTGAGCATTTATTTAGCTCATGAGACTGGGGTTGTCTATTTAGTCAGAGCTCAGCTGTGTGTTTCTTCTGGACTTAACTGGGCACATTGACATGTCGCCTGGTTGGTTGGCCATCATTGGGGACCACTGGGGTGACTGAGCTTTGTGTGTCTCATCCTCCATCAGGGTAGCCCAGGTACGATCTGCTGGCAACTCTGATGCTGGGCCAGCACCTACTCCACATCTGGAAGCACTTACTCACCTGTGGAGGACCAAGAAGAAATCACCAAGTTTAGTTGAACCTTAGTCAATGCTCACATTATGGGTAGAAGTGCCTTCTAGGGACTGGCTCACAGAATGCCACTCCTAGTAGCCTTCTGACTCCTCTCTGCCTGCCCCATGGGCTTGTTTGATCCTTGAAATCCAGTCTCTGCCTTCGGAATCAGACTGTCTTTAATGTGGAGCTCTTGATGTTTCAAAGTAGACTTTCTTACCGACCTGTTAACCTGTGAACCCCTGGCTGTGGTTTCTTGCCCTTGCATTGCAATATCTGCTCTGTGACTCTGCTCCAACCTGTCCTGCTACCCATGACCTCACACTGACAAGGGAAGACATTGTCATGCTCTGCTGTGGCTGTTCACAGACTCATCTTTACTTCCCTGTAGGCTCTGCGATCTTTCAGGGTGGGAATCTATCTTCTCACATTGTAGCCTCAGTGCCTAGAAAGGCCTTTGGTACATGGTGGATATTCTACTCAAGCAGGAGTCCAAACTAAGCTATAATAAAGTCAAACTGGAAAAAGAAGCAGTGATTATTCAGAGCAAGACAGGTTCATTAAAAATAAATTCTGTTTCTTTTCTTTCTTTCTTTTTTTTTTTTTTTGATAGAGACTAAGCTGTTTGGGAAATAATGTCCTGACTCTTCCTCTGGGTATGAGGAGAGATGAAAAGATACAGATGCATTCCATTTGGAGATGTTTTCCTAACCCTGAGCCCCACACCTCCTCTGTTGTGACATCGTCACTCTTGGTTGGTATCCCCTTCAGTGTCTTTTTCACTTGACTGTGTGTTCTGAAAAGGCAGGGAAGGGGTCTGTCTTGTTACTTCATTCATAGACCTCAGAAGAGTGAATGGCCCACAACAGACACTTAATAAAGAATGAAAGAATGAACTGACACTGTCTCAATTGTGATGGTCAGAATAATGGTCCCCCAAAGATGTCCATGTCTTAAACTCCAGAGCCTGGGGACATGGTAAATTACATGATGAAGGGAAATTAAGGTAGCAGATGGCCCTGAAGATGCTAATCAGCTGACTTTACAAATAGTTTATTGTCAAATTGGTTTCCCTATAACACCCAGTGCTCATCCCCACAAGTGCCCTCCTCCATGCCCATCTACCCCCTCCCCCCAACATCCATCAGTCCTCAGTTTGTTTCTCAGCACTCAACAGTCTCTCATGGTTTGCCTTTCTCCCTTTCCCCCACCATTTCCCCCTTTCTTCTCCCCCATGGTCCTCAGTTAAGTTCCTCCTAATCCTCCTATACGTGCAAACATGTGATATTTGTCCTTCTCTGCCTGACTTATTTCGCTCAGCTTAACACCCTCAAGTTCCATCCATGTTGCTACACATGGCCAGATTTCATTGTTTCTCATTGCCATGCAGTATTCCATGGTATAGATAAACCACATCTTCTTGATCCATTCGTCCGTTGATGGACACTTAGGCTCTTTCCATGTTTTAGCTATTGTGGAGAGTGCTGCTATGAACATTGGGGTCCATGTGCTCCTAGCTGAAGATGCTAATCAGCTGACTTTAAATTGGGAGAGTGTCCTGGATTGTGTGGATAGCCTTAATATAATCCCAAGGATCCTTATAAACATAAGAGTGGGGGTAGCACAGGAGGCCAGAGTGATGCAGACTCAGAAGTCTCCCCCTGATGGCTCTGAATATGCAGGGGAAGGGCTGCCAGCCAAGGGGTGCAGGTGGCCTCCAGAAGCTTGAGAAGAACATCCACTTTGCACTAAGTGCCATACTAGACACATGAGATACAGTGATGGGTGCTGGTGGCCTCTAGAAGCAAGGAAGGGGATCCCTCTCACCCCCATGAGACTGGAAAAGAAATGCAGTCTTTGTTGACACCTTGATTTCAGCCCCGTGAGCCCCATTCTTGGGCTCCCAGCCTATACAACAGTAAGATAAATGGACTTGGGTTGTTTAAGCTGCTAACTTTGTGGCAGGTTGTTGCATCCACCATGGAAAACAGACACTTCCTGCTATGGGCTGAATGTTTTGTCCTCCCCAAATTCACATGCAGAAATCCTAAGGCCCAAGGTGATGATATTAGGAGACAGGGCCTTGGGAGCTGATAACGTCATGAGGGTGAGGGTTCGTGAATGGGGTTAGTGATAAAAGAGGCTCCAGAGGGCTCCTGGCCCCTCCTGCCACATGAGTGGCAGTACTCGCGAAGTCTGTGGCCTGGAAGTCATGTCACCTGACCATGCGGTCAGATTTCCAGCCTCCAGAACTGTGAGATATAAATTCTGTTGTTAACCACCCAGTCTGTGGCATTTTGTAAAAGCAGCCCAAATGGGCTAAGACAGATCCTCTTACCCTGGATGCCCTGGGAGGATGCCCTGCTCACTTCCTAGAGATTTTCACTGTTAAAAAAATTCTGGACCTGGACTAAAACTCTGGGAAATTGGTTAATGACCCTCAAGCTTGCTACTACTAATCAGCAGTGTGTCCAATTAAGTCCTTTGGATCTTAGTTTCTCCACCTGTGAAATAAAAGCCCTTTCCTTCCCTATGAAGTCCCTGGATGGGACTATGAAGCTATGAAGTTCCTGGATCTGTATGGAACAGGCCCTCCTCTTTGTCAGCCTGACAGCAGCCTTCTCTCCTCCTAACCTAGTTCAAAGGTCATTGTCGTCTAGTGGCTTTCTTTCAGGCTTCCATTCCTACCAGGAAGATCCAGTAGGTTGGTCTGTCTATCTGTCTGTCTAGCTGGCTAGCTACATAGTAGCTACCTTTATCTATCTATCTATCTATCTATCTATCTATCTATCTATCTATCTAATCCATCTATCTACCTAATCTACCTTATCTTATTTATCCTAGATAAATAAGTATCTATAAGTATCTATGTATCTATCTACCTTATCTATCTAATCTATCTGTCATCTATCATTTACTTTCTGCTGTTTTATATATAGTCATTTATCTTTGAGCTCATACTTTAAATGCCTGGATTTACATATCTCTGAAGCCCCAGTGCCTGAAAAATAGTAGGTGTTCAGTAAACCCTTGTCGACCAGAAGACACTCAACTTGAAAGATCTTATTAGAGCCCTTTAGTCTTCACCCTTTCAGCCAGGCTCAGCAGGTACCTACTCTCCTTTCCTCACTTTACCAGCCAGGAAACTGAGACTCAGAGGGTGGGAAGGGCCTTGCCCAGAGCCCCACACAGCATTTCCTAGGCAGAGCTTAGAAATCAGGTGCCCTGACATATGGTCCACCTTTTTTTTTACTCCACCAAGTGGCTCTTCTTTATTAAAGTGACATTAACTGCTGTTGCAAGAAGTCCTGAAAATGTTATGGGTTCACATGGTAGTTTGTTTTGGGTTCACATAAAATCTACTGGCTGGGGGATGGGCCTCTGCCCTCTCCAACGTGTGACCTTCAAGATCACCTTGGGTGTCGAGGTCCAGCTGGCAGTTGGAAAAAGACAGAGAACAGAAGAACACATGGGAGTTTTTCATAGGCCAGGCCTGGAAGGGACATATCCAGCTCTGCCTGTGTTCTGTCGGCTGAAACACAGCATGGGAGACAGAGTCCAGCGGGGAGCCTGGGAGGAAAGCAGGAACTGCCTTAACAGACAGCTGCCAATCTCTGTCGTGCCATCTTGGTTCCTCATGTGTGCTTCCATTTCTATCGTTACATTTTAATATTTTCCTGCACCCACCTACAGCTTTCCACAGGCCCCGAGTGGGCCAGAGGTCTATCAAGCAGTGTTGATACTATTATTATTGTTGTTATTTACTCTAATAATAGAGGGAAGTGGCAGACAGGAACCAACTTGAACTCCTTCGCAGCGTTTAACCCGAAGCACGTTCTGCCAGGCAATTTCCTCTTAATCTTTAAACCTATGTGTATTTCAAGGGAAATTTAATCCTTGTGTTTCTGATTCATTTGCACTTAACTCATCAAAATGTTGCTTTGTAAGGCATGTTTGATGTACAAGAAGGCTCCTAAGCCCTTTCATAAGCCCTTCAAATGCCTTTTCTCTTTGAAGCAGAAGCTTGCGTTCTTCCTGCGCTAAACAGAGCTAAGACCCAGAGAAAGTCTTCAGCTGCCTTCCAACCCCAGAGGCCACAAATTAGGGTGGTTTGTACAGGTCAGCAGTGGAAGCTGCCCTCACTTCCAGGGTGGAGGGAAGACAAAATTCTGTGGTTAAATGCCCGTGGGGAGTGAAGTTGCAGAAACCCTCATTTCTTCCTTGCTGCTCGCAGACGGCAAAGGCCTGCTCCTCCTCCCGTACTCGGAACTCCGCTCCTCTCCGAAGACCTCTTAGGAAGTAAGCAAGGTGCCTTACTTGCATTAACTCATGTCATCTTGTCAAGTCCCATGAAGTAGGTATTAATTTCAGTTTCCTTTTGCAGAGGAGGAAGCCAAAGAACAGAGTGGGTAAGTATCTTGCCCAAGGACCCACAGCATAGCGCTGACTACATTTAACCACAGAACCCCCAAAGCTCTCCAGCGGGAGGCACCCACCCAGTCCCTTCTGTGTCTGCATCAATATCAGAGATCCTGGCCCAGAGCAAGCCCCCGAGAACCACCTGAGAGGCTCGAGAGTGTGGTGTTGAAGAGCAAAGAGCCAAATCCTGCACTCTTGTCCTTTGCTGAGGTCTGGGAGAAGATACGTAAGCACCAAATGCCTCCTTTTGTTCATCTATCAAATGAGAATGATGCTTGCATCTCTCTATGGGTCATGAGGATTAATTGAGTTAAGACACAGAAGGTTCTTAAAATGTGGCCTGACCCATGAAGCATGCTTGGTAAATATTTGTTAGATATTATAACCAAATGAAGATGTGAAAGGCATGCATATATCAGTTTTCGAGAAGCAGGATGCAGGGAGGGCCCTTGGATGTTTTGGAAGACAGACTCAGACTCGGAAGAGCCTCAGTAGCTTGCAACCCCAGATGGAATCCTGTAAAATGCAACATAGTGCGGTTAACTACCTATCATGTGCTCAGGTCTCAAACATTGGGAGCACGGGCTTAAGATGGGCGAGATACTTTGAAGGCCCAGCGCCTGTCAAAGGTACATAGGCATCAGTGTTGATAGTCAGCCCAATCCTTTGTTATGTCAGTGTCCGGCTACAAGGCTGTCATCAGGAACACATTGTCTAGAACAGAGAAAGAGCCTGTTCTCTCCTAGGCACTCAATCTATACCAGGAGAAATGCAGAAGTTGATGGAATCCCACTTTATGATTTTTACCTCGCATATATTTGTTACAATTATTGACCATTTCAAAACTTGAAAAAAATGAGGAGGAAGAAAAGATGATCTGAACTGGACAGCTTCCTCTTACTTGTTTGTTATATTTCCTTCTCTGTAATCTCTTAATACATGATGTAGTCATATCATAGAAGTGAGTTGGAGTTTCTCAGCCTTCTAAGATCCAGATACATTTGGCTCAGATTTTCATTAAGCCCGAACATCTCAAGATTTCTGCAGAGACCTTGGGAGCTTACGTTATTCCCACTATCTCTGACCTAGACGTCTTGTCTCTCACCTTCTTATTCTTGGATTTGCTTTTGGTTTTCTGTCTTTGGAAGAAGACAGAGGACAGATTTCTACTGTGCACAAAGAATGGTTATTCCTTCTTGCAAATGGACCTTTCTACCAGTGCAAATACACGTATATGACTGGGGCATCGTGTGCCAAAGAACTTTTACTGGTGGACTGAGGAGTAAGGTGGAAGGGAGACAGGTTTGCCATAATCCAGGTAGTACAGGGCTTTGGCCAGGGTGGCTTGGATGAGGCGATGCAGTGTGATCAGAATTGTGTTCTGTTCTAAAACAGAGCCAAGAGGAGAGAAAGGGAGGAGTCAGGCATAACTCAAAGTTTCGTGGCCTGAGCACTTTGGTGAATGAGGAAATTAACTGCGATGGGGAATGAACACTAGGAGTGGAGTAAGTCAAGTGTGATTCTTTTCCTTGAAACCTGCCCTTGGCTTTGTCTCACACTCTGGATAAAATCCACAGTTCTCATGATGGCCTCCAAGATCATTCATAATCTGGCCTCTTGCTTGCCCCCTGATATCATGTCCTGCTGCTCCAGAGGCAAAGAAAGGCTGTGCTCTTCTTTCATCATGGTCTTTGTGCTTGCTATTCCCTCTGCCTGGTACTCTCCCTGGATACCGTCATGGTCCTCACCATGGTCCACATACACTGTGTGTTCCAAATCCCATCTAAGACCAAGAACCATTGATCCTGAGGCCATCCCATGCCTAGAGATGGAGGGGCATTAGGGTTAAATCTCAATTCATACCAGCTAGGAAAATAAAATATTATCAAGTAGACATTGTAATAAACATATTTTCATGGAAAGCTACAAATCCTTGTAGTTACACTTTGAAACCAGGTAAGAAGCAGTTGCTGAGCTCCTTCCAAACAGGCATGTTGAGATGGTAGCCATGGTTGGGTGCGATGATGATCATAATTTCCCTCAAATCACAAGACCCCACTTCCTTCATTAAATGGTCAAAGCTTTACTTAATTACTTCCTGCAAGAGAGAGTTATTTTTATTCTTTATACCTTTCTGGTCATCCATTGTTAGATAACTCAATTCATTTAAAAGTTCTTCTTCGAATGAGACTACAATTGGCTCCTTGGAGCCTCCTGGTTAGCTCTGTTTCTCTGGCCACACAGAGTAGTCCTGCTTTGTTTGCTCTGCGATAACCTTAAGGAATTTGTGCTGAGAAAACAAATGTCCCTGAGTCTTCTCTTCTTTTGGTTAAATCATTCCAATTCTTTCATCCATTTCTCAGAAACGTGGTTGTCAGGGCAGCTCACAGCCTTATGGTCTGGGTTCATGCTCCCTTTTCCTCTGTCCTTCAAGGCACCATGTAATAGGTGCTCAATAAACTTCAGCACCTTGACTTGCTGTGGTGATCTTGGTGATACCGTTAGTGTGAATCACATATGTACGAAGTGCAGGAACCATTCCCAGCACCGCAAGGCCGCTCAGCTAGGAATTATTGGAGGAAAGATTCCAACCAGGGCTATTGCTGATATTTATTAAGTGCCCATTATTTGCTGAGCACTTTTATATAACTTATTGAATTCTCAGTTCAACTCTGGGACATATATACATCATTATCTCTATTTTGTGGACAAGGAGACGGACATTTCCCTAGTGACATAATCCGTCCAAGGTCACCTAGTTTGTAAGTG
Source organism: Hyaena hyaena (assembly GCF_003009895.1). Classification (NCBI taxonomy): domain Eukaryota; kingdom Metazoa; phylum Chordata; class Mammalia; order Carnivora; family Hyaenidae; genus Hyaena; species Hyaena hyaena. The sequence goes on from NW_024080722.1 coordinate 1,966,367, forward strand.
GCAGAACCTAGCTTTCAACTAGGTCTGCTCTGCTTTCAAATGAAAGCTCTGTCTGCACTTCTGGGCTACAAGACATCTAAAGAGATCATTAAGTACATAACCTCTACCTACACCCACAACCAAGCAATGCACGCACTGGGAAATAGCTCGGCGTTCATAATGTATGGCAGGCGAGGTTTATACATAAGGAACCGTGACACTAATGCCATTATATTAAAAGGGCGAGAATTCCAATAAGTTTCCGAGTGCACGTGTTACAGTAGATTCTTTGCTCTCTCCCCAAGCAAGTCTACAGCTTTCTGTTGATTTGATTCGCCTCACACAGTTATTACAGCAAGATTCCCCCAGTGTCCCAGCCTCCCCTTCAGCTCTCATTTTAGACTTCCCTCCTAGATGCAGCCATTTAAATGCATATCGGCAGCAATTGAGCCCACCAGATTTCTCTCCCATTAGCTGAGAAGATGGTACCGTTAGTTATCTATCTGAGCTGAGTGAAAAATCTGGCGGGCTAGGCAAAATTGCTTTGTGACATGACCTGGTTTTGCCTGTGTTAGCAGAGGGGTGACTGGCAGTGAGATCCGGGTGAGGTGGGAGGGGAATGTCGCAGAAGGGGGGAGGGGCTTGTTGCGGGGACACGAGAATGGAGGTGGGGAAGGGAATGCGAGCAGACAGGTACACGGGGATGGGTATGCACCCGTACCTACAGCATGGAGTTAATATGCGAAGTAGGTTGTACGTGTCAGAGGAGGGTTTAGATGAGAATGGAGCTATATGCATGTAAGTGGTAGGTGGGTGTAAATTGCTTGGATGGGTGAATATGCTGTCAGGGTCTCTGAGGCAGCTCATGGCTTACTGTGAGGGCCAATAGGCTCTAATTACCGACCCTTAGGTTTAGGAAGGCTCACCCACCCGGTTGAGGACTGCTGGATGGGGGGACATGTCCCCCAACATGGCGGACACGTTGCCCAACATAGCGGCCCTACTAGGCAGGATTTCGGGCAGGGAGGAGCCGAGAACTGTCCACTCGGAGCTCAAGTTTGTTCCCAAGGGGGGCTGAGCTGAGCTGAGCTGAGCTGAACATGCTCAGTATTTCTTTCCCATGTCACAGGTCATATAGTATATGTCTCCCCAGGTCCCCTGGGCAGAAAGGGAGGGAGAGAGAGGGAGAGAGAGAAAGAGAGAAGGAGTTATACTAATTGTGCTCTTACTCCCTGGAGGAAACATCAGGACCCGGGAAGCAGGATTCCCTATTATCACATCTGTTCCCCCTAGCACCCAAGCCCTAGCAGGAACCCCTTCAACGGATGGCCCAAGAGAATGAGAGTGAGAAGGCAGCTCCACGGTAGGGACACGTGGAGGAACGTGTGGTTGGCTGGATGGGTGGGTGATTGATGCCTGGGCTTGACGCTCTCTGGGTCAGGGGTGTGTGCGCAGGAACAAGGGGCAAAGTGAACATTTGTAGAGATCAAGGAGGGTCTATACAAGCCTGTGCCTGTGTGTAGTAGGATGGTATGCCTGGATGTCCCCAGGAGATTGTGTGGTCTGTGTGTGTGTGTGTGTGTGAAAGAGAGACAGAGAGAGAGACACATGCGCACACACACATTTACAGAGAGAGAGAGAGAGAGAGAGAGAGAGACTCAGGAACAGGCAGAGAGAGACAGAGAGAGACAAGAGACCATGAGTGTACAGATGTTTTTCCTTTCTTTTTTCCGTCTGTCTCTCTCTCAATCTTCCCTTTCCCTTTCTGGTTGCCTTCACACTTAATCTCTTTCCCTCTAAGGCATCCCGAGGACAGACAAGATATCACGGCTCAACCTCACCCACGACACCAATACGTGCACACACTCACATACACACATGAAGGATGAAGGCTCACAGGCTCGGGGACAGGCGTTCTCGCCTGGGCCCTGGGGGCATGCCCCATGGACAGCAGCTGACACTTACTGAGCACCTCCTGTGTGCCAGGCCCTCTGCTAAGCACCCTACACCGAGCATCTGTGTTATTTAATCCTGGTGAGACAGGTGCAATGAGTCCAGGTCCAGAGAGGTGAAGGGAAATGGACTTGGTGACGCTGGTCATCTCAGAAGTTGATACCTATTGGCTCTCCTCTTCCTCCTACTCTCCCCAGGCAGCAGGGGCCTTGTCCCCTTTTCTGGCTGGCCCTTTGGACTCGGCTCTGCCCTAACCGCCCCTTTCCAGGCCTGACTGCAAGTGCCTAGGGTATCACGGGTAGATCTGGGCCCTACCTCGGGACTGGCCCCAGCCTTGGATCCTGAAGGCAGCTGGTAGCTGGTGGCCCATCAGGCCATGTGCGCACGGAGAAAACTCAGGATTTGCTGTCACGTGGACTTGGGTTTGGACTCTGGTTTTATGAGTCCACATCACACATAAGTGATGTGATTCTTGGCAGGGCACACCTCTTCTCTGACCCTTACTTGCCTCATCTGTGAAATGGAGATAATAGAAGCCTGCTTCCTGGGGCTGCAGAGGGGGCTGGGAGGGTGGTACTCACAAAATGCTTGGCTCAGAATAAACATCTACTAAAAGGTGGTTCCTTACCTGTACACAGCTCCCTCCTGCCCGGACCACCTCCCAACCTCCTTGCCAACTGTAACCTTTCTTCCACTTAGGGGGTGGTTAGAGACCTAGGTCCTGGCCATCAGAAAAGGCAGCTGAAGACATCTTTCATCAGTGCACCCCTCTTTTCCCCCATCTCAATTTTCTTCAGAGCTACAGTGTATTTATTTTTTCTTTTAATTGCCAACTCTTGTCATGACATGTCTACCAATCCACTAGGCTCAAGGTGTCTGAGATCCAACTTAATTTTAAGTCTTTGTCTCTCAGCACGCTCCTCTCTTATATTACTTGTGTCTTGGAAGGGCCTTTTGTGGTAAGTACCATTATTTATTCCTCTAGTACAGAGGAGGAAACCAAAGCTCAGAGAAGACAAGCAACTTCACCAAGGTCACACAGCAAGGTAAGTCTTGGAGCTGGGGTTGAAGGTCTGGTCTTTCTGAACCTTTCTCTATATCAGGCTTCCTGCCTTAAGTGCCAGTGCCGGTTGTGAAAAAGCCCAAGGAGGAGAAGTTCGTGCAGCACCCCCATCCCCGGAGGGCCCAGCACTTCTCTGGCCGAAGGTGAAAGCTTCTTGTAGAGGCTTGGAGGTTAAGCCAAGGTGCTTCCCACTCCCGCCTGGTCACACCAGTGGCATAATCAGCCCATTAGCAAGTCACCCAAAGTGCAGAGAAACCTTTCCTGACAAGCTGTCAGAGGCTGGCCCAGAGGTGGGCGAAGAGGCTGGAGAGTGGCCAGGGGAGGGAATGGATGGCAAGCCCGGCTCAATCCATAATTTAATACCAATGTGATGTTTTCAGTTGGCCTAATCGCTGCTAACCACTCAGTGCAGGGATTTTTTTTGGTCCTTCCTTCTTTTTAAATAACTGAACATGATGAACAGAGGCAACGGGAGTCACAAGGAGAGCCTGGGCTTGGGGTCCGCTGGCCAGTCTCCTCTGCTGCCTCAGGCCGGGCCACATGGGAGCTGAGCTGTGTGGCTGAGCGAGCCCTTCCCCTCCCGGAGCGTCAGAGTCCTCGTGCACAAGGCAGAGATTCGAATCCATCCCATTCCAGGCCTCTTTGTGATGAAAGCTTGCGCGAAGGGGAAAGCCAGTGTTCCCAGCGAGGTGCCGGAGTAGCCTCTGTTCCCAGAGTTTGGCTCACAACTAAGTGATGCAGGGTAAGTCTCTGGCTCTCTGGGGGCCTCGGTATTTCCACCATGTAAAACAGGGACAAGGGGAAGACACAGGGATTAAATGAGCTCATACATGTGGGCCTTATCATACTGCCTAGGATAAGCAAGCAAATACACCTTCCCCGGCCCCAGACAAAACCCCCAACCGAGGCAAGCTTGTAACTTTCAATCCTTCCAACAAGTCTAGGCAGGGGGGATGGTTCTCTCCATTGTATAGGGCAAGGCACCTGGGAGCCTTATGAACCGGCTCAAAGTCATGCAGCCCAGGGGTGGTGGAACTGTGATTCAGTCAGGGAGCAGGCGTGGGGAGACAGGTGGGTCACATTCCAAACACCTTCGTTCTCTTTCTCCTGCGCCACAGGCACAGAATGGATTCACCCAGACAGGAAGCCTCAGACACACATAGGAGTGCCTGAGACGAGGGGTTCCTGGATTACCTGCTTGGACACAGGGCTGTGGGGAGGGGCCATCCTGAGCCAAGGGGTGGAGGGTGTGTATCCTCGGAAGAATGAGGGTGGGTCCCCCTCAGGGTTCTCAGGGTCATTTGGGGGGTCAGGACATCAAATGGCACTGAAGTCACTATTCACGGGGTGGTCAGCATGCACCAGGAGCCTGGAGTGGTAGGAAAATAAGGGGTGGACACGTTAATGGACTTACCTCTTACCTCACACAGTGGCTGGACTTCAGCCCGTCCTTGTATGGACTCTTGGTTCCCATCTGCACAGAAGGAAGGCCAAAGTCCATGGGTGTACTTTGGACCCCATCTGAGCACAGAGCGGGTCTGAGCCTGGCTCATCCACTCGGGAGTGGAGACTGCTGAGGCCCAGGGGAAGGGCCAGGGTGGGGAAGACATCCTCAGCTAGGTGTGCTCCTGGAGACACCCTCCCCAGCAATTTCCTCAAACAAATGCCCTCTCAAGGATGGCACCCAGCTGCCAAGCACATGGGGTCCCTCTGAGATGCTCAGGAAATTGGTGGCACATTTCTGATCCTTCCTGCCAGATTTCCCTGCCCACAGGCATCCCTCTGGGATCAGGGAAGGCAGAAGAGAGGCCCCTCCCCAAGCTGTCCAGGACCAGGAGAAGAATGTCTTCATTAAAGACAGTTGAGGTGTTCAATTTGCAAGGCGTCCGGCATAATTATGACTTCTCTCTGGTCCCTTCCACGGGGGGCTTCGGTTTCTCCTTACTGGTTTCTTGGGGCTTATATTTCCGGCAAGTTAGACTGAGACAAAGGCTTAGAGATGGTCTTGCCCACATCCCTCACCAGCAGCAGGGAAACTGAGATTAGAGAAGTAAGAACACCTGTCCAAGTTCATGGACATCCGTGGCACAGCTGGGGCCACAACAGTCTTTTTTCATTTCACGGAGGGAGCGAAAGGGCCACTGGGAGTGAGCTGCGGTGTCACATAATCACGTCTGTCCTTTCCCTCCTCCTCCTTCATCATTATTATCAGTCAGCAACAGCAGCGTCAATAGCAGACACGGTAATCATTCAGTGAGAACTTCCTGTGTGGCAAGCATTACACCAAATCCTTATTATTGTTCATTTGAATCCCCATAAGGACCCCTGCAAGGTAGATTTCACTTTTCCCATCTCAGAAATGGGTACAGCGGGACTTGGCGAGGTGAAGACACCCATCCCATGATCACAGGGGGATAGACCCAGGTCAGTCTGGCCAGACTTTTAACCACTTCATCATGCTGCCAAGGACTTTAACGGGTAGAATTTGAGAAGTTCTGTCACTTACCTACTGTGCGACCTTGGGTAGGTCACTTCACCCCTCCGAGAAGCCTCAGTTTCCCCACGCGTAGAGTGAAGCTCTTTAATGATCTCGTCCTCAGCTTGCCTCGGAGAATTAAGGGGAGGGTCTAGGGAGATCTAAGAGAAAAGGCTCTGCAACCTGGGAAGGGCAGTGGGCTTAGTGGTTTGATGAGAATGGCGCCCGGCCCGGCTCCTTTGGCTCTTAATCTCTGTATGCCACCTGCATGGCCCAGCACCGGGCGCATCTATAGCAGGTGGATAATACAAACGTAAGGAACAACTGAACGATTATCGATGGGTATCCCCCATTCTTCTCCTACCCCCTGAAACCACGGGACTGCGCGATCGAGGTGGACAGGGCTTTGTCAAACTCCAGGACAATATAGGACAATCGTACCTCTGCTTGTTTTTGCGCTGCTGCCTGTGGAGGGTCGAGGGTCTGGGAGGGGGCGTGACTCTGTCCTGTCTGCCTGGGGAGCAACGTGACCTGGAGGTTATCAGCGGCGGCTTGGAAAAAAGGCCTGGAACTGCCAGAGAGCGAGGCAGGCAGTCTGTCCCTTCAAAGCTTTTCCTTCTTCCTTTTTTATTTTTTAATTTCATTTTTTTTCTTTATCCAAAGGCTGCAGAGCTGAAATAATTTATTTTGGATTTGAATAGGATGCGATAAGCCGGAGAAGGGGCAGCCGGGGTGGCCGTGGAGGAAGCATTAGGTTTTAAATTAGTCATTTGATGCTAGTTTGAGGACCAGAGTGAGGGCTCTGGCTGACAGAGAGGCGCCCGAGTCCCTCTGGCTGACCTGAGTGCTGGCCGGACCGAGGGGACAGGGTGGTCCCACAGGACTGTGACGATGGGTTCGGGGTCAGGCACTCCGAGGGCCACCTTCCTGGTTTCACTTGAGGATTGCCACTGGCCTCCCTGTCCACTCCCTGCTTCTACTTACAAGCTGTGTGACCTCGGGGAAGTCGCCTCATCCTTCAAGGCCTCGGTTTTCTCGTGTGTAAAACGGGATTGTTAGCAGATCCTTCTCACACAGAAACTGGCAAAGGGTATGATAGTACATATTTTCGGACCTGCAAGCAGGAAGGGTTTTGTTGTAACCACTCAGCCCTGCACAAAAGCACCCGTGGATAATACATAACATAAACAAATGGATGGTGACTGTGTTTTTTAAAATGTTATTTACAGGGGCGGCTCAGTCGGTTAAGCGTCTGACTTCAGCTCAGGTCATGATCTCACAGTCCTTTGGTTCGAGCCCCGCGTCGGGCTCTGTGCTGACAGCTCAGAGCCTGGAGCCCACTTGGGATTCTGTGTCTGCCTCTCTCCCTGCCCCTCCCCCGCTCACACTCTGTCTCTCAAAATGAAAGAAAGAAAGAAAGAAAGAAAGAAAGAAAGAAAGAAAGAAAGAAAGGAAGGAAGGAAGGAAGGAAGAAAGAAAGAAAATAAATGTTATTTACAGAAGCAGACAGCAGGGGGCATGTGGCCCACTGGCCATAGTTTGCGGACTCTTGTTCCAGCATCGCTGGGAAGGCTCAGGGGGACATGACTGTAGTGCCCAGTCTGTGACCTGACCTATAACAGGCCTCCCAAAGTTAGTTTTCTCTTAATATCTGCCTCCTCAAATCAGTCTCCCTGGACTGAGCTTTCTAAATCCCAACTATGATGATGCTGCTTTATGTGATTAAAACGCCTCCACTGCACACAGGATCAAGCCCAAACAACTTTTTCTGACACTTCTGAGGCCTTTTGAAACCATTCTCCATTTCTGTGGCCCTGATTATTTATTTTATCCTCTGGACTAACCTGATCCCACAGCCACTGGGGGAATAAGCCAAAAGCTCTCGTGTCTCTGGTCTTCTGCATTTTCTGCTTTGGGGCTCCCCCTTTCCCTCTCCGTCCACTCCATGAACTTCCCTCATCCTTCACAGCCCTCTCAGGTGGTCCTGTATCCACCAAGCCCTCTCCCAGCCCCAGGCAGAATTGGCTATTTATTACCTTAGCATTGGAAGGGGACCCCGGTGAGGGTTATGTTGTATTTATCTTAGACTGAGTACGAGTGGGAAACCATGTTCTGGTACCTGGCACAGAGTGGCCTCACTGGGTACAAAGAGAAAAAGGGAGAGAGAACAAAGACTTTGGTCATCTCCACCCTCCAGAGAGGCCACTTCCTGGGAGTTCTTTTCTGTCTTTGCCCTGGGGAGGATTTGGTTTGTTGCATTTATTTACACTCACCTAGTATGCAGAGAGGGGAGGTGGGTGGCTGTGTGGTGGACAGGCAAGGACCTTTACTGGAAGAGAAGGTTTAAACTTTATTGTCAGTTATTATTAATATAGTCGGGTGATCTGGTGCAAATTACTCTACCCCTACAAATCCGTTGTCTTACGTCTAAATAAGGCAAGTGCATGTCTTACAGAATTGTTAGGATAATAGAAATAATGATAATAATAGTGGCCAATGTTTATTGAGTCCTTATCATGAGCCAGGAATTGTTTCAAGCATGTTGTAAGTATTAATTCACTTCATCTGCATAACAACTTGGAGGTGAGTGCTATGTTTAGCCCCACTTCAGATGAGAAAGCTGAGGGTCAGAGGGGTCCCCAGCAAGTAGCCCAGCCAGGTGAACTGACTCAGAGTCCATATTCTGCAGATTCGCTCAATGAAATGAGGGAGTATAGCAGTGCTTAGCACACAGTAGGCAATCAAGAAATGTCTCTTGCCCTTTGCAAAGATGTCCGGGGCCAGATGTGAGGGCAGGATTTGGTTCATTTGGGGCAGAGGCTGACCTGTCAAGTTTCTCACTTCATTTCTGTCCTTTTGTGAGGGGGGTAGGGAACATCTGGGATGCTGTGGATGGGGCCAAGGTAGAGGCGGTGGGGGGAGGGTTTGCGATGCTTTGCTCAATCTCACCTGCACCCATTAACCAGATGGAATTTGGAAATGAGTCTCAGAGAGCAGTGGGGACAACTTGGGAAGGAAATAAACACCTGGCGAGAAAGATCTCTATTTTCTCTTTAGAGCCCATTAAGTTTATGGAAACTCATGAACTTAGCGCAAACCTAATTAAGCTCAAATAGGGATTCCGGAGTGCAGGCAGTGAGTGCGGGGAGGGTCTTGGTGGTGGTGAGAAGAGCAGGCTCTGGAACAGAGTGAGGCTTGATAGAAAGGGGAGATTTCTCTACAAAAGGTGGGATCAGAGGCAGATGTCTGGTTCTTGACCGTCTGAATCCAATCTTTAATTACTCTCTGTTCTCCCACTGGATGTGAAAGGGAGGTGGTCAAAAGCACATAGGGTTTTGTGTCTGACAGACCAGAGATAGAATCCTGGCTCTTTCATTCCTTAAACCTTAAGTTTTCATCTGTAAGATGGGAATATCTGCCTTGAAATGAGAGAGTGGTGCTGAATGGCTGACACATGCGGGTGCCTAGGACATGGTGGCTCTTGTGAGGGATGTGTCTTTGGGTCCAGATGGGAACCATATGCCTATGACTCATTCATCCTCCCCTTTGGCTCTCCTCTTCCTTCCTCCTGTGCAGGCTGATTGCATTAAGGGTCTCTGTTCTTCCCCTTTCCTTCCCGTGTGCCGTAATATTGCAGAGTCCTCCCTTTTGATGATGGCCTTGGCCATGTGACTTCTCACAACCAAGGTGACACAGAGCCTAGAAAGCACGTGCACATTGTGGCTTGCTCTCACGTCTGTTCCTCTGTGCCTCCCTGGAGACCATCTCTGAACAAGCCAGCTGCAGGATGAGAAGCTTGTGAAGGAGAGTCGAGTTACCCTGTTGTCCCAGTCTAGACCATTCTAGACCATCTGACCACCAGCCAACACCAAGCTATATGGAAGTGCCAACCAAGATCGGCAGAGCCACTCAGCCAAGCTCAGACTCCTGAGCAAAAGCAAATGTTTATTGTGTTAAGCCACCGAGTTTGGGGCTGGCTTGTTACAGAGCATTTCTTGTGGCCTAAATAACTGATATACCACCCATCAAGCTCTAGCCATCTTTCAGAGCTCATTCTAAATGCCCACTCCTCCAGGAAGCCCCCAAGCCCACCACAGGGCAGTGATCTCGAGGGATCTATCCTGCAGCTACACACTGCAGGCCTGGCTAGGTCAGTGGGCCCTATGAGGAGGGGAGCATGCCCAGACTAACACCAGGAGTCGTCCCAGCTGCCGGGCTATGTGCTCTGTGGCATATATTACATTATGTGATATTAATATTGTTCTAGGCACCAATGACACCAGCAGTATTTATGAAACTATGAGACTATGCCAGGCTAAATGCTTCACATGGGTTATCTCAGTGAATTACCATAAATCCCCAAGAGGGAGGGACCCTCATCACCTCCATTTCACAGGCGAGGACCTGGAGACTCAGAGAAGTAGAGCAATTTGCCCACGATGCATCAGTAGACTTGGGGTCTCTGTCTGAACTGAGGTTTGCAGCAGGAGGGAGCCCAGTCTGGGGGGTCTTGCCACCTGCTGCTTGTCCCGTAGAGCGACAGAGCACAGAACCGGGAAGAGTGGATGAATTCGAATGGAAAGTAGGTAGGTTTGGGCTCAGGACAGAAAGCAACCAAACGGATCGACGGAAACAATCCCATCGGGAGGAACCATGCTCCTCTTCCCCGTGGCACCGCTGGCACGTGTAACAGCAGTGCTCAGAAGTTTGAAGGAGAAAGCTCCTTCTGGGTTTTAGGCTGCTGCCAGCTCCAAGCCATGGGAGGAGCGATCTCCCCAGTGGGTGAGATGGTGAAAGTTTGCCTCTCTCGGTTCTGCGAATCGGCTACAGCAAGGGGCCGAATGCCACCTTCTCTCTAAGCAGTGTGGGGCTGTGTTTCCGTATCTTCAGAGCCCAAGTGGGGGGAGAGGCAGTCAGGGCCCCCAAGGGGCTGAGTGGGTGGGAGGCTTCTCTACAGAGCCATCTCTCACTGTAAGCTGGTCTTGGACCTGGGAGAGGCATACCATTCCGGTCTCACGTCCAATTTGCCTACTCCAGTCCCCCTTTATGAGCATTGAGGCTGCTAGATTATCCCCACCTGCCTTGTCTCTTTCATAACTGATTCAGAACAGGAGAGGAGAGGGATGCGATTATGGTTCACCCTCAAGGCCCTAATGAAAAAAAGAAAAGAACTTCGGAGGAAACCGGCAATGAGCTTTCTATCACTAGAGATATGCCAAGTAGAAACGGAATCACTGTACACTGGATATTTTAAGGGTATATTAAGTGACACCGGGTTCCCCTACAATGCAGAAATTCTATAATTTTTCTCTGAGACCACCAATAGAAAAATTTTAGATGATCCACAGTACTAAAACTGGCACAAATACAGTAGCAGTTTTGGCTAAAGAATGATTTTCATGATTATATATACCCTGCAGCCCACGTAGTATAATAAATAGCACATCAACATTTTGTTTCCTTCTTCTGGGTCTGGCAAGACCATTATCAAGAGAAGAAAGGCTCTAATGACAATTCCCTGCATCTCTCTAAAAAGGCCTTTCATGTCTGGCCTCAAAGCGGGCAGGGAGGAGGCAGGCCTGGCCATGCATCTTCCTGTGTCCAGCCTCCTGGGTGCTGCCTGCTGCCTCTGCTGTGTTTGGTCCAGGCTGGCAAAATGCCTTTGTTGCCACATGCATTGGCCGGGGAAATGCGGCGGAGGGAGATTTCACAGAGATAAAAAGATAAACAAAAAGAGATACATGCAAAGTCACAATAGCATGGATCCCGGGAGGATTAGTGAGAAAGAAGTCCCAAATCACCGATGAGCACTACATTCCCCCAAAGAGCAAAGTAACATTTACTGAGCACCTACTGGGTGCTCTGGCCTTGGAGGGCATATTCATATTTAGCCTCCCAGCAACACTGTGAGGTAGGATGATGACCCCACTTTATAGGTGGACTAATTGAGACTCAGAAAAGATAAAAGGGCGTGCTACGGGTCACACAGCAAAGAACGTCTAAGCTGGAGCTTCAGCACAGCCTAGGAGGGGCTGAAACCAGCCCTCTTTTTTACTGATGTGGGAAGACGCATCCAAAGAAAATGTGTTTTCTCCTTCTGTGGGTGGTCGAACAATGGCCAACCCAGAGATGTTTGTGTCCTAATCCCTGGGACCTGGGTATCTTACTTATATAGTAAAAGGGACTTTGCAGATGTGATCACATTAAAGATTTTGAGTTGGAGGGCAGCACTGGGTGGCTCAGTTGGTCGAGCATCTGATTTTAGCTCAGGTCATGATCTTGAGGTTCGTGGGTTTGAGCCTCATGTAGGGCTGACAGCTTGGAGGCCAGAGCCTGCTTCAGATTCTGTGTCTCCCTTTCTTTGTCCCTCCTCTGCTTGTGCTCTGTCTCTTTCTCTCTCTCAAAAATAAATAAACATTAAAAATTTTTTAATTAAAAAAAGTTTGAGCTGGGGACATTGTCTGGGGTCCATAACTATAATCAAAAGTGTCCTTATGAGAGGAAGGCAAGCGGGTCAAAGGCTGGAGAAAGTGACATGACATTGAGGCAGTTCTTGGAGTAGCATGGCCAGAAGCCAAGGAAGGCCACAACCTTCAGAGGCTGAAGGAAGCAAGGAGTGAGTCCTTCACTGGAACTTCCAGAAGAAACCAGCCCTGCTGCACCTGGTTTTTTACCCCTGAGACTTACTTTGGACTTCTGACTTGCAGGCCCATAAGAAAATCACTTTGTACTGTTTTAAGCAACCAAGTTTGTGTTTATTTGTCACAGCAGCTATAAGAAACTAATATACACACCCTCTTTAAAATTTTTTTAACTTATTTATTTTGAGAAAGAAAGAGAGGCAGGGAGAGATGGAGAAAGAGAACCCCAAGCAGACCCGGAACTGTCAGCACAGTTCCGACACGGGACTCGAACTCACAAGCCATGAGATCGTGACCTGAGCCAAAACTAAGAGTTGGATGCTCCACCGACTGAGCCAACCAGGTGCCCCTACTCACCGTCTTTGATGGGAGATGCAACTTGATAGTCGTATTCTTGCTGCCTTCCCCCTGCCTTCCCTAGCCATGATGGGTCTGAGATATTCAGTCAACTCTGGTTTAGCAAAATGTCTCACTCTTGAGAAGAGGGGATGAGACTAGGTGACTTTCAAATGACCACGTTGACTCTGATGGCTGAGGACAGTGTTCGATGGGTGGTTGTCTGTGAACTGCCTTGAAGAAACCACCCACCGTGCCTTACCCCACCCCCTGGCTCCACTTCTTGGGAAGAGGAGCAATAACTTCAGGAAACGGGTGGAAACAAGTGTTTAAAATCTTTTGCAGCAACTTGGCATTGCTGAGACATCCATGCATGTGATCAGAGGATTTCCTTTGTTGAACAGGGTACAGACCAGTCTACATGTGGTTAACAGAGGGTGGTGAGTTGCAGGGGGAACACACTATGCCTTAATCATGCACAGCAGCCCCCACAATGGCCCTCGAAGGGTTGGGAGTCATTACCAAGGACAACTGGTCCTTCACCCAGGAAAGTGTGAGAAGTGCTGGTCTAGGGCCCTGTAAGTTATATGGGCACAGAATTCATGAGATCCGTCTAGGGCCTTGTAAGTTATATGGACACAGAATTCATGAGATCCAAATGTCTCATCTTTTGCCAGCCTCGGGCTACCAACAGAATCATATAAATATTTGTATTCATATTTTGCAGACCTAAAACCTACAGACTGAGACTTCCCTCACTTTTAAATGCTGATGAAAATTCTGTTCTTACTTATCTGTTCTGGTTTCCCTTGCAAAGGTCTCTGTTTCTGTTTTCCATGCTCCTTCTTGAGATTTCAGCTTCTTGGGACACATCTGCCCTTGCTACTGGCGACCTCACATCAAGAGGATAGCCAGAGCACATGACAGGCGTCAGTGGAGTTAGTTGGGGAAAAAAGGGGGTTCTCTCCTTGATTCTGTGCCACATAGAGTGACTGGGGTCCCAATGCCGCACAGGGACTGGGCCCTAAACCCTGCACAGTCTGTCATCAGCACATCTCCTTTGGCTTCTCTCTAAAGTCCAAACCCATCCCAGGCCCTAGTGAGGAGGGGGACAGTGGCCATGCCATCACTTCCCTGTTCCCATCTGCATGGACTCCTACCTGAACTCTGACTCAGACAGTCAAGATCCCATAGGAGAAAAACATTTCTAGGAGTCTGAGCTTCATCTTGGGACAGAATCCACAGAATTTACGAGAAATTAAATGTTAGGGGGTAAAGGGGAAGGAAGAGGCCAGGATGATATTCAGAACTGGGTCCCCATATGGGCAACAGTTCCACTTACCAAGGTGGGGAGCACTGGACAGAGGTCAAGTTTAAGGGGGAGACAGCCAAGTTAGCATTGAAAAGTCAGAGTAAATAGTGGAACTGATTTTCTTGCGTGGCCACGAGAGACAGGCACAGCCTCTGATACCCGCTCGCAGCGAGGCCTCAGTGCTGTCAGCAGCTGGCCTGGTGCTCCCTGTGAGCCGTGGCCTTCTCTTGTGGGACATTTAATCCCAATCCTGTGGCACACTCACAGAGCACCGCAGTCAAGCAGTGTTACCACAACTGCAGCGAATAACACAAGTAAGACCACCTTATGACATTGCTTGGGCACAGGCAGTGGCAAGGCCACTGTGTGAATCACAGCACACCAAACAATCCCTTCTTCCGGCAGGTGTGAGTCATGGCTCCTCTTTACCTGTGTCAGCTCCAATCTTGCCTGGTTCTTCCCTCCTTTCCCTTAGGATTTATTAAGATGCCCAGTTGTAGAATTATCCACACTTCCTGATGGCATCCAGTTGAATGAGCCCACTTCCTTGAACCCTCCCACTTGCCTAACAGGGGCTCATCTCCTAAAGTGAGTCATTGCTGGCACCTGCTTCTAAGACCTCATCTGATTCCCCTGGAATGTGTTCTTTTCATTGCAATGGGCTCAACTTTGCCTACAGGTGTGTTCCCGGTGACCTTAGGATGGGTGACATTGACAACGGAAGCAACCCAAGCCATCAAGGGGCAGCTGGACAGTGCATCTCCAGAAAGCCTGCATCTCTTTGCCTGTAAGTGCCTGCTGGCCTGACTTCGCATGGTACTTACCAAAGCAACTCTGCCCTCTAGGTCCTGACAGCCCTTTGAACACATGAAGGCTGGGAACTGGTCTCCCACTACTCAGATGATCTTTGCTTCAACTCTTCCGGCTCTGCCTCCATCAATTCATTACACAGCTTTACCCCTGTCATTTTTCCTGAACCTGCTAGAACCTGAGACCTCTCAGAGTAGTCTGGGTTTTTTCAAAAGGACTAAGGTGTTTCCCTTCTTCCTGACTCTGGGAACAAGTCTTGCTGGACACATCAGTATGATGGGATTAGACAAGCACACTGAATTCAAGGGGAACCAGCAAGTCGGAGTCCTGTCTCCAAATCTCACCCAGCAGCCCTGGCCATCCTGAGAATGCAGGTCACATCCCTGGGACACCGATTGCCATTGATCCTGTCCTGAGGGCTGGCACTTCTGTTTGGCTATTGAAAAGAGCCTGCCATGTTGATGAATTATTTAAATGGAACAGAATACATTTAGGACTAGAAATTAGTAAATTAGAAAAGAGGAGTAGAATTGGTAAATAATGTTAACTTTTTAATTCACAAAAAAAGATGAATATAAAACAATCTTTGACAATCGGGAACAATTTAAAGGGACAGAATATAAGCATTCAACACCGAATGCAACAAAGGGAATCCAAACTCTAATAAAGTGGAAGTTAAGCTAAAATACTATATAAAATTCCTTGTTAATCACTAACATTCTGGGTAAACGGAGTGACTTTCTAGAAAAGAGAAAATGAATTAAGTAAACATGATACAATATAGCAATAAATGTGAGAGAGCTTGAGGGGGGATATCTCAAAGAACTACCTCCGAAGCTGGTAAAATCTTAGGTAGTTAGGCAAATTCTTCTCAGCATTCAAAACACAAATGACCCCTTCTCTGTGTAAAGCTTTTCAGAGGATAGAAGAATATGGAAAACAAGCTAATATTAAAAGATGACACAGCAATTTTGGTTGAATTTTGAGAGAAAAATCTGTGATTCAAGATTTTATACCAAGTCGAATCGAGTCAACAGGAAGACGAAGCTATATAAGGTTCACGGTCCACCACTTACAATAGAGGTGACATGTCACATTAGTGGGAAATAAGGGATCAGTCAATAAATGGTGTCGAGATGATTGACTATTCATTAAACACATGGATTTAGATCACTACCTCATATACATTACTCAACTCCAGGTAGACTGAAGACAAGAAAAGTTTTTTAAAGAAGAAAAGTGTATTTGGGTTAAAAAATAATAAATCGTTACCTGATTGCAGTATGGGGAAAACCTTTCTAAGTATGAAAAACATATTTAAAAATAGATATAATAAAGGAAAATCTTGCTAGATTTAAGTAAACTAAAGAAAAAACCTAGTATACTTCAAAAGCTTCCAAACAAGTCAGAAAACTAAATATAAACCAAAGGAATATTTACAACATATATGGCAGACAAATGGCTGAAGTTTAAGATAAATAAGAAAAACAAAGGAGCTCTAACAAAATGGGGAAAGAATATGGGTACATAATTCAATAAAAAGTGAAATACAAGGGTTCAATGCTTGGGAAACAAGAGAAAATAATCTTACTGGTGATGAAAGAAACAAAAATTAGGGCCGCCTGGGTGGCTCAGTCGGTTAAGCTTCTGACTTTGGCTCAGGTCATGATCTCACCACTTGTGAGTTTGAGCCCTGTGTTGAGCCCTGCATCGGGCTCTGTGCTGACAGCTCAGAGCCTGGAGCCTGCTTCAGATTCTGTGTCTCCCTCTCTCTCCATCCCTCCCCTGCTCACCCACCCACCCACCCACATACACACACACACACACACACACTCTCTCTCTCTCTCAAAAATCAACATTAAAAAATTTTTAAGAAAAGCAACCAAAGTTAAAACAATACCGATCTTCCATTTTCACTCACTGAATTACCAGAGATGAAGGAAAATTACTACACCCAATGCTAAGAGAGCACGTGGAGGAATGGGCATTTTCATGCACGGTTGGTGGTGTGTTAAATATGTACAGTATCTGCAGAAGGCAATTTTGCCAAATGTGACAAAAGCTTTAAATATATACATTTCTTTGAACCATCATTTCTATTTCTAGAAGTGGATCCTGAAGTCATAACCATGTCTGTAGATGCAAAGATTTATGTATGCAAACATGCACTGGGAGTTTATATAGAAGAGCAAATTCCAACATCAGGGGATTAGTTAAAATCATATACGCTGATAGTGTGAAATACCATGCAGCCATTAAAAATGAAATGGAAGAATTTTTTTAAAGTTTATTTATTTATTTTGAGAGAGAGAGAGAGAGAGAGGAGAGAGAGAGACATTGTGAGCAGGGGAGAGGCAGAGAGAGAGAGAATTCCAAGCAGGCTCCACACTTTCAGTACAGAGCCCAATGCAGGGCTTGAACCCAAGAACTGTGAGATTGTGACCTGAGCCCAAGTCAGATGCTTAACCAACTAAGCCACCCATGTACCCCTAGAAAAAGGACTTTAGTGCCACCTGAAATCTGAAATGCTCATGCTATGTGCTTCAGTAGAAAAAGTTCAGAGGGGAAAATCTGATGTATGTGATTCGGTATATTCAAGTATGTGCATGGAAGAGACACTCAAGCGACCTACACAAAAATATTAACAACGGTTTTTCTCCCTTATGTTTTCTATCTTTTAGGTTTTCCACAGTGCACATGCATGACTTGTTATCAGTAAAAAAGCATTAAAAAGTCAACCATAATGTTTCCATCATACTATCTTTTTCCACTTTTTCACTATGTCTCTATTCATGTATTAAAAATGTAGGGGTGCCTGGGTGGCTCAGTTCGTTAAGCATCCAACTTCAGCTCAGGTCATGATCTCACAGCTCATGAATTCGAACCCCTCGTCGGGCTCTGTGCTGACAGCTCAGAGCCTGGAACCTCCTTCCGGTTCTGTGTCTCCCTCCCTCTCTCTCTCTGTCCTTCTCCTTCTCACAATCTCTCTCTCAAAAAAAAAAAATTAAAAAAAATAAAAAATAGGGGTGCCTGGGTGGCTTAATCGGTTAAGAGTCTGACTTCAGCTCAGGTCATGATCTCACAGCTCATGAATTCGAGCCTCGCATTGGGCTCTGTGCTGACAGCTCAGAGCCTGGAGCCTGTTTCAGGTTCTGTGTCTCCCTCTCTCTCTGTCCAGCTCGTGCTCTGTCTCTCTCTGTCTCAAAAATAAATAAAGAGTAAAAAATATATATATATATATATATATATAAATGTAATGATCATGTCAACGTACCCCCAGATTCTCTGACTCCATGTGTCCAGAGTGTTTGAAGTGTTTCCTGCAACTTCTGAGAATTTCTGCATCCCTCTGTTCCCTGCCTTGGCTCTGCTCCATGATCCTGTGTCTCTGCACCTTATTTTTACTTTTCTTCACATCTGTCTGAGCACAAAGTCCAGCCACTTCCCTCAAGGCCCTAGCAAGCACAACGGGAACTTGTGCATGAACTGATAACTTGGCTGGTGCAGAGGCTCATGGGAAGGTCTCATGTCTCCTGACATAGGTGGCCTCTTGCCTTTTTTTCTGGCTGTACCCCCAC
The DNA here is from genome assembly GCF_003009895.1 of Hyaena hyaena. Taxonomy (NCBI): domain Eukaryota; kingdom Metazoa; phylum Chordata; class Mammalia; order Carnivora; family Hyaenidae; genus Hyaena; species Hyaena hyaena. The sequence continues at coordinate 1,984,515 of NW_024080722.1, forward strand.
CCCCTTTCCTTTCCTGTCTAATTTCTCCTCCACGACCATTCTTTTCCAGAGTCACAGGAGAGGTCTCCCCTTTGCCTCACTCAAGTTAGTTTCCACATTTAGCCTCCTTCTTCCCAAATAACTTTCCCAAACACATACCATTTCCTTACAGAAGAAATTCTGGAGGCGGGGGCGTGGGGGTAAACTTTCTTCGCCTTATTATGAAGGCAGGGTACAAAGCCTCGTGCAAAAGCGCTCTTAGTCCCTGCTTTTTTTCTCCCTTTAAAAAATTTATTTTATTTCACTGCCTTTTTACTTACATCATAACATTTTTTCACATTGTTACCCAGTTTTGCAAAGTTATTATTTTTTTATTGGAAGAATAGGTGATCTACTTACTAAGACCACTTTTCTCTAAAAATACCTACATTTCCCTAATTCAGCGTGACTGCCGCATTCTCTCCACATTGAATTAGTCTGAATTGCTGCAGGTTTCCTTCGGAAGGAAGGTTAACATTGATTGAGGACCTATTACATGCTAAGCAATGTGCTAAGTGCCGTGTCTATATATGATCTCATAGGTGCCACAAATCCTTTCTGGAACAAGGTGGGTGTGTAAATACATTCTGAAAGAATAGGAGCTCATTCAACCCGTGCAGCCTCCAGGGTAACATCCTGGTCACAGGTGAGGAAACGGAGGCCGATAGGAATGGCATTGACGGAGACGGCACAGCAGAGAAATTACAGGTTTGGGATCCGGGCTCAGGTTAGCCAGCGAGCCCATCCCGGCTATAAGCTCCAGGCATCAGGCAGCCTTCTGCGGCTCTCCTAACCCACTTTCCATACGCGCTCATGGCTCCTGCCCATCCACGTGCACCCGCCTTGGGGTTATGAGAGATGGGAGTAAACTTGACACTTTTATATTCAAGTTTATCCATTTCTGTCCGCCTCCTCCTTTCCTTCTCTCTCTCTTTAATCTTTTTGGGACGATACGGGCTCTCACATGATAGGAACAGAGCTGAACCCTCGGGCTGCCATTAGTTGCATTGACCTGATGCAATGGAGACTCATGTGAGTTGGGGGGGGAAAAGCATCTGACATTCTCAGGTCCGGGAAACCACTTTGACTTCCCTTTTGCTGCCAGTGAGCAGAGGCAACAATCAAAATCCATGTGTATTAACCAGAAAAGGTTTTATAAATGCCACATGAAACCACCTTCCCCTTTCCAACTCAAGAGCATAGGTGTGATTGACTTGCCACTAGGTTCCTCGATAGGAGGTAGGCCCGTGTGGACGCTGAGCTAAGCATGTCTAGTGTCTCCCCGTCAGAGCCAGCATTCAGCCCTGTCCCTCAGAACACCACCAGCTCCCGGCCTTGGGCACCATGGCACCGAGGAAGCAAATCTTCCCAGCCTCATTCTCTTTGGGTCATTGGCTCTGTCTCCGCAGGGAACCCAATGTTTAGCCACGTGGAGACACACACCTGTTTTCCCGGGGCAGCATGGTGACATGGAAAGTACCCCAATCAGGGGGTCCAGATTCTGGGGGCCATGGATAAGCCCTGCTCACTTGGCTGTTTGCTCAGCCAAATGCAACAATTCTGATCCTCTGTCCCACTACCCAGGCGGTCCTGAGCCTGCATGACTGCCGCGAAGCTGACAGAAAATAATCAGTAATGAGGTCACTCAACAATGGGTAGGAGAAAGAGTCTCTTTTAGCATCATTAGGTCCTGGAGAAATTCTAGCAAGAGCTTAATTTTCGTGGTGCAAAAGGTCTGATTTTCTTTTCATGCACTCCCCCAGAGGATCGTGCCCCCTGGGAGGGGTTGAAGGGTGTCCTCTCAAATTCACATGGACCTGGGACCTTTGAAGGCAACCTTATTTGTTTGTTTGTTTGTTTATTTATTTAATGTTTTATTTTATGTTTGAGAGAGAGAGAAAGAGAGAGCATGAGCAGGGGAGTGGCAGAGAGATGGAGACAGAATTTGAAACAGGCTCCAGGCTCCGAGCTGTCAGCACAGAGCCCAGTGCAGGACTCTAACTCACAAGCAGTGGGATCATGACCTGAGCCGAAGTCAGATGCCTAACTCACTGAGCCACCCAGGTGCCCCGAGGGCAACCTTATTTAGAAATAACATCTTTGCAGATGCAATTAGTTCATTTCAGATGAGGTTATATTGGCTTAGGGTGGTCCCTAAATCCAGCAAAAGACTAGTGTCCTTATAAGAGGGGAGGCCACAGACACGCACACACACACACACACACTCACCCAGAGGGAAGGAGACATGTGAGGGCGGAGGCAGATTGGAGAAGATGCAGCCCTAAGCCAAGGCATGCGTGAGAATTCCAGAAACCACCGGAAACCAGGGAGAGGCAAGGAAGGATGCTTCCCCCCTACCTTCAGAGAGAGCCTGGCCCTCTGACAGCTTGGCCTCAGACTTTTTGGCTTTGAAGCTGCAAGAGAATAAAATTCAGTTGTTTATGGTCATTTGTGAGGGCAGCCTGAGGAAATGAACACACCCCTTCTCTTCTGCCTTTGGGATCAAAATACTGCATCCTGCAGTGGAACCAGATGTGGTGAAGATTGTTGACAATTCGTGGGCACAAGGTGAGTAGGGATTGGTGGGTGGGTGGGGGGTGGATGGATGAGGTCATGGAGGAAAGGACCTGAAAAGAGCCAAGGAAAAAGAGAAGATGCAAATGTCACATATATGCTGAGAAATGGAGGTGGCCACGTGGGGGCTCTCGGGGCGGGGAGGGCCGTGGCTGTACACCCCAGCACCGAGTTGGGGGCTCAGGTGACCGATACCACAGGGACACGCCCAGATTCCCACCATTCTGTGGGCTCTTCATGAGCTGCTGTTTCACTGCTTACACCTGAAGGCAGGATGCCATTCAAGAGTTCCCAGGTTTCTCTCTCTCTCTCTCTCTCTTTTTCCTCTCTGTCTGCAAGCAAGCAATAAAGCAGCAAGCCTGAGGAAAGCACTGCCTGTCCCTTCCACCTTGGAGGGTGCCATCGTGTGATCCGTTGAGACTGGATTGTGACAAAAGGTTGTTCCTACAAGGACAATGCTGTTCCCCTTCTCTGGACAGCTTTGTAGTGAGATCAGCTCTCACTTCTCATGTGTCCTGCTCATGGAAGATTCCAGCACTGTTGCTTGGCAAAGCAAGGCCTGTGTTGTATTTGGGGTGGGTGGGGGGCTCATTAGTGTTGCCGTGGTTATGTTTGGGGAGAGATTCACCATGATGGAATTTACAGCCATGCCAGCCGAGTGCCTCTCTCCCCACCTCATTCCACGGCCTCTCCTATTTCAGGCCGGCTATCTTGACGGTCCCTACCCTGCTGGGATTAAGCCTCTCTGCAAAGGTGAGGAAATTGTTCTTGCTTAACCTGTGGAGACAGGAGGAAAGATAGAAAAGGTGCTTTCGTGGCCTCGCCTCTGCGGGGCGCTCAGTCACCCAGGAGATATTAGAAGCAGAGCTTGATTCTGCCTCCATTCTCCTCTCTTCCCAGTCCCTGTAATTCATTCTCCAGACTGAATCTGGGGTCATCTTTGTAAAGCACATGATGACCATGACACCTCTTGCCCCCAAACTTCCCATAGCTCTCGATATCCTTGGGGGGTCAAGTCAAAGCTCCTTGGCCTGCATTCCCACCACCTCCTCTCTGTGGGATCATCTCCCTCACCACATCTGTGTTCTTCTGCTCCGGTCACCTTGACCTCCTCACAGTTCCTCTAAGGGAAAACCATCTTTTGATGCCATCAAAATGTTCTGGAATGTTCTCCCCCCATTTCTTGACCAGCAGACTCCTTCTCATCATATGAGATTCAGTTCCCGTTTTTCTGTGACTTCAGTTCCCCTACCCTTCCCTCCCACCGGGTCCTGTGTGCACCTGTATGCCACACGCCATGGTGTGGTCATTGCTTCATGGAGACTGTCATCCCCATGGGCGCAAAGCCCCCAGAGGATGGAGAGAACGCTCTTTCCTTTCTGAAGCCTAGCAGCCTGGCACAGCTCCTGATGCATAAGTACTTCTCAAATGCGTGTTGAATGAATGAATAAATCATGTAATCTCAGAATTAGAGACGTAGAAAAGACTGGCTGAGTCAATACTCTCATTATTTACTAATAATGAAGAGTCTTAACTGGTTGGGATATAAACATGAAATGCTCAGAATTTCCCCCTCATAACTGCCACCAGCTGTGTCCGCCGCACCCCAAACCCCGTGGAGAACTTTCATAATGACGGCTCAGGCTCACTCCAGAGCTGTGAGTTACTTTCCATATTTAAACAGTCTTATTTTGATGATAAAGATTCAGGTCTGTTTGTTTTTAAAACTCCTACCTCATATCGGAGTCAAAGTTCCCTTCACCACCTGCGACATCTAGGGCAGAGACCTCAGTGGTTGGGGTGGGGGTTGGGAGGAGAGTCCATTGTCTTCTCCATCTCCCTGTGTGGAGCCCTTGGACACTGACGTGGGAGGGGAGGAGGAAGCGCATTTCTTCATGTGACCGACGACCGCATGTGTCCCTCACTTCAGCTGGTTATTAGTGGCCCAGTTTGTGGATTGTAAGCTCACAGTGGACGTGGGGGACCCCGCAGGCCTCCTGTTGGGGCTCTCCATCCCAAGGCTTTGGAAGTGACCTGTGTAGAGCAGCTAAGACTCCCAGCTAACCCCTCTGGGCAGCCTTGTGCCAGAACCTTCTGATGGGCCCTCTTCACCATGGTAATCCTGGAGGCGGCTGCAGCCCCAATATTTATGTGTTCCAGCCCCCAACATTGACCACCAATCTAGCAACTTCTGGACTCGGACTATATCCCAGATCTCTGCGTCTGCATCTTCATGCTTTTCTTTATTTTTTAAAAAAGATTTTAAAATGTTTTATTTATTTCTGAGAGAGAGACAGCATGAGCAGGGAAGAGTCAGAGAGAGAGGGAGACAGAATCAGAAACAGTCTCCAGGATGTCAGCATAGAGCCCGATGTGGGGCTCGAACCCACGAACCATGAGATCATGACCTGAGCCGAAGTCGGACACTTAACCAACTAAGCTACCCAGGCGGCCCTCCAGTGCTTTTCTTTAAATCACACCCTCTCTCAAGATAATGAGTCAGGATCACAAAGTGACCACAATTAACAAACATATGGAAGTATGCTCAAAGGAAAGAAATGAAAATAACAACGGAAATGAAATTCCATTTTTCACTAAAGACTTAAGTGGTTTCTAACAGCTAGTCCTGGCGAGAAAATGGAAACAGGCGCTCACATACACCACACGTGGGAGCTCAAACTGACAACACTTTTTGGAGGGCAATTTGGAAATTTCTATCAAAATAAGCAAGGCAAATGCCGTTTGCCTCTGTAATTCCATTTTGAGTAGTTTATTTTCCCAACTCGGCTGCCCAATGCTGGGTCGGCCGGAATGTTCACTCCATGTTGTTTGTAATCGTGAAATGCTGGAGATGACCCAAATGTCCATCAACAGGGAAATGGTTCATTAATTAAATCATGGTATAATGTGCTCAATAATATGCACCCTGTTAGTTTTCTTTAAATCGCACTTACCCTATTTACATACTGTAGGTTCCCTCCACTCTACTCCTCAGGTTATGAACTCAGTGAAGAAAAGAACCATAATGTGAGTTTGCTTAGGAATCTGAGATCTGGGTTCAAATACTGAACCCACCGGAAACTAACAGGGTGACTGTGTGGCTTACTTAGCTACTTACACCTCTGTTTTCTATTTAGAAAGTGGAGATGTTAATAGTAGCCGTGTGGTAGGTGGTTCTAATAGTAATAGAAGGTCAGTGTGAAGGACTTAGCAATTCTCAGCCCTGTAGATGGAGGTGTTGGTGACAATGAGGACTGGGCCCTTCACTGTGGATACTCGGCACCTCACATAGTGCCTGGCACAGCAGAGTTCCATAAGTATTTGATGAATTAATGAATGAAGTATAGGTGCCAGTATAGATGGATGTCTAAGATGTATTGTCAGAGGAAATAAATCAAGCTGTGGATCAGGTTGTCTAACCTGATCCCATCTGTACAAAGTATATTAAAATTTCTGTTGGGGATCAAGACATAAATTATATATAGTGGTTACCTCCGAGAAATGGGTTTGGAGCCAGGTGAGAAGGAGGTGGGATTCATTTTTAACTTGATTCCCTTCTGTAACACTTGATATCATCACCGTGCATTACTTTTAAAATGAAAATGAAACAAAAATCTATTAGGTTTGAAGAGCCATAGGGTTAGTTCTTTTCCAGGGATAATTATTTTGATCATCTTAGGATTTTGTCTTTGACTTCAATCTTCAGTGAGATTAAAAATATCTCTGAGCATCGGAGAAGAGATTTGGCAGATGGCTGGGGCAGGCAGTTTAGGAGGATGTGGTCTTCCCCCTGACCATGGGGAACCATTAGCCCCAGTGTGTGGTAGCTTCGGAAGGTGTCTGAGAAGCAACTAGTGCCTATTACTTCACAGTGAGATGGAAAGGGACAGTGGCCTTGTGTGGTAGGATTACTGTGACATCAGAGAAAGGGGCGTGTGCTTTGGAATCATCAAGCCTGAGCTCAAATGGACACATTCTAAGTCCTGATCTCCTCATCTGGGAAATGGGAATGTATAACTATCTCCTAGGGTTGTTGAGAGAATTCAGTATGATGATACATAGTGCTCACCATGTAGCTCCCGAGTCAGCACTCCATAAAAGGCACATTTTGCTCATAATGATAACAAGGCGACAATATCAGCATGACCTTAGAAAAGCAAGTTAGTCATGGCCTTTGAGCTTAATTTCACCTGCGAATAAATATAATACCTACTTAACAGGTAGATACATAAACACATAAATGTTACACATGAAGGTGCATATATATATGTTTATAAAACATTTAAACGGTTTATATAGTGTCAAACATACAGCAATACATTGCCATCCTCTTTGTCTGGAAGGAACTGACCATTCGTGTTACCACCTTTCAAGAAAGGTGGCACCTGCCCCTGACTGTTCCAGGCAATCACAAGAGTGTGCGACAGGACCCAAAGGCAGAGGCTGGAAGTCCAAGTCTGAGTTTAGAAATAAGTGGCTGAGGTGCCCTTTGGGGAGGAGAGAAGCTCCAGGGTAGTGACAACTGACGTGTTTCTGATCAGCTTCCATAGTGGTAATTCAATTTCATCCATAATAGTGGGTGAGAGGACTCATGTGTAGGTCAGGTCCCAGGCAGGACAGAGCAACCATCCTCAATGAATTCTGGATGGTTCAGTAGAAGAGCGTTTCCTGGAGGGACGAGTTACAAGCGTGTGAGCGGAGATAAGGGGGCAAGCATGGAAAATTCAGGCACCTGAACATCAGCATCCCTGGGAAGCTGTTAGCATTTCTAGGGATGAAGGGACGGGAAGGATAAGGGAGGGCAGAGGGTTCTTGGGGGCCCTGGTTGGAGCTGAAACTGTAGAGGGGTGTAGTCATTGCTAGGGAGGTGTGGCTGAAGGGGGGAGGGGGGTGGCGGGGAGGGTGCATAGAATTGTACCTTCCACTCTCCTAAGGGCCTCCTATGGGCTGATTGCAGGAAGGAGGAAGGCTGGTGAGGGAGTCCAAGATACGAGCTTCCTGGGCCCAGAGGAGTTCTGACGAGGCCCCAGCACGGACCTGGACACGCGCAGGTGTGGCAGCTGGAGAGTCTCTTGAATGTTGGACTTCCTGCGTCCACCTTCCTTCCTCCCCCTCCTCCTTACTCACACTCTCCAGTTGGCCTGCCTGCCAGCCTTCTTCCCTCGTTGCCTTTTCTTTCCCACCTGCCTTTTGCTCTCTAATACTCACTGCAGTCCCAGCGTTGTCCTGAAACTTTTTGTGCCTCAGTGAGCTCATCTGTAAAATGGGGGCATACATTCTCCTGCCTTGCAGTGTTATACTGCTCAGGGGAGATAATGAATGAAAGCGCTTTGTCAATCTATCATGCTGTCCAAATGTAACACATCATTATTAATATTCTATCCTAGAAGTGCTAATGTGACCAGGGTGTGTAATTAGGATAATTTTGTATAAACTTCTTACTTTGAAACTGTCACCCGAGACCCAGCTGGATAAAAGGGACAGTTCTCTGTTCCAATTTAGAACTGATGATAAAGTTCTTTCTTCACCTGGGTTGTTTTATTTATTTATTTACTTGCTGTGGATGGGAGGAAAGATTTTTTCTTCTTCTTCTTGCTTGGAAACCACAACAATATTTCATCGCCACTGCTTACCCTAAAAAAATAGATTTCCTTTTCGTCCTCAGCTGGTGATTTGGTTTGCATTAATGCTTTTCATAACTCATACATTTGGCTATTAAAAATTAATGCTTGGCACTGACATAAACAAATGAAATTTGTATTATTAATGTTTTACATAGGTAAGGCTCTGTAATAACATATTCATCACGGCAGACTGTTTTAATTAAAAGATTCACTGGTTCCTTGAACACATCTGAGAGACGCGTCTGGGGAGAACCAGGGATGCGAAAAATGACAGGTGGAGAGAGTGCATCTCTGATTTCTGGGCGATCGAGTCGTTTGAGGTGCCGAGTATTGGCAACGACCTCACATTTGGATCTTGTGGTAGAAAGCTTAGCACAGGGTCTGGTTTATAGTAAATGTTCAATTAATGGCAGGATTTATAAAGAAAATGAAGAAAAGAATATTTATTTCTTGAATAATACTGCCCATTCATTTGTTTATTCAGCACATCTTCAGTGAGCACCTAATATGTGTCGGAAACTGTCCCAGGTACTAGGGATACCACAGAGAGACAGATTGCTGGTCTCATGAAGCCAATATTTTAGTGGGAAGAGACAGATGCTACATGGCATGTCAGGTGGTGATAGGGTTACAGTGAAAAATGTAGCGGGTCAGGGGTTAGGGAGGGCTTGGCAGGCTCTGGGTGGGTGGAAAGAGAGGTGTGCAACTTTAAATAGAAAGATCAGCAAAAGCTCTAAGGGAAGGTGACATTTGAGAAAAGGCTTGGAGGAGATGAGGGAGTGAGCAAATTGCTACCTGGAGGAAGGTTGCCCAGGAAGAGAAGAGAGCAAGTGTGAAAACCCTGAGGCAGACACATGGGGACAGAGCTGAGTGGGTGAGAGTAAGCCCAGGAGAAGATGAGGTCTAGAGGTGGGAGCGGCTGGGTCGTAGGACTTGGTTGGCTGGGGTGAGGATTTTGGTTTTGACCTTTACAAAGCCTTTGACCTCTACATCCCTGAGACTGGATGTAGTATCTCCATCTCACAGATGGGGAAATTGAGGCACAAAGGGTTTCCCCCACCAGGAAGGAGCCAACACTGGCATTCTAGCCCTGGCCTGTCTGATTCTCATATCCAGTGTGCTGTATTGCAGCATCTTCAAGTGAGGCTTGAGGGAGTCAGGTCAGTCCAACCAGTGAATGAATTGTCCCTGTCCAACCCAGGACCCACACCTGTCACATCTTAGTCTAGGATGTTTACATGCAAAACAGCTTTGGATAACACCTAGTTCAACTCCCCAACTTCACAGATGGGGAAACTGAGGCCCCATATGTGATCTCCCCAAGCCAGGGACAGAGCTGGAGCTAACATCACAGGACACCGGGGACACCTGCCCCCTTGGAGGTCATCTCATCTCACCCCATGTTGATCAAGATGCAGGACAGCCTAGTGATTAAGATTCTGGGTCTGAATCCTCACATCTGTCACGTACATGCTTGGGCATGTTTCTTGACTTCTCTGAATCTCTTTGATGATAATAATCTGATTTGAAAGGAGTTGTTGAGAAGATGTGGGGTGGGACCAAGCTCTCAGCCTTGTTTGTGACACGTAATTAACCCTCATTATGGGTCACTACGATTAATGTTACTCACACTAATCATATGAGATGGGTACCACCTGCAGTTCGCAGATGGGCAAACTGAGTCCCACTAGGGAGAGTGCTTTATCCAAGGGAATTCAGCAAACTGGAAGCTGTTGCTCAGACTCCCAGTAGCCCAGGACAATGCTCTATCTGGTCAGTGAAACTTTACTTTTTAAAAAAAATTTTTAAATGTTTTATTCATTTCTGAGAGAGAGAGAGACAGGGGAGGGTCAGAGAGAGAGGGAGATACAGAATCTGAAACTGGCTCCAGGCTCTGAGCTGTCAGCACAGAGCCCGATGTGGGTTAGGGTTAACCAATGTGGGGCTCAAACCCATGAACCGTGAGATCATGACCTGAGCCAAAGTCAGATGTTTAACTGACTGAGCCACCCAGGAGCCCCTGGTCAGTGGAGCTTTAAAGGACATTATGGCTTTCGTCTTTTTTAACAATCGAAAACCCTCCATGGAAGTGAGTTCTTGTCACGCCACCTGATGCAGGTGCTAGGCACCCAGGACAGGGCTTGAGCACGAATCATGATCACACTGGTATCAGCAAATGCAGTGTGCTAAGAAAGCAATTTACCACTTCAGCTCCCAATATGCAGGGGTTGCCTCTAATGGACTTTTCTCATCTGAATGAAAATGTCAATGACACAGCACACGTCCCTTCCATTCCTTCTGAAGTCCTCATTTTCCTGAGGGCGGAGGTGGCATGGTGTCTGTGTGTGCAATTGTGGGGAAGACCTGGCCTTGAAGTGTTCATTAAATAATAACAATAGTAGCTCCCATTTATTAAGCGCCTACTGTATGTCAGGCACTAAGCTAAATGTTTTATATAGTTTACCTCTAATTTTCCCCATAGCCCTGCAGAGTAGATGTAAATGGAAGATCAGAAAGTACGTTTCCTGATATCACACAGATAACAAGAGCTCTTTATTTGGTTATTTATTCATTTGTTCATTCAGTTGTTTGATAAATTCTCATTAAACACCTTCTATGGGTCCAGCACTCTGCTAGGTACTGAGGATATATTGATGAATAAAAGCAGATGCTTACAGTATAATGCGAAAGCCAGAAAATAAATAATCACAGCAGTAAACCTATGCTTATGATTCAGGGGCTATTAAGGATTTCTTTGAGGGAGAACCAGAGGGGTGCCAATTGAGTGACTCACTGTAGAGGCCCCCAGTTAGGAAGTGTCAGAACTGGAAGATTCAAGGCTGGAGCCTTGGCTCTTCCCATTCCCCACCACAGAGAGGGCAGGCTTCCGGGGAGACTTAGTTTGAATCCCAGCCCTATAACTTCCTAGTGGAGTATTCTCGGGCCAACCACTTCACCTCTTCAAGCCTCTGTTTGTTCCTTGAGAAACGGGGAGAGTACTTACCCCACTGAGCCCATGCGAGAATCAGAAGAGATAAGGCACAAGGGAGCTGGAGAAGTCAAATGTGTTCTGCACATCACAGAGACAATGACCTGAATCGGAGTCTTACACTGTGTGGACCAAATGACAGTATTGAGCAGGGACGTCAGGACTATCACAGCTATGTGAGGACACCAATTCCAGGCAAGGCCAGCTTCTTGCTTTGCTTTGGCTTTCTTGAAATGGGTCCAAGCCTGAAGTCTTACCTCCTCAAGGCCAGCAGCCTTGCACAGAGGATGCAGAGAAGGCATTTGTCCGGATGAGGAGTGTGTGCAGGGGAGAGCCTCAGAAATTCACGTGTATGTATCAACAAGACAAGGTAAGTTTCATGGTAGTGGAGCTTAGGCAAGAAGGGAGGGGTTTTGACCAGCTCTCCTCTCCTCTGCCGGCCATCAAGATGTCTGGAATATTCAAAGAGGAGAAATAAAAGCAGCCTTTGAATCCCCAGCCTCGCCATGTTTGCAGGAAAGTTGGGCTATTCCTGGGAGCAGTAGAAAGTGGTGAGTAAGATGGGTGAGACTATGGATTAGGAAGAGAGAAGGGGTTGTAATTAATAAGGACACCACCTCGTAAATGCACATTGTTCACTGACTTCGAGAATTGCAGTGCAATTATATTAGTAAATGTACTGTACTCTACTTGGTAAAGGTAATGAAATTTTAATTGCATGTGACTTCTCTGGCCCTGTCAGGGTCCCAGGCTCTGCAAGGGAGTGTGACCAGTCAGTGGCATTTCTAGACAGAAGGGCCAGGAGAGAATGGAAATGACTGGTTGCAAGTCCCAGTTGGTACCAGCCACGCTGGGATTCATGTGTAGTCCTCATGATGGTCCCAAAAGGCAGCCCCATTTTGCAGATGGAGACCTTTGGGACAGAATGGGAAGTGTCTCATTTGAGTCCTCAAGAGTGAGATTAAACCAAGCTGGTGGCCTCCAGGTCGAGAGGTTTTTTTTGTTTCTTATGTTTTTTGTTTTGTTTTTGCTTTGTTTTTACATTATGAGACTGGGAGACTAAAGGACAGAAGCTGGATCCAATTTCTGTCAGATTTCCCATTTATATAAAGGAAAAGTAAATGGGTCCTGAATCCGTAGAATATTACCCACTTGAGATTAGCAGAACTGAGTGTGTGGAAGGGTATGGGATAGCAATTTCTTCTCCTCAAGGAACTGCTGAATCAGGTGACAGTGACGACTTTGTCAGAGAGAATTCAGGAGGCTGGGGTAAGCTGGGAAGGCTTCCAGAAGGAGGTGATGTGGGGGTGATGCCATCATGAAGGATGAGTGACTATGCTCATGAGAAGCTGCCACTCTGAGCTGTGTCCTCGTCTGTTTTCCAGTAGACTGTGGGCAGGGCTGTCTTATCTATTTTTGTCGGTGTCTATCACAGAGCCTGGCACACAGTAAGTGCTTAATAAATGTTGTCCAATTCAAATCTCATATGAGCTCTAGTAAATGCTCCATATCGTGGAACCCTGGACAGGTGAGGATTATACTGAAAGAACACTCAGACTTTGGTGGGGATTTCTGCAGGAAGCACTCTCTTTGACAGGAACAGAATAAATGCTGAATTAATAAGAATTATTAATGCCAGTCCGACTTTCGCTTAGGTCATGACCTAGCGGTTCGTGAGTTCGAGCCCCGCGTCGGGCTCTGTGCTGACTGACAGCTCAGAGCCTGGAGCCTGTTTCAGTCTGTGACTCCCTCTCTCCCTGACCCTCCCCTGCTCACACTGTCTCTCTCTCTCTCTCTCTCTCCTAGAAATAAATAAAAAATATTAAAAAAAGGAATTATTAATGCCATTGTCATTACTATTAATGATTAAGATACTACAGATAATGATAACAATAGAGCCAGTGATTCTCACTAATATTTATTGAGTGTGTACTATGTGTCAGACGCTAAGCAAGGATTTTCTATAGACTTTTTCATTTAATCTCCACAAAAATTTATAAAGCAGGTACTATTATTATTTCCATTTTACTGAAACTGAGGCCCAGAGATGTGAGGATAATCGCCCTGCATCTTGCAATTAGGAAGAGACAGAATAAGGGCTTCAATTCAGGCCTGCTTGATGTTGAACCTCATACCATTCCTCTGCTCTGTACTGTCTGCTCAGCTAGGAGGGCACAAAAAATGGTCAGACCAATTTATGCTGACCTTCAGTGTCCTTGAAGGTAAAGGCAGGATGTTGGGAGACAAAAACAAATGAAGGTTTCCACCAGAGAACATTCCTGGATGGGTGGGAATGTGCCGGTTGGCCCGGTGCTATGATTTTGCCCAATTCAGAAGAACAAAAGAGTGCTACATTCACCAGAGTGACTTGACCCCAGAACCTCCAATCCAGTGTCAACCTCGGAGTAGCTCCCTACATTTATTGGAGGCCAAGGTATGAAATGAAGCCTGGCTCCATAAGGACCTTGGCTCAGTATTCACTGGCAGATTCTTGGCATGTCCTCCAAGAAGCCACAAAAGATAGGAGGGGACTTCCAGGACGGAAATTGGGGTACATATCACATGGCAGCCTTTCTGCTTCCATCCTTTACAAGAGAGCCCTGACCATGGGCCATCATGGGGGACGGGGGTAGAAAGCCAAACAGAGAGGATACTGGACAGGGTTGGGAGAGGCTCAGCAAGATGTACCAAGATGAGACTCAGACCCAGGCTCCAAGCTGACTGCTTTCCTTCACAGCTTTCTAGAACAGACGACTCATGAACAGAAGTGACATCCAGTTTTTGTTACAAGTCCCTTTTATCACAAAGGTAGAGGAGATTGATTCAGGGACAATCAACTGTCTTGGGAACAGCAGAGTTGGTGAGACCAGGAAAGTAAGGATTTGTTAGCTCTTCTCCTCCAGGAGCTGCCAAATCGCTAGGCAGACCTCACAGAGGGAAGCTGGGGATGGGCTGGATAATCAGGAAGGCTTTCTGTAGGAGGTGGTTCATCATACACGCTCCACTGAGATGGGCCTGGGGAGGTTACCGCCTGCTGCTTCAGTGAGACCCGCCACCCATGTCTTTAGATCCTGCAGCCAGATTAGCCTCTCTTTTTGTTACCCAGAAACCTGAAGGAACAAGGTAACAAGTGAGGGGGTGGAGGTACCTTGGGAGCAGGAATAGAAGGAGTATGGCCTGGGAGTCCACATGCCTGGGATGTAAGCCTGGCTCTGTTCCATCTTATGTGTCACTGTGGGCTTGTTGGTTTTCCCCTGGGAGCTCTTGGGCCATTTGTGCGTGAAATAAAGCCAGATCATCTCTCAGGCCCTTTTGGTTTCTGCGGTATATTCTCATAAACATACACATATCAGTGCTGAGCACTCAGTGTTGTGTTCAGGGATGATGCAGTCAGTTGGGAAGGAACAAGTTCTGTGAAGGGAGCAGTGGGCTGGGGCGAGTTGGTCGGGGCAGGTGACCCTGAAGAGGGTTTTATCAGATGAAGGATGGTCACGACAGAGGAGGTGACCCAAGCAAAGGCAGAGTCCTTTGAGTAAAGGTAAAGAGTCCATTGAGTGGGACCCAAGCCATTGGATGTTCTTGGTCTCTGCTTCCCACTGGCATGGCTCAGCTTGACCACTGGACTATAAGCTCCCCCAGGGGCCAGAAGCCACACTGTCACTCTGCATCCCCACAGTCTGGCAGAGGGACTGACATGGAGCAGCACATCAAAGACACGTGTTTAATGAAGGAAGAAATTTCTCTGCATCTCAACACCTAGCTGCCTTTAAGCAGATGCCTTTGTTTGAATGAGTAAATGAGCAAAAGCTGAATTCTGCTAACATTTCAAAACCTCTACCCTGAGAGATCCAAACAGTCTATCCTTTGAACGTCTGTGGCTCCCTGGATATCCCACATGATTTAGGAACAGGTCCCTGGAACAGCTCTCAAGCCCTTCTCAGATCCTCAGGGCTTTGAGACTGAGGCTGGGGTGTGTTATATGTGTATGTATGAATTATTTTATTATATATTTCTTCTCCCACTTTAATTGTTGCTGAGCTCATGTTTTATTTTAATTAATGTTTTAATTTAGTACATGCACCATGAGGCACTTTCTCTGCGGGTATAATTAAGTTAGAAAAAAAAGCAGCTATTCTAACCCTTGAGTCTGGGAAACCAAGGCTCAAAAAAGGTGGGTTTGTGGCCCAAAGTCACTTGGAAAATTAGAGATGGATTCAGGAGGTGAAAGGGCTTCATGGTGTCCCTTAGGACTTCATCAACCCCCATCTATCTGAGCAAAGTCAGAGGGAAGGTAAGTGATATTTATGGAGCACCTACCACAGGCCCAGTACTGAGCTGTGTATTTTATGCAATGTTACATAGTATCATTTTACCCTCTCAAAAACCCTCCAAAGTAGATTTTCTTGTTCTCGTTTCACAGATGAAGGTGAGGCTGGGAGAATTAGCAGCATCTTCAGATTCTAGCAAATGGAAAAGAGCAAAGTCAGAATTTGACCTATGTCAGAGTGTTCTCTAACCGTGGAATAATGTTACCAGACCACACTTTTTTTTGTGTATGTGAATACACAGAAAATATTGTGCAGTCACCCTGGAGCTATGCACACCAGTTCTCTAATCTAATTGAGAGGGGAGGGGCTCTCTGGAGCCTTCAATAGAATTAGTTTTTCTGGTGATGTTCGAAGTCAACTTTAGTCACTCACATTTTGAGAGTAGATTTAAATTCTTTTAAGTTCATTTCTTTATTTATGTTGGGGGGGAGAGAAAGAAATGGGGAAGTGGGGAGAGAGGGAGAAATGGAGAGAGGCAGAGAGAGAGAGAGAGAGAGAATCCCAATCAGGCTCCACACGACCAGCACAGAGTCAAATACGGGGCTCAAACTCATGAATCCCGAGATCATGACCTGAGTCAAAGTTGGAACCTTAACCAACTGAGCAACCCAGGCACGCCACAAATAGCTTTTAACTCTCAAAATACTTTCACAACCATCACCACCATGATCAGCACCATGGCCAGCACTATCACTACTACTAAGGACAACAGAGAATATGTAATATTCCAAGCACATTATACAGCAACTCGAGGTGGAGGTTCTATTCTTACCCCTTCTTACAGATGAGATTTATGACAGCTCACATGTTTTCAGAGATCGCCAATCTTTCAAAGCTAGTTCTCATCTTCTGATCCCATTGCCTCTGAGGACATCTGGATGGGAAAGCTCTGGGCTCAGATGTGGCCAGAATCTCAGCCCCATGTCTTCCTGGATATGTGTCTTTCATCAGTTGACTTCACAGTTCCCATTATGAATGCTCCAAAGGCTGGGAACACGGAGATGGCCCCAGCTCTCATTCAGCCAGGCAGCTTACATTCTACCAAGCAGAAACAGACAATGGACAATGAAGGAATATATAAAAAAAGGAAATAGCAGATAATGATGAGGGTTTGTGAAAAGCAAAAAAATATGACATTAGAGGGTGCTTGAGGATGTTTAGGGAAGGCTGTTCTGGGAAGATGATGTCTAAGCTTGGGTCAAGGAGACAATGAAGAGTAGCCTGATCAGAGCTGGGGAAGGCTTCAAAGGCAGGGGAGACCACAGGCAAAGGCCCCAGAGTAGGAAGGCTTCTCAGGGCCATTTTCTTACATTTTCTACATTTTCTTGCATTTCTCCTTTAGGGCACACTCACCACAGTGCATGATTTTATGTTCATCTATGGGACTATTTCATTAGCATTCACAACTCTTCACTGACTGTGAAGTTCAAGGGGGCAGGGGCCAGGCCTGCTTTGTTCATTATTGTAACCACAGGATCCAAAGACAGCATCTGGCTCATAAACATTTTCTGAATAAACGAATGAAAGAACGAAAGAATGAATGAATGAATGAGTATTCAGCAAATGCTATTCCCAAGCCCCACTCCCTTTTGTAAACTGTAAAGGGCAATCACTTGACGCTGGACAAAGAAAGAGACTGAGAAGCAGAACTCAATGCTTACCTCCTATGTTATAAGTTCTTTTCACTTGACCAAAAATGTCCACCAAGTCTCATTCATTCTAGATGTGTGTTGAGTGCCTACTATGTGCCTGGCCTTTTACATGTGAATCCTATGAGGCATCTAACGGGTAGATGGCCCATGTTGCATTATGTCCATTTCTCGGGGGAGGGGGAGGGCCCAGGCAATTATGTGGCTGAAGTCGCTGATCCTCTAATGCCATAGTGATACCTTCCCCTCTCACTTGCCCTACCCCAGGTTTCATTCCCGCCCATGGGTCTGCCTGGGAATGTGCTTTCTAGAGTTCACAGGAGGCGGGGATGGAGGGAAGCTTGATAGGGAGCATGAAAGCCTAGTTGTCTGCAAAATTGCCAGCATTTTGACTGTGTCTGTGATGTGGAGTGTGCTTGATAAGTACACTCCCTGCTCCTTCTCCCTCAGGGACTCGGGACACCGTGTAGACGCCTGAGCCCCCCTTTGCCCTCCAGGTCTCCCCCTCACTCCTCATTGGGCTGTCCTATGATATCAGTGAAGACATCAGCATGTCATCATCTGTTTGCTCCTTTCTGCCCCCAGGAGACTCCAAGTCCCTTAATGGCAAGAGCATCTCTCTCTCTCCTCTGTATTTCCAAGGCCCACACAGGGCCCAGCGCACAGTAGGTTTTCAGTAAGTGTCTATCAAAAGAATGATTAGAGGAGGCTCGTCTGCCTTGGGAGGCTGTACAGGCCAGAGCATGTTCCTTCTCTCCACTTGCCTGGCCTGATGCGGGGCTCCCCCAGGGCGGTAACTGGCCTGTGCTGCACCTTCTGGAGAGCGTGTGTCACAGGTCTGCAGCTGTGTGTCTGGCGTGAGCTCACATCCATCGCAGCAATTTGTGTGCACTGAAGCCATTTAATTAAATGGGATGGAATTGAATCTGCGAGGCTGTTATCGCTGATATTGTTTTCTGCGCACGCCCGGCTGCGAGGGAATCCACGGGAGGCCATGGAGCGAGCTCCCCACTCATTCTGGGCCTGGCTCTCCCACCCCCAGCCCAGATGGCACCGGGACGTGGCCGAGATTCTGGGCACAGATCTGAAGTCAGGGGTTCAAAGCCCCTCCACACACACATCCCCGTCCCCGTCGGTGGGCCTGAGATGCTGACAGGCGTGTGCCCCTCCCCAGGAGGCAGCCAGAGCTGTGGAAGCTAATCTTGTTGAGGGGGAATCTTGCCAAGCCAGAGCGAGCTTTCATTTGCCTAAGTTTGCATCAATAATTAATCCAACCTGGTTTTTACACAAGGCTCGACATAAAATGATTAGCTCCGAGAGCTTTTCTTGAGCTAGTCTCAGAAGAGGGCCATCACCAGCCCAACAACTGACGACCCATGAGAGATGGGTTGGGCAGCTCAGAAAGTCATTTTCTCTTTCCTATTTCAAGCTCCCTCCATGGTTCCGCTGGGGCTCTGCCATCGCCAGCCATGCTTTCTGAAATCCAGGGTCATTCCCTGCTCAGAAACCTTCAATAGCTTCTCACTATGCTTCTAATCCAGCACCCGATCCCAGTGACATTTCCCAGGCCCCACCTTCCTCTCCATTCCCTCTCTATTAAAGCCAAACTGCCTTAACCCACTGTCTCTTATTGCCCTGGCTTGTGCTCCTCACCCACATTTCTGGGGGTTGAACTCCTATTTATCCTGCAAGGCTGAAACCCAGTGCCACCTCCTCTAGGAAGCCTTTTCTGATTTCTCCAAGGATCATTTTTCTTCTGCTTTCCGGAGGTCTCTATTTCCAGAGGTACCCTGACTGTCTTGTACTCATTACCTGTGCATATGGCTTCATTTCCAAGCAAGTGTGTGTTTCTCATGGGCAGATAACAGTAATTCATAATGGAGTATCTCTCAGTGTTGGGTTCCAGTGGCTGTAACCAGGGGAAGTGGGCAGAGCTACGTCCACTGTTTCTTCCCCTGAACTGAATTCTTAGTCTTATTTCCAGATGTGGCTAACTGCACCAATAGCTTCTCAGTTACATGAGTTTGAAGCCTCATCTTTTTTACTGTATTTTTTTCTTTTTTTCTATCCAAATGGTTTTCCCCAGAGCCTTGTTCTCATGCTCACGACCACCCAATTCTCCAACCAGGCACTCATGGGCTCCTTTCTCATTCCTGTCCAACCTACCCCAAACTCCATGGAACTTCCCATTGTTGCTTAAACATCCCCTGATCTTCAAGACCACTGGCAGTTCTTCCTGTGTAAAAGGCCTTCCACAAATGGCCAGATTTCATTTTTTCTCATTGTCATGTAGTATTCCATTGTATAGATCAACCACATCTTCTTGATCCATTCATCAGTTGATGGACATTTGTAGCAACATGGATGGAACTGGAAGGTATTATTCTAAATGAAATAAGTCAGGCAGAGAAAGACATATATTTTCACTCATATGTGGATAGGAGAAACTTAACAGAAGACCATGAGGGAGGGAAAGGGGAAAAACACTTAAGGAGAGGGAGGCAAACCATAAGAGACTCTAAATACTGAGAACAAACTAAGGGTTGATGGGAGGTGAGGGAGAGGGGAAAATGGGTGATGGGCATGAATGAGGGCACTTTTTGGGAAGAGCATTGGGCATTGTTGGTTGGAAACCAACCTGAGAGTAAACTCTATTTTAAAAAATTAAAAAAAAATAAAAGGCCCTTCCAGCTCCACCTCCAACACTCTACCCATTTCTCAAGGCCCAACTCAAGAGTTACCTCATCTGTAAAGTTGATGCCATTTCTCAGAATTAAGGGGACTCCTCTTTGCTCCAAGAGCACATTTTGCTCATACCTTGTACTTATCAGTGTATATCTTCTCCTGCACTTGGCCTCAGCACCTGATCCCTTTGAGGGAGGGCAGTGACTACATCTTTGTTTTTACTACCCCTCCCTAAAATGTCTAGCCCAATACTTGGCTTACAGCAGGTGCCCAATAAATACTTGTTGAATTATTAAATAAATATTCAAGAAGTCGGAAATTAGAAAAGACAGTCTTATGATCCCCTGGGCAAGAGGTGTCTACTATGGTTATCGTGGTCATTCTGGTCGCTATTGTCTTTCCGGCATCCCATAACACCTACCCTCTGCTCCCCTGTCTCAGGTTCTCAGACAAGTTCTTATTTCCAATGTTCATCTTGTTGTCCCCCAAAGAACATTCAGACTTCTCAGATCAGCTGCCCTAATATTTCGTTTAAAATAAAGTCCCTTCCAAATTATGTGAAGTGCCTGCTATATCGTCATCCCTGGGCAGGATGCTGGGAGGGGTACTCAAAAAAAACGTGGTCCCTGTGCAGGGAAAAGAAGTTACCATCTGCTTTGGGGACAGAGCAAATACAGACTAGCGTGAAGCAGTGTGTCTAATAATGACGTTTCTGACCATAAACCCAGTCACCAAAAGGCAGCCTCTATGGTAATAGAGCTATAACTGTACGCTTCTTTTTAGCAGTCAGCAGTAGCAAGGAGCCTTTAAAGTGGGAGGATTAAATCATTCTGTTTAGAAAGGCATCATGGAGGTGTAGTTTGTTGAGCAAGATGGATCGAAAGTGTCTGTTTTCTCCACCGCTTGGCCAGCACACCTTTTCACCAGAAATGTTTCTGCCTCCACTCCTCACACAGTCCCAACTGCCTTCTCTTCTCTCTCCAATAAATCTCCTTTGTTTCTCTTGAGCCGCTCGCGCCAGGCTGTCAGGAAGTCTGCACAAAATAGTGTATTTCTGTCAAGAGTTCCTTGTGAAGTGTTAACCAGCTTTTGAACACCGGAGATAGTTGAGGCAGTGTGCGGGGACCTCCTTGCCCTCATTTCTGTTTCATTCCTGTTTCTGGCAAGCTCTGGGCCAACTCGAGGCTGCTGATTCAGCTGCAGATGGAGAGAGGGGGCCACAGTCCTGTTCAGCCTCCAAATGGTGTCCCCAGAAAGAGCCTCAAAGATGAGAGGAAGCCAGAGGTCCTGCCCTTCTGTGACACCCCCATCCCACCCGAGCAGTATTCTGACCTCAGAGCCTCTGGACAGGACTATGCGAATGAGTCAAGGTAAAGGGCTTAAGCTAAGTAACCTGCTGCGTGTCCTTAGGCCAGGGATCACACCTCTGTCTTTAGTTTTCCCATCTGCGTGAAAACGGGAGCAGATAATCCCCAGGGCGCCTTCTGGGTCTATCATTCCATCACTTCATGAATCTAGAGCAGCTAAAACTTGCTGAAAATGTGATTCTTTCTTGGAGATCCAAAGTCAATGGAAAAAGAAATGGTCTGGGTAATTCAAAGACCCAGGAGGGACATTCTTTGAGGGCAGTAAAATAACAACAATAATAAAATCTAGGATCAAAGTGCTTTTCCACCTGTTATTTGATTCTCCTAACAGTCCTGTGGGGAGAGAGTCAGATACATGGAACTTTTCACTGGACTACCAGAGAGCCACTGTGTACAGATGTTCAGGTTGTGCACTGCACAAGGGTAGCACATCAGAGGAAATGTCATATGAGAAATACAGATTAATTTATACGAGAGCATGTGCGTGGTAACGAAGAATCAGGTCTTCCAGCTGGCACATGGGATTGTGCACACAACCTATGTAGTGGTGCAAAAAATGTTCACAGCTGCCCCTGTCTTGATCATGCTTTGGATAACTCCTGAGAGCACTTACCTATTTTCTTAGAGCCTTGATTCCCTCCTTCCCTCTCCCTGAACCTAGTACCTTTGCCATATCTGAGGAATGAGGTTGAGGTCTTGGTGTATTCTGTAAATGGTATGTGTGCCTATGTCAGGCAAGCGGGCAGTGGATGAGGTGTGTGTTTGGTCGCCGGCCTCTGAAACCTCCCCTGGGGCAGAGCCGAGCCAAGCCAGCGGGACACCCACACCGCAGCAGCGGCACCTGATTCTTCATGGGACATACACACTGGCCATCAACTTAAAAAGAAGCCGAAGAGGGGCGCCTGGGTGGCTCAGGCAGCTAAGCAGCCAATTCTTGATTTCGGCTTAGGTCATGATCTCTCGGTTGGGTTCCTGAATTTGAGTCCCACATTGGGCTCTGTGCTCACAGTGGGGAGCCTGCTTCAGATCCTCTCTCTCCCTCAGCCCCTCTCCAACTTGCAAGCATGCACTCTCTCTCTTTCTCAAAAATAAATCAATGTTAAGAAAAAAAGAAGCTGGAGATCCGGACTATTTGTGCGGGTGAGTTTTAGCAGGTGGGACAGATTGAAGTGAGATACGGAGCTTTCCTCACCCTGGTCCTGGCCCCTCACTCTCCTTCCTCCACCTCCCCTTTCTTTACATGAGGACCATGGCAGGCGCACCAAATACAGCTGAAAGGGCCATCTGCCCATGTCCCTGCTGTGCCAAAGCCAGACTGCTTAAGGTTGTTCAGGTTAATATGCTACGTTTAAAAATGTTGCAGAAGGTAAGAAGCCTTCCTCTAACTCATACAAAAGCACCGCACAGGCTAGTGGCGGGCACACAGACTGCAGTGTATGCATGGGGCTCTCCTCTGACCATCTTTTGCGACAGACACCAAAGGCTCTTTCCCAAGATATAAGTTGGATTATGCCACTTCCTCCCTCAAACATCTTCTGTGGCTCCCTATTATCTATGAGAGGATTTTGCAAGGACGGAGGAAACGGGGAATATTATAGAATTGCATGGTGCGATTAAAATACACATTTTCAGGTCGCAAAATGTTGGAAGGGACATGTGGAGGGGGGAGAGAGGTGGAGAAGAAAGGCATGTGTATTTGAACGTTTCCCCCCAGAGATCTGAGACACCCCCTGACTAGGAAAGACCATCCTTGAGCATGCGTCTGCGTGAGTGGGGGAGGGGAGGCCAAGTGAGAGAGAAAGAGAAAGAGAATCCCGAGCAGGCTCTGCACTCAGCGCAGAGCCTGACTCAGTACTTGATCCCTTGACTGTGAGATCATGATCTGAGCCAAAATCAAGAGTTGGGCACTTAACTGACTGAGCCACCCAGCCTCCCCAAGGATGCTTTTTAGAGTTGAATCTTGCCACACTATTCAAGGCTTTCTAAGACTGGTCCAAGCCTAACTTTTCAGCTGTTTCTCCTGCCACTCACCTTCACACAACCCATGCTCCAGATCACGCTGGCTTTTCCCCATTATCTGGGCAGCACAGTCCAAATGCCACCGCCTCCATGAAGCCTTCCTTGATTCTCCAGTGCCAATGGCTCCCTTCTTCCTTTGTGCCTCTACATTCCAACTAGACCAGAGTTGAGACAGGGGTACCTCTGGGGTATGCATAATACTCCCACAATGCCCCACCAGCTATCTTCGTGGCTTCAGCTTTTTGGAGGAAAGAGTCAAGAGGTGTGTGTGTGTGGGGGGGGTGTCTGCATGGGAGGGAAAGACAAGGGGAAAGCAGAATGGCAGGGTTCTGTAACCTCTGACCTCTGCTCTCAGTAGAGGCAACATGTTTTGAGTGTTGATGGACGATGACAGAGCTGGAGGAACTGGCTCGTGGCCTTGGGAGACCACAGGGCAGTGAGACCCCCGGCAGGGCCCTCAGAGCTTAGGGCGCTGGTGCACCGCGCCATCTAGAGGTGGGGGAAAGGATTTCTCCTGCCCCAGTCACTCAGCCCCAGCCCCTCAGATACACAGTGGCCGCCTGAGAGGAGCTGGGTGCCACCACCCACTTTGTGATTGGGTGGGCTGGTGTCCTCAGGAACTAAGCAGAGAGACTGAGTCTATACACTGGGTTTTGGACCCCAGAGGAGCTCTGTGAAGGTGTTTTCTTTCCATAGATGTCACACAGGGCTGTGGCAAGTGGAGAGGGTATTAAGAGGTGGCCCTTGATGTCACAAACAGCTTGAGACAATTCTTGGTCTTGGAAACCTGGCCATCATTTCAGTTTATCCAGGCATTATTCACTCCATGCTTGCCCTGGTTACCCTTACTCATAAACGTGATAATAACTGCTAATGTTTACTGAACATTTACTATGCCTCCATTCTGTCTATCTATCTATCTATCTATCTATCTATCTATCTATCTACCTACCTACCTACCTACCAATCTATCATCTATCTATCTATCTATCTATCTATCTATCTATCTATCTATCCATCTATCTACCTACCTACCTACCAATCTATCATCTATCTATCTATCTATATCTCCCTATCTGATGCTTGTGATAATCCTGTGATATGTTATTACCCAGCCCGTTTTACAGAGGAGGAATATAAGAATCAGAAATGCAGTACTCCTGTGAGGGATCATACAATTAGGAAGTGGAGGGAATGATGTCCAAATCCAAGCCTGTGGGACAGTAGGGAATGTCACTCATCTCCCATGCGACACCGACAGCTGATCTCCTCTACCTGCAGGTTATTTCTGAGTTCCTACCCTGTACCTGCTTGGTAATGCTCATATCCAGGCCAGGAGTTATCAGGCTCCATGCCCTGGTACCATGGTGGTTAAGAACTCAGACCTTGACCCAGACATGCCTGACAGGCATCACCTAGTGGCTGAGTGACCTTGGATAAAGCTCAACTTCTCTGAGCCTGTTTCCTCATGGTGTCATGATGGGGATTCAAGAAGAAGATGTATTTAAGAATTTAGCAGACCTCCAGGCATAGAACAAGCATTCAGCAGATGAGGGCTATTCAAGTCATCATCGAGGCTTTGGCAGAGGATACACGGTGTCCTAGGCGAGGTATCCGTTCCTTGGATGGATACTGTATCGCAAAGCATGTATCCCAATGAATTATACACTGCCCTCCGTCCCTTCCCGGTGTTTGCTGGTGCCTGCGCTGCATACGGAGTGGAGCGCTTTCCCTCCCCTGAGACCCGTGGGGAGCGGCTGCTGTTATTTATCATTTAGGAAACATCTGCTCTTTGGTGAAATATCACCCTCGTGAACAAACACAGTGCGGGCATTTGACCTTTCTCGATGAGCGCTGGCTTCTTTGCTCGTTGCCAGGAATGAAGCAGATTCAAAGAGGAGACATGTGTCAAAGGACCTTTTAAAGGGGTCGCCAGATGAGTGCCTGGGTGATGACCCCAGGGCCGAGAACGGCAGTTGAGATGGATTAGAGGCTGCAAATTAATAAACCTGATCCTGTTATTCCGAAGGGCCAAGAAATCGCCACATCTGCAGGTGCAAAATCTGGAAATGAAGTCAGCCTGGCAGGTGCTAAGAATGCACAGGCTGCTGTGGCCCCTCTGCCTCGCTTTCGTCGGCCTCCCGTGCCCTCTGCAGTAGCAGCTGGCACCTGTCAGGCAAAACGCAGAAGGCACAGCTGGCCGGACGCTGTCAGGCATCAGTGAGCCCTCCGGGTTCACAGTGGGCTCTCTGAGAAGCCGCTGGGGCCTCCCAGGGCCGGTGAGCAGCAGCCATCTGGGCTGAGACCACCGGAAGCGACACAGCAGGTGTATGAAACAAAAACTTCACGAGTACCTGGGGGGTTTGGTCGGCTGAGCATCTGACTCTTGATTTCAGCTCAGGTCATGATCTCATGGTGTGTGGGATCGAGCCCCACATTGGGTGCTGTGCTGACAGTGTGGAACCTGCTTGGGATTCTCTCCCTCTCTCTCTCTCTCTCTCTCTCTCTCTGCCCTTTCCTTGCTGTTGTGTGTTCTCTCTCTCTCTCTCTCTCTCTCTCTCCCCCTCTCAAAATAAATAAACTTTAGGGGCACCTGGGTGGCTCAGTCGGTTAAGCATCCCACTTCGGCTCTGGTCATGATCTCACGGTTCGTGGGTTCGAGCCCCACATCAGGCTCTATGCTGACAGCTAGCTTGGAGCCTGGACCCTGCTTCAGATTCTGTATCTCCCTCTCTCTCTCTGACCCTCCCCTGCTCACACTCTCTCTCTCTCTCTCAGAAATAAATAAAACATTAAAAAAACCCAAAATAAATAAACTTTAAAAATAAATAATAAAATAAAATAAAGAAGTAGTAAAAGCTTCCAGACACTGCACTTGGGTATGACAGCAAAGTTGCAGCCCTAAGATCACCGCTGAAGGGTAGTCTTTCCTGCCGGGGTCTGTGTAGGGCTCGACAGGGAAGTAGATCATTCATGCTGTTATTCCAGTGTTGGGAGGGGGTATTATTATTACTTGGCTTCCTTAATTCACAAGCATTTACCTGGACCTACTGCGTGTCAGGTGCTTTGCTAGGGTCGGGGACACCAAAATGAATTTTAAAAAGTCATTGTCTTTTCAGAGCTCACAGACTTTAGAGGGGTCAGGGTCAGGGTCAGGGTCAGGGTCAGGGGTGGTGGTGCGGAGAGGAGAGATCCAGAGCAGGTGGGACAAGGACAATGTTACCGGCACAGATAAGAAGCTTATGGTTCTCAGTGTTGCCCGGCTCTGTGCTCAGCTCGGTGCTCAGTGCTCGGCTCTGGGGTGGGCTCCGGACCTTCAGGGCAGTCTGGGCTGGGCACTGGGGACAGAAGACGTGACACGGGCATGGGCAAGATCCCCAGGGGTCAGGGCAAATGGGGCAGTGGGAGCTCAGGTGTGAAATGCAGCTTGTGGCTGAACCACTGACACTCTGGGGAATTTCTTCTGCTGCCAATAAGGGGCCACTGAAGATTTTCAGGTTGTGCTTGAGGACATTTCATGTTGTAGCCTTTTATAAGTCTATAAGCCATTGGGAGGGGCTTCGAGACCATGAGCAGGAAGATCAGCTAAGCGGCTATTGCACTCAGGAGGAGGGCTGGAAGTTAATATCTCTAAATCTACCAATTTCCGTGGTCACCTTCATGACCCATCTCCAACCAGCGCTCTGGAAATGGATGAGCTGGAGATGTGGCTGGCCCATTACCATGGGGGGCACCTATGGAGGCACCAGACAAGACCGTGCAGATGGCGGGAAATAGTTTCAATACAGGAGCTGCGGAAAGAAGTCTGCCTTCTCATTCCTGACCTCTCTTTGCAGCCAGGATCTCAGATACTGCAAATGCATTAAAAGCAAACACAGAAAAATCAATGCAAACTAAACAGGAGACCTTTCTAGGCTGGAGAGTAGAGATGCAAGGTGTCCATTAAGCTCGTTCCATAGGGTGGATAGCAAGGGGGGACAGTGAGGTGTCAGCCAACTAGAGCCAATTCAGGTCTCTGACACTCGGCCATTGGGTAACCTTGACCGTGTTCCTCAACACCTCTGAGCCTTAGTTTCCTTGTCCAAAAATGGGTGGTGACCATCTTCCAGATGTTGCGAGAGTTGTGATGTTCTTAGGGAAAGATACATAAATTGTCCAATCAACATTAGCTTCTTTCCCTTGTCACTTTAAGGACCCTGATGACCAGCGCTTGCTACAAGAGGGTCCTTTTTAGAGTCCAAATATAACTGGAAACGTTCTTCTTTATTAGGTTACAGTTCTCATGATAGAAGTTGACTTGTTAGAAGAATGACTGGTAAGCAGTCATTCACACCTTAGTATGAATGAATCTTAATTTACAAGGTATTCCAGGTGGAGGAGCCTTTACAGATCATCCAGGATGACCCACTTGTTTTAGTCCAGGGGCCCCCGTAGTCTAGAGAAGGGAAGGAGGTTCTCAGGTCTTAGAAAGAGATAGTGAAGGGGCCAGAATTAGCTCTCACGTCTCCTGCAGCTTGACTGCTACTCTTTCAACTACTCATGATGAAACTTTATTTATCTGCTACTCTGATAGCAGATACTGAACCTGAAATGGAAGCAAGGAGAGGCCCAAGAAGGGAAATATTTTACCAAAGAGATGAAGTGTGCTATCGCAGTTTCTGAGGATTTCCTCTTGGGTTTTGGGAACCGAGACGATGGGTTTGCCCCGTGTGATTGCAAGAGTGCAGCCCAGGCTCCTCACCGGAAGGGGTCGCAAGGTCATCTCAAGCCTTGCAGGTGGCCACCTGAGACGCAGGAGAGGGCAGAGGATGGCCCTGGGCAAATAGCCTCAGCGTTCAGCCTAGAGTCTTCACCTGCACGGTAGATGGGGCCGCGCCCGCATCCCATACATTCGGGTCTCAGCAGGCTGTGGCTTCGCTCTTTGCCGCATTGGTCGTGTTGAGCCTTCAACAACAGGGTGCCTCAGCCCAACATAGGGTCTTCCTCAGTTTGGAGGGGTCCTCAGATTGGGACTGTCCCCACATTTTCATGAGGGAGCCCCTGTGTGTGTTTGCCCTTGGCCTTCATGCTGTACCTCTGTTTTCTGCAGTGAAAACTCCAGTTTTTGACCAAGGAGGTTGCCTCCCAGCGTCCCAAGGTCACCTGCCGCGTCTGCAGGGAAAGTTTGCCCTCTTCTCGGTTCTTCACCCCATCTTGTCACCTGGCCCCCACACAAACTCCTGTGCCCCCATGTCATCAGGTCCTCAGGAGAGCAGCTCATGGGGTGGCTGTCCCCTCTTCCCCAGGCCCCCATCCGTCCCAGGGGGAGGTGGGGTCAGCCCCATGGCATCCCTCCCCTGTCCTATCTTTCCCCACCCCCTTGGGATCTGCCCGGGCCCAGTCCTTCCTCCTTCAGCCCACGCAATGAAGCCTCCAGAAGCAGGGTAGTGTGTGAGTGTCGCTGTGGAGCCACACACCTGCACCACACACTTGCTGTGTGACTTTGGGTAGGATGTGTGACTTCTCTGTGCCTCAGTGCCCTCATGTCTAAGAGGAGGTAATGGTAACAACTCTTGGTGTTACACTCTTGGGAATGGAGTTCAGATTAAACAGGTGCGTAGAGCCTGGCACTTGGGGAGGGGTCAGTTCATGTGACTCATGCATATGCATATCACCTCACACAAATAGACGCATTCTGGGAGAAGCTTGTGCTTCACTCTACCCACCTCACTCCCCGCCCCCCACCCGCCCCGTGAGCCCCTGAACCCAGCTGTGATCATTTCCTCCACTCTGCAGGTGTCTGGACAGTACTGTCTTCTCTCATCTGTGATGCACAGCTGGCAGGCTGCAGGGGCCTTCGTGGACGGGGCCAGCAAGGGGACAGTACCAGGACCACATCACAGATTGGACTTCCTGAGAATCTGACTCCCGGGAGAGATTAGCATCCAGGGGATTATGGGGGGACACCCTTCAGAAGGGGGCAGGAACGGGCGAGGGGAGGAGCCAAGCTGAACTATCATCCTGATGAAAGCCGTCACCAAACCACAGAGCTTCTGGATCCCAGATGCCTCTTCAGACTTGTCCTGAGTCAGGGTAGGAACCCGTCCCTCCCCATCATCGACCAGTCGCTGGATGGGGGCTGCCCCTGGAAAGGGAGCATGATCTAAAGCAAGGCAAGCCGCCTGAGGCAGAAAGAAATTTCCAGAAAGGACTGTCAGCTGAGCGGCATCTCCTGCCAACACTGGCGGTGATGGAGGGGACGAGTTCTTCATTCCTGGAGGGGATCTGTGTGGCTCTGCACAGCTGCTACGGCGGCCAGGGAAGGGGGTTGCGGGTCATGTCTGGGGGCCTCTCACCCAGCACCCTTGCAGGCAGGCCAGCAAACTAGGGGCAGAGTTCTTGGCAGGGTGTGTGCTTATCTTTACACTTGACTCTGGCCTGTCTACATCCTGCTGTGTCTCCTCTCTCCCCCACCCCCGCCCGCACAGCCAGCCCTTCACCCACAGAGAACTTTCCACGCAGCCTACCTTCCTTCACTTTTCATGTGTACCGCACACCCCCTCCTGCCCTTCCACCCCCTCTTCTCATTACTCCACAAGCATCCTCATCCTTCCAAGTCCAACTCAAATATCGCTTATTCTTGGGCTCCATCGCATTTTGTACACACCCTCAACATTCCCGCATTCTGTCGCTCCCCGGATACTGGTCATGGACCTAGAATGTGCCAGGCTCTGAGCCGCTACTCCCCATCCCATCTGCATGCATACCACACTCTCTGCTGGGCAAGGCAACGGCCATGCTTGACACATCCCAACGTTCTGAACATCTGGTCTCATGCCTCGCACACAGTAGGTGCTCGTTCAGTGCTTGCTAAAATATGAATGGAATGTGGTGAATTGGAGGTTAAGTCAGATGAACTCCGTCTCCTTCCAGCTGGAATCATGGGTGGCTTTGCAATTCTTGGTGTGACAAGAGATGTGGGGATGACACTTCCTCTGTTTTATTTTGAGGGGGGGAGAGAGAGAGACAGAGTCCAAAACAGGCTCCAGGTTCTGAGCTGTCAGCACAGAGCTGGCCACAGGACTCAAACTCATGAGATCATGACCTGAGCTGAAGTCAGATGCTTAATGGACTGAGCCACCCAGGCGCCCATCCTTTGCCAACATTAATGAGCGCCTACTAGCTTGCAGGGCCCCTTGCAGGGCCCCTGCTCTCAGAGCTTATTTCTCTTGGAACCTAGACCCATTCGTTTGCAGAGATTGGATGTGCTCAGCGCCTAAGGAGAGGGGCAGGCTTGGGGGAGGGGTGAGGCCCCATCCAGCAGGTAGGAGGGCATCAGGGAAGACTCCTGGGTGCAGGGCCAGTGAGCTGGGACTTGAAGCCTGGGCTGGCCATGGAGGAGGAGGTCCTAGGACCAAAGTGCCAAGGCCATGTAAAATTTGGGGCTAAACAAAGTTCAACACTGCAGGCCTTACCAGAGCCTTTAATGTGTCGATGGGGAGACAAAGCAGGAACATTCTCTGAGCTTGTTGGACGTCAGGACCCTTTTCCTTCGGGCCTGGCATTCTGCAAGCGTGTTCTGGGAGCTAATTCCATCAGGAGAAGAGACCCCACATCGACTGGGCTCTGACTTTGAGCCTGATGCTGCGTCTCTGGCTGACGGCCTGACGTGTCACTCCCCTTCACCCCACAGAGCAGATCTTCTTATCCCGGGTTCGAAGAAGACCCGGAGGGACCCGAGGACTTGCCCAAGGTCACACAGCAGGAAGCTTGGGCTTGAACCGCCTCGAGGGTCCATGCTTTCCCTACAGTCAGGGAAAGCTGGTGCTCAAGCCTTCCTCTGACAAGCACTTCCAAGACCTACAAACCCCATGCCGATCTCCTGTGGCCTCAGACTCCAGTCCCCCCTCGTCTCCCCCTGGGGGGACCCAGCTTCTGAGGGTCCCCTTCAACTTCCCTTGCAGAGAACCCTTCCCCCCTACCGAGGGCTGAGAATGACTTTGTGCCGGAAGGACACCTCTCCTCCAGTCGCCCTTGACTTCCTTCTGTCCCTCTGTCACCCCGCACCCACGCCACCGGTGGGGAGAAACACCTTCGTAACTGAAGGCTTGGTTCCAGCCTCACCTTATTATCCGCCCCGGGAAGGGGCGCAGACGGAGTAAATTACCAGTCGGATTAAAGCCCCGTTTGGCTGGAAACGGAGTTGTTTTTGCAAAAGTCCTTCTTGATTTTTGCACTGTCAGAGGCTGTTTTTAAATTTTATGTTTTCCGGTCTTTTAGCATTCTGCCTGGTTTGCTCTCACACTTTACTGGGCAATTTTCAAACATTACACCTCGGTGCTACCAGACGTCGGGGGTGGGGGAGGTCAGCCCTGCTGGGCTGTGATGGATCTAGTGTTGAGGAGGCTGGAGCTGGGGAGGAGCCAGGAGCCCCACGCCCCGGCCAGGAGCAGCCTGCCAGCACCACTTGGCCCTCCAAGACGCCCTCTTTCTGCGAGCTGGTCTGGCCTGGGGGTAGCTGCTCCACCCCTCAGCCCTGTAAGGAGGCGAGAAAAGGGGACTTGCCTAGTAAGAGTCACTGTGAGGAGCGAGTTTTCACATGTACGGCACATGCCTGGTACACACTGTGTGCTCAGGAAATGTCAGCTAGCATAACCCTAACAGCATTTATTTCATAG
This sequence comes from Hyaena hyaena, assembly GCF_003009895.1. Classification (NCBI taxonomy): domain Eukaryota; kingdom Metazoa; phylum Chordata; class Mammalia; order Carnivora; family Hyaenidae; genus Hyaena; species Hyaena hyaena. The sequence goes on from NW_024080722.1 coordinate 2,016,425, forward strand.
GTATTTGATGCATGTATTGACTTATTTAATTCTTCAACACAATACTGAGTCTGGGTGTTGACTCCGCTCGGCAGACAAAGTAAGTGATCCTCAGAGAGGTTGAGTAACTCCCCCAACATCACATAGCAAAGTCAGAGGGGACCAGACATTAAACAAAATTTTTTAAATGTTTATTCATTTATTGAGAGACAGAGCATGAGCGGGGTAAGGGCAGAGAGAGGGAGACACAGAATCTGAAGGAGGCTCCGGGCTCTGAGCTGTCAGCACAGAGCCTGATAAGGGGTTCAAACTCATGAACCATGAGATCATGAACTGAGCTGTCAGTACAAAGCCCGACGCGGGGCTTGAACTCATGAACCATAAGATCGTGTCCTGAGCCGAAGTCGGACGCTTAAATGACTCAGCCACCCAGGCGCCCCTAGAGGGAACGAAGCATTAAACTTGGGCCTGTTGGATTCCAGCGTCCAAGCCCCTTGCCCCTTCTACCTGTGTTAATGGTCTCGGGGGAAATGCTTTCTGTCTCCTATGAGATTTTGTGTCTCCAAAGATCAGGCCCCTATTCCAGCTCACCCTGTAGATGGCTGTAGCACTGAGCCTGGGACATCGCTCTCTAGATCTTTGTGGAACAACTGAATGGTCGGTCTTGGGGAGAAGGGAAACTAACACACCTTCAGTTTCTACTGTGCATCAGGCTCTCCGTCGGCATGTCTTTAAAGTCTCACGGGCGAGTATTATCTTTGTTTTACAGCTGAGAAAGCACCAGAGGACTCTGTTAGCTCCAAAGTTAAGGAAGAAGATGAGATGCTAGATGACCTTTTAATGGCCTTTGCAAAGATACACTTAGAAGAAAATGGAATTTTAATACTGAAAGGAATTGCAGAAAGGCAAGGAGAATGCACTTAGCCACGATGCTCTAGCAGAAGGCAGGGCAGTGGTAAGAAGAGTAGCTTGGGAATCAGACAAAACTTGTCTCAGCCTTGGCTCTACCACATTCTAGCTGCGTGACGTGGAACTGGCTGCATGACATCTCCGAGCCTCGCGTTTCTGCAAAATGAAGATAGCAAAGTCCTACCTCTCATGGGCAGCCTATAAACCTGGATGGAATGTCTGTCATGAGCCAACCTCGGTTCTGGGCACTACACACAGAGAGGTGAACTGACGGGCACAATCCTGCTGTCACCAGGGCTGACGTTCTTGCAGGAGACGGCCACCAAACACTGCAAACAACACTCACCTTTGTAAAGTAGTGTCAAGTATTGAGTAGTGTTTGCTTGGATCAACTGATGAGACGGAGGATGTCTAGGGTGGACAAGGTGGTTTCTTTAGAGCAATGATATTTGACTTGGTCCTTAGATGATGGGAAGGAGCAAGCCATCACGGTGCTGGGACGGAGTGCCTCCAGCAGAAGACACAGCAAGTGAAAGACCTAGAGTGGAATGACCCAGGGTTGGAGCACAGGCAGGCTGGGGCGGCTGTGGCTGGGCATAAAAGTGAGTGGTCGGAAGTGCAGTGGAAGAGCTGGCCAGGTGGCCCCGTGCCTACAGACTCCAGTGGGTCATGTGGATTCTACGTGGGGCGCTCTGGGAAAGCCATGCAAGAGCCCCAAGGCAATCAGGAGGCTGGGGTACTTTTCCAGTAAGGGCTGGTTGTGGCTTCGAGAAGCATTAGAAATGATGGCAGGTGCTCAGATTCATCCCCCATCACAACGGCGGGGCACAGCCCAGAACACTTACCGTCAGATTGAAGGTAGAGTGCAAGGAAGGGATAGCAATTGAAGACCACACTAGGTTTTGGGCTTGGATGCCTCGGGGGAGGGTAGTGCTGCTCTTTACTAAGATGGGGAAGGGAAGACTGAGTGGATAGAGGGTACAGGAATCAGTCACTCTAGTTTAAGGAGGTGAAATTTTAGATACCTCTCAGACATTCCAGTGGAGATGCTAGAAGGGCATCAGATTGGGAAGGATGTACTGGGGATGTGTACCTGATGTATACACATGGCACAGATGTTTATGGACCCTCCATAGAGAGAGGGGGAGACCTTCTACAGAGTGAGGTGAAGGACAGGCTGGGCAGGATCCCAGAGCTGATGGTACTTGGGGGTCTGGGAGAATAGAGAAGTTCAAAGTCAACACACAAAGGAGAAACAAGTTGGACTCTTTTATAAAGCGAGGGATTCCCATACCCAGTGCAAAGTGCTCATTCCTCTACAGGAGGTTTGAGTGAGGTTTCATTAAACTGCCCCCCCCCCCCACCCAAATTACCCTCACTCAACCTAGATCATCCCAACTGTTTGCCTCTGGAAAACTGATGGCTGGATATCACCTCCATCGTGGAAAGGGAGGCCAGTCAGATGCATAAGGAGAATGGGTTTGTTTACTTGTGGAGTGTTGATGCACCAAGTCAGTCCCGCTGTCTAGCCCTTGCTGGGGCAGTGACCCGGCCGGACTATCACATGTAGGACAAAACCCCAGTGAAGAGATGAATGGGGACTGAGTGCCCTCCTGAGCCTTGGTGCTCTCCTCATGCCATGAAGTAGTAAAGAAGAAGAAATGGAAACATGTCCCGCATGAATGTAACTGGAATATTGGAGAAAAGGGCAAGCCTGTGACACAGGGGACCCACCCTGCCCACTAGTGACACATGGCTTAGAGTTCAGGTGCCTGCCAATCAGATGAGCACCTCCTCCCCCTGTGGGAGGAACTAGCAAAAGGAGGCGAGAGCCACACATGCTCCTTGTCCATAGCTCCTATAAGCCCAGGCTGATGTCCTGTCCTCAACATAATTGGCCAGTTAAGGCCACACAGAGCCTGTGGCATTCCCTTCTCTGAGCTGGCACAAACACACTCAAGACCTTGCCTTTTTTTTCTGCTGCTCTTTTTTTCCTTCTCTCTCTATTGCCAGGAACTGTCATGACCAAGTCCAAAACACTGGTGGGGAGATGGGCCCAGGGAGGGATGCTTAAATTAACTGTTCCACTTACATGTTTTGCTCCCACCTCAAGGCCTGGATGAGAGAGGTGTGGAGCCAGAGCAGTGCATTTCAAGCCACATGATCCTCAATGTGTTTCTTATTTTTAAATTGGGCTTATTTATATATGCAACAGTTACTTTTTTATAAATGTAAATGAAAGAGCAATGAGAAATCCTCTTTTCTTTTTATGTCTTTTGTAGACTTCTCAAAGTTTTGGGTGGCCCTGGGTTCTCCCATCCTGACTGTATCACACTGACCAAATTGGCCCAGGGTCTGTCTTTATGTAGGCCTGTGGCATGGTTACCTGTTAACATTTGCAGCACTTGGAGATCACGCTGACTTGTGAAATCTTCTTCTGTGATTCATCTGACTAAATTTATGCTATTTGAATTTGAGAAGGTGAGGCATGACGACTTGGATCAGACCAGCGATCTAGTCGCTCAAGGTTAATGCAGTGTCCTGCTCAAAGTCGATTGCAGCTTCATTATCAGTCTCTCCAGGAACTTCATGTATTCACTCATTTAACACACATGTACTGGCACCCACAGGTGGTGGTCAGGTGGCAGGAATCTAATGTTCCCCAAGGTGGGCTGAGTCCTGGAGTCCATGGGCTTAGAGTCTCATGTGTCATGGATTCACCTGGTAATGCAGACTCAACAACTCAATGTCATTAAAGTCAAAGCCATTCTATCCTGCTTCCGTAGAAGGTACTTGAGGAAACACAAGGAGAGTATTTGGTGCATGTCACGGATTTATCAACAGATCTGAGCTCTGTGCAGAAGAGAGTAGAACATGGAGTAGAAGCTTTGGAATCAGATCGAGTTTGAACGTTGGCCTCAGCACATATGAGCCGGGTGAATGTTGATGAGCTGTTTCTCCTCCTTGGATGTCAGGTTGTTCATCTCTAAAGGCGGATATGAAAATACTAGCTGTGTAGGGTTGTGGGCAAGTTGAAAGAAGAGAGCCTGTGTATGGTGGCTGTATTCAATAGCCCCATTTGTCTGCCCAGGCTTCCTGCGGCACCATGTTGGGAAATGCTTAGGAACAACTGCCTTCGAGGAGCCTCCACCCTGGACCAAAGTTTCAAGAGGACAGGTATGAGGCCTCCCTAGTTCTCTGCTATGTCCTCAGTGCTCAGTACCATACCTGGGCCATGGTCTACACTCAAGACATATTTGTTCCTCAGTGACTCAATGGTCATGGATTTAAAGAGCATAAATCCAAGGCAGAAAGTGATCAGTCCTTTGGGATAGGTACTTGGGAGACGAAAGTGGCAGCTACTGGGTGAGTGCTCGTATTTCCATGATGACTGCGATATCAGAAGAGGGGCAGTATTACAGGGAACAGCATGCTTCAAGGTGTTGATGGAGCATACAGTGCAAGGTGGCAGAGCAGGGGTGGCAGGAAGTGAGGCTGGCATGTTAGGCAGGGGTGATAGGGCATGGAGGACTTTGAACTTGACTGTGTGGGGACCATCGAAGGACTTTATCCAGACATGGTCAGACTTGAGTTTTGGGAAGGTCGCCTGGGATGGATGGGAGGGATGCAAAAGCAGAGGGCCAGGAAGCCCATTATGGAATTGTTGCAATGGGCTGGGAAGAAGGTGATTGTGACTTAAGGTCATGGCAGCAGGGAATGGAGAAAAGATGAAGGTCCAAGAGAAGTCAAGGTTGCACAATCTATAGAACTCAGTAGCCATGCAATGTCCAGTGTGAGTCCTGGGGCCTAGGACGTGCTTGGGGATAGAGGGTAAACCCCTTGATTTCTGTCCCCACCAAGAGTAAAGAGAAGACTCTTACATTTCCCAGTGAAGACCCCGCTGAAAGTTCCTCCTCGTAGCTCTCTGTTAAGGGGAGAAGAACCACACTGCCCTCTCTTTACTCACAGGGGCCATCAATCTGGTAAACAAAGGCATTGTCAACTTGTCTTATTGAGAAGTAGTTTAAATTAACCTTGACAGGTGGATTAATAAATAATAAGGTCTGAATGGCTTATAAAAAAATCAATTACACTATAAATTTAAAGAAAAAAAGAAAAAAACACGTGCTCAGCTCCAACTCAGTGAAGCTACAGCTTTCTTGAGCAATTCCAAATGTGCCCAAACTCGATTCCAGGCAATCTCATCCTTTGGGGGATTGGCTGGGAAGCATTCAGTGGTGCAGATTACCATATGTTCTGGGGATGGTTAAGGGACGTCCAGTGGGTGAGGACAATTTGTGGAAAACAAGATAATTTACTGTCATTCTCTGCCCATAATGTGCGGCAGGAGATCAGGCACACTCCTCTTTCCATAATATGTCTACTTTGCCGCCGCTGGAAGCAACCCAGGACTCATGTGACCCACTGGTTCTCAGCCCTGCCAGGTTAATATTTTGTGATGCTCCCTTTATTATCCTGAAATGGAATTCATAAATTATATAACCCACCTAGACATCTCATTTTAAAAATCTATATAATACCCGCATGGCAAAGTAAATGAAAAATAAAAAGCAAAGTAATTTATAATAAAATAATATGTATGTTGATACGTGGATAAGAGGGTATGACTGGGCTGGAAGATGTAATAGCCGCCAGATGATTGCTTGATGGAAACTGAAATGGATGTGTGGAATTGGCCACTCAAACACATGAGCAGCATGGCCTTCAGAGTCGTGATTTTCCGAAACAGTGGAGATCCGAACAAAACCAAGAATGACCTGTCTTTCATCTGCGTGGTAGCTGCATTCCTGGAAAATACGGTGCATATTAAAATCATGCAAAAATTCATTTTGTCAGGGTGCCTGGGTGGCTCAGTCTGTTAAACATCCAACTCGGCTTACGTCATGATCTCACAGTTGGTGGGTTTGAGCCCCACATCGGACTATGGGCTGACAGCTCAGAGCCTGGGGCCTGCTTCAGATTCTGTGTCTCCCTCTCTCTCTGCCCCTCACCTACTCATGCGCTCTCTCTCTCTGTGTCTCAAAAGGAGAAAACAAACACATTAAAAAATTTTTTTAATCCTTTGATCTGTATGTGAAATGGAACTAAGATCTAGATCCAGGTCATGAGAGCAGAGATTTTTCCACCTATGTCAGATAGGACATTCCAGAGCCAAGTCAGGTGTGGTCCAGTTCGTCATCAGATGTGCCCTCCAGTGTGCTGCAGGGCCCTCCAGAAGGCCAGCAGCGTTCCCTTCACCTGTTATGACCACCAAAGTGGAAGCGTCCAGCCATTTTTTTGGAGGGAGAAGTGCCTATATTGAGATCCATAGTTCTTATCTAAACTTCTCCCGGTCTGGGTGGAGATAAAAAAGCTGGAGAAGGCAGGGACTTGCCTAATGCCACATACAGGGTTCCTGGTAGAGAGAGGCTGAAATCCGGTCTTCCTGTCTGGCAGCCCAGTGCCTTCCCATTGGCCTTACTCTGCAAAGTGGGGTATAGAGTGAGTCCTCCTCCAATGCCTTTGCCATCTGGCCTGTGGAGAGATCCTTTGGCCTAGTGGATGTCCATGTCTTAACCTGCCTGGGATGAATTCTAGGCTTCTGTACTCTGTACCTATTCTTAAAGAGAGTCTCATCTGGATTTTAAGGTTTTACTGGTTTCCCTCCTCCTATTGTCTTATTCTAAGCAAAGGTAGGTAAAGTACCATAGATAACAATGTGTGTCTTGTGCTCTAAGCTGCAAAACCTTGTTTACCTTTTGGCTTCTTCACAAGGAGTTCTGGTAGATACAAAGCTCACATGCTGATACTCTCGCATGCTAATCTCAGGGCAGACATAACTAAGGCACCTCAGCACTTGTACCCAGGGAGCAAACATGACTAATCTATCTCAGTATTCATGCACATGGACACCATCATGGTCTCAGACACCTTCTTGATTTGGAACTTCAAGAAGCCAAAACTAATCTGAACCAGCAAAGATATTGATAGCTTTGTTCATCTTTGCTTGGCTAATTGCTGGATGGTTTACTATTAATTTGGATAATTTATTATTCTATAACTCCCTAATTCCTAGATTCTAGAATTCAGAGATTCTGAGATCTATAACTTGGAGTGGCTAAGATTCTATGATCTCTCATATCATTTTATTGTGCCCAGAACCAGAAACAGGCTTCCCTGCGTCCTCCTGGGTCATTTTTGGGAACTACTGTGGCTTTCCTTATCTTCTTGGCATTGTTTCTGGTGCCCTCCAGGCGGCACCCAGCCCTCTGACCAATACATGGCCCCTTGAGGCTGCACAAAGGATCCCTTGGAAATCCTTGAAGAAAGGAGGAAACAGAGCACAGAGAGGTGAAGTGACTTAGCCCAGGCTCCAGAGCTAGTAAATGGTGGAGCTACTCTCAAGCCCAGTTCTCTTCTACTCCAGAGATTTCTCCTGCACAGGCTAACACGAGAAAGGGAGTGGAGAACACGGGACACCTCCCAGCTACTATTGCTTGATGTGGGGCTTCAAGAGTTCTGAGGATTCAGAGGAAGTAGCCCATGCCCCTCCCCCCCCAACTCAGCATCTCTCACCAAGACCTTTGTGATGTCTTCCCTGCTCCCAGGCTCACCCTTCCAGTTCATCTGTACAATTGGGGAAACTTTGTAATGGAAATCTGACCACATCCATCTTCCTACAGTCTTTCAATACCTTCCCGTTGTCTATGCATCTCACAACCTTTACCTTGGAATTTAAGACTCTGTGGCCTTGGACCACCTACCTCTGCAGCCTCCTATTTGACGACACACTCCACACTTGAACCATAATGAGCTCTCATCTCTGTGTTCGTTACCTATTGCTGCTGTAACAAATTCCTACAAACTTAGCAGCCAGAAGCATACATTTGCTTATTTATAAGACAAATTATGAGCTTATGGTGTTGGGGTTTAGAAGTCTGAAATGGGTCTCACTGGATTGAAATGAACATGTCAGCAGGCTGCCGTCCTTTCTGGACTGTCTAGGGGAGAGTCTGTTTCTTTGCCTTTTTTATTGGCTTTTAGAGGTTACCCAAATTCCTTGGCTCACGGTCCCCTCTTCCATCTCCAAAACCAGCAGCAGCCAGTGGAGTCTTTCCAATCTTGTTTCCTCTGACGTTCTCGCCTCCCCTCTTCTACTTTTAAGGACCTTTGTGATTGTATTGAGCCCACTTGGATAAGGGAAGAAAGCTGATTAGCAAGGCAAGCTGATTAACAATCTTGATTCCGGCTTGTTTGTAACATAACATGTTCACAGGCTCTGGGGACTGGGACAGAGACATACTGGGGAACCGTTATTGTGCCCATCACGTGTTCCATGTCCCTTCTGGCTTCCATACTTTGCATGAGTTGATCCTTCTGTCCGAAATCCCCTCTTTCATTTTACTTTAATTTTTTAAATGTTTTTTGGGGCGCCTGGGTGGCTTAGTCGGTTAAATGTCCGACTTCGGCTCAGGTCATGATCTCACGGTTCGTGGGTTCGAGCCCCACGTCGGGCTCTGTGCTGACAGCCAGCTCAGAGCCTGGAGCCTGTTTCAGATTCTGTGTCTCCCTCTCTCTCTGACCCTCCCCCGCTCATGCTGTCTCTCTCTCTCTCTCGCCTAGAAATAAATAAAACATTAAAAAAATTTTTTTAATGTTTTTCTTTTTTCTTTTTGACAGAGAGAGAGAGAGGGAGGAAGGGGCAGAGAGAGAGGGAAACATAGAATTGAAGCAGGCTCAAGGTTCCGAGCTGTCAGCACAGAGCCCGACGCAGGGCTCGAACTCACGAATTGCAAGATCATGACCTGTGCTAAAGCTGGACACTTACCTGACTGAGCCACCCAGGCACCCCCATTTCCTCTTTTACAACTAACAAATTTCTATGCCTTCTTAGGACCCAGATTCAATGGTTTCTCCTTCATAACGTCTTTCCTGAGCCCAGAGAGTTGGTTACAGCTTCCTCTTTTGTGCTCCTACACACACACACACACACACACACACACACACACACACTATTATTTGTTCTCTGGATCATGAGCTTCTGACAAGAGCAACCATGATTTACTCAACTCTGTTTACTTAGCACCTGTTTACTGCCTGACACATTGTGTTCAGAAAAGTTTGTTGAATAGGAGAATGAATATAGTGGCAGCTAGGAGTTGGGAAGCCTGCTATTCTGTAGTTATCTAATTAGCCAGTTTGATGTTGGACATCCCCATCTCTGGGTCTCAGTTCTCCAAGTCTGCAGAGTCAACACCAGGAATTGGAAGCACTCAGTCTTCTTACAGTTAGGTTCACACTTGAATGCCTTGGAAGCTTATTTCTCTCCTGTTGAAGTCGAGGGTTGCTAAAGGGGTGCCGTTCAAATAGAGTTCCCAGGGGCCCAGGTCCAAGGAGAAATTCTATCAATCATTTTAATGTCAAACAAACATGGTAGAAGACAGAGACAAAAGGTAAAAGGATACCAACAGCTGTACCTTAGGAGAGGTTCTTAGAAGTCTCCATTCAACACCTGTGCTCATATCCACTAGCTTGAATGAAGTCACATGAAACGCCCAGCTGTGAAGGAAGCTGGGAAATGGAAACCATATTCTGGGTGGATAAATTCTATTGTGTGAAGGAAAGAGAGCATGAATATGAGGGGGGCTCTAGCAGCCTCTGCCATAAGCTCTAACTTCCCTTCACATGGACGTTCTGGGATTTCAAGTCGAATATTACATAAACTCAACGACGAAGAAGGTCAAGATGAGCAGGCTGGTGTCCGTCGTTGATGTATTGTGGTACATCATAAAGAGGTCTAGTATTCACATTGGATCACACTGAATCTGGAGGAGGGCAGGAGGCTTTTGTCTTAAGTCTTGGTGACTTTGATTGGCCACCATTTACACAATGACCTTCCTTTGTTCCTCTCCATCCTGGATAATTGATATGGGATACATATGTTAAAAGTTAAAGTTGGGCCACCTTGGAGCCATCTACAGCACCCTGTAAATAGGGCGACCATGCATGCTGGTTTGCTTGGGACAGTGCTGGTTTATGCCTGTGGTCCTGGTGTAAGTATCAAAAATTCCTCCTCCTTTCCTCAAAAGCATTCCAATTGAGAGAGACAGACAGAAGGCAAGCAGAGGAGAGGCAGATAGAGGGGGAGACGCAAAATCCAAAGCAGGTTCTGGGCTCGGAGCTGTCAGCACAGAGCCTGACTTGGGGCTTGAACCACCAAGCCCCGAGATCACGACCAGTGCCAAAGTCAGACACTTAACCGACTGAGCCAACCAGGCGCCCATTACCCAGTTTTGTTTTTTACCTAGTACTTTGCGATATTTGAAATTATCTCGTTTACTCATCAGCTTGAATGTATATTGTATGTTTCTCTCCAACCCTTCTGCTGCTATGAATTCAAGCTACATATGATCACAGGACTTATTTTATTTACTTTTGTGTCCCGACTGTTTAGGGCATATTATCTATGATTAATGGGAAGGCAGACGAATGTAGATGGTTAAAACAGTTTGTTGGAAGGTGGAGGAACTGGGAAGTGATCTAGGAGCCACTGAGATTTAAAACTTATACACTATTTCTGCAAATGGGCTGAGATGTGCCTTTGCCTGATTTCCATGACATGGGACAGATCACACGGGCAGTGAAATCCACAAGGCTTCAGGGGAAGATGAATAATGGTGGATGGAACATCTGTGGCTCATTTTCTGTTCTGCCAGTGCTACTGTAACAGTTTCCTAGGAATGTTGTAACAACGAACCACAAACTGGAAGGCTTAAAACAACAGAAATGTGTTCTTTCATGGCTCTGCAGGCTAACAGTCCAAAATCAATGTGTCAGCAGGACCATGCTCCTTCTGAAGACTCTAGGGGAGAATTTTTCCTTGCCTTTTTCTAGTTTCCTATGGTTGCTGGCCATTCTCGGGGATCCTTGGCATGTAGACGCATCGCTCTGTCATCACATGGCATTCTTCGCGTGCGTGCCTCTGTGTCCAAATTTTCCTCTTTGCATAAGGACACAGGTCGCTGGATTGGAGTCCACCCAAAACCTACACAACCTCATCTAGAGCCTGGGTTTTCTAATCTCTTAAAATAAACGTCTACCATTTTTCTCATTGATTACGAGAATATGTGTGCAGCACAGCTCTTTGTCGGCACAAAAGGATAATCATGCTGACTGACGCCCATTTCTTTTTCTCGAGATTTTGGTCCTGGCTGTTTGTCCATTCAAAGTAAGATAACTGAGCCCTTCTGTCTCCCCCAGCTGCCTCCTCCTCCCCCTTCTTTGGGTAGCGCTGAGGACAAGCAGGAGGCTTTGCCTTCTAGGCAGCAAGGCTGTCACGAGTCCATAGGAAATCTGTTTGTGGCTTCCTTTATCACAGAGTGACGGGAGAACTGGCCTGCCTAGAATGTGAAGGAGCCTGAGGCTGAGAGCAGGGAACACGAATCCTGCCCAGCCCGGAGGAGGGCAGCCAGGACCAGGGGCTGTCACCAGCTGTGAGAACCAAGGTGATCTCTGGGGTCACACAGCCCGAGGCGAAAGGAGATCTGGAGTCACTGATCCGCGCATTGGTGTGTGTGTGTGTGTGTGTGTGTGTGTGTGTGTGTGTGTGTGGTGTGAGTGCGCGCGCTCGCTGCTTTGTCTGGTTTCTCCCTGATGACAGGGATGCTTCTCCACACGTGTACACGTTTTAGTTTTCAAAGCATCTCACATGCAACATTCTGTGTGCTTCTTACAATGAAGCCTGCAGGAGGTTGGTTTTATTCTCTGTTTTGTAGGCGGAGAAACAGATCCAACGTGAGAAGAAACAGCAGAGCTGGGAGAGCCTAGGGCTTTCTTCACCATGTGGCAGCTGAGGCTACAGTCCCATGGCTCTCTTTGGGGTGCCCTATACGCCAGCTAAGAGGATGCTTCCCTGCCCCTTCATGGTCTCCAGCCTTTGTGACAGCAGCTCTCCACTTGGTGGGTGCTTTTTTAAAAAAACGTTTATTTATTTTGAGGGAAATGACATGCGTGTGAGCAGGGGAAGGGCAGAGAGAAAGGAAGAGAGAGAGAGAGAGAGAGAGAGTCCCAAGCAGGTTCCACACTACCAGCGAAGAGCTGGATGCGGGGCTCGAACTCACAAACCGCGAGATCATGACCTGAGCTGAAATGAAGAGTCAGAATCTTAATCGATGGAGCTACCCAGGTGCCCCTCAGTGAGTGCCTTTCCTCTCCTTTCAAACGAGTCTCCTGAAGCCCGTGGCCTGCTTTAGTCTCCCCCTTCTCGGAAATAGGCACTCCATGATCTCTCTGAGGAACAGAATTATTCTCATCTTGCATCATTCCAGGGGTTTTTTTTTTTCTTTTTTTAAAAAATTTTTTTAAAGTTTTTTTTTAATAGTTTATTGTCAAGTTGATTTCCATATAACACCCAGTGCTCATCCCCACAAGTGCTAAAACTAGAGGTTAAAGTGCTTGAGAGTAGATATTTAATCAAGTGGTGATCCATTTTTCCAAAGCACCTAGTACCAGGCCAACAACATGGGAGATAGATACTCAAGAAAGATCTGGGGATGGGTAAACTAGTAACAGTCAGGCCTTTTATCGGATGCTCATGAGAGCAGGGGAAGAGATGTTAAGAAGCAGGGAGTCCCGAGGATGGGTGATGATAGAGGAAGAGCAGAGAAATGCCAGCTGGCTGTGACTAGCTCCTACAAGGTCCGGGGGACCGCGCTCAGGAACAGCTAGAGGCGTGACCCAGGCTGTCCCACAGAGTCCAGAGAATTGCGTGACGAAGATGCTATTCCCACTGTAGAGGGGAAGACACGGAGCCTCAGAGAGACTGAGTAACTTACCCAAGAGCCCGTGGTTTGAGCTGGGCGGAGCCAGGATGTGAGCTCAGTTCTGTTGGATTTCAAAACATTTTCTGGAGGCTTTTCCTGGGTTATCAGTTTGAGAACATTATCTTGCACACAGTAGTAAATACTCAATCAGTGCTTATGAAGTGACTTTGAATCTCACAACATTTCTCGCAGGGCAGCTGGTGGGGGCACGTTTCTTTGCATCCTCCCTGGAGCCCCTGCTACGTTCTGAGCTCTCCGTAGACCCAAGTGGCAGAAGAGGAAGCCCAGACTCCAGGGAAAGGTTGCAGAGGGTGTAGCCAGAGGTTGGATGGAAGGCCTGTCCTCTCCGCTCTGTGCAGAGTGGCTGTGGATTCACAGACAGAGATGGTGTGGAGAGGGTGGTACCTGCGGGAGCCGGGGGGAGGGGGAGGGAGGGTCGCATTTCATCTCCGCCTTTATATTTCCCCAGAGTGGATCCCACCGCATTTCAGGGCCAGTGCAAAGCACTTAATTGAAATCCGTGATTGCAGCCCTCATTAATAACAGATCTCGGGAAGCCCAGGGCCTCACCACCTGTAGGGATGAGGATGCAGCCGCAGGTCTTCAGAGGGGCGCAGCAAGTCCCGAGTTCATTTTACAGTTGATTAGAGTGAGTTAAACTTTGCCCTGCTTGTAAGTTGTATATTTAATATGAGACATTGGCGATACGTGAAGTTATCAAAATACCACAGGTGCATTGGCAAGCCTCCAGCCGGCATCGCTCATCCGAAGCAGCACGGTGACCCCGCAGGAACGGGTCTGGGACGCCGTGGCACAAGATGGATAATGTGATTGAACAGAATCAGTCCCCAGGAAACGAGAGACCTCCCTTCATCCACGGACTGCAGTCTTGAGGATCCTGTACTGGAGGCGAGCTGGCTGCAGCGCCCCCTGCTGGCAGCATCTACCTTGGTCCATAGGTGTGGGCCTGATTAGAGAACCTGGCTTTTTTCCGACTACATGGGCAGTGTGGCCTAGGCAAATTTCCTCCTTTTGGGGTCCCCCAGTTTTGCCACCCGCACGATGAGATAGCCAGGCTTGATTTCTCTGATTGTGTGTGTTGCTCCTGGAATCCACTTTGTGGGATGTTATTCCTCAGACCTTGTGGGAGGTGATTTACAAGTGAGTAGTTTGCATTCTCTCTATCACTGCCTGCCTTCTGGACTCTTTCCTTCTTTAACACCCCCCTCCCTGGCTACTGTTCTCTCAGACCTCCTAGCACTCAGCTGTTCGCATTCCCAACTATGTCTGCGTCCCGGATCCATTCTTCTTGCCCTCTTGTCTATATATTTAGATAATTTTTTCATCCTTTGGACATTCTCTCTACCCAGAAGACTACTATTCATTCCCCAATACCCACCTCAACAGTACTGTCTCATTGTATTACTTTGCCTGGGACGATGAAAAGAGTCTGCTGTGCAGAATCATTAGACCCAGATTTGAACCCTGCTTCTAACACTCATGACCTTGAGCCAGCTATCCAGACTCTAGAATCTCAAACTCATTAACTGTAAAAAAAAATTGTGCATTCGCTCACCTGTTTAGAGGACCCTGCACACATTGGGGCTAAAAACTCTCTCTTCTCTTGGCCTCTAAGACAGAGTTAACGTCTTCCTCTGTAACAGGCTGGCACAAGTTTTCCACAAAAGGCTACATTCTAGATATTTTGGGCATTTCAGGCCATACGGTCGCTGTTGCAAGGACACGACTCTATCGTTGCAGCAGGAACGCAACCATAAACAGTATGTAAATGAATGGGTGTGGCTGTGTCTCAATAAAACTTTATGAAACCAAGTAGAGGGCTGGGCGTGGCATGTAGGCTGTAATTTCTCAACCTCTGCTCTGTAGTATCTGTAGGACAGACCCGGCATACAGACTGGCCCTGGTGGGTTTTACGTCAGTCTCTCATGCGAGGCTGTGCCTTCTTTGAGAATAGGGGTTATTTCATTTTTCTCTGTATCTCTAGAATGGGGCTGAGACATTGTCTCATTTAATTCTTTCAGCAGTTCATAAGGTAGACACTACTTTATCTTTATTTCCTGCATGGGAACGCGGAGGCACAGAGAGGTAAATAATTCAGCTTGTAAATGGTGGAAATGGGCTTGTGGCGGAGCTTCTATCTCAGCCACGACCCCACAGTGACTGGGACGTGAAGGCCCAATAGCCATTAGCGGACTGAGCACTGAAGCCAGGAATGCCCTGATTTCCCTATCCTGCACTTACGTGTCCGGTTTTCAGAACCCAGAAACAGGGTTTAACATCCTCTCAAATCAGCATTTATTGAGCATCTGTCCCCGTTAAATTCTAGCCTGGTAGATTTGGCTCACGTCTCAGACCTGTTCAGATCTCTTTGGATCTTGATGCCTTTGTTTAACATGCTCGCTCCCTCTCTCTCCTGCATTGGAACGGACCACCTTTTTCTAAAGAGTTGCCCTAGCCAGAGATGACTGTTAAATTAATTTTATCAGTGAATAAAGGCCTGGACAGAGTTTGAGTTAGAAGTTCTGCTGGTTCTTACAGGGCTTTGCCAAGCCCGTTTCCTATGGATTAAGTCCTCAATCCTTTCATGGTTTAAAACCAAAAAATCTGTCAGCTTGGCACCTGGAAGACTGAAGGTCCTTGAAATTCTGGTCCAGTCCCCAAATACTCACGGTTCGAGTCAACAGGACCATGTTGGCTTGATTTTACAGAGGTATAAATGCGGGAGATAGGAATAGAGGCGAATGCCGTACATTTCCGTGTTCACCTACTTAGCACTTCGTGTGAACTAGGG
The DNA here is from genome assembly GCF_003009895.1 of Hyaena hyaena. Lineage (NCBI taxonomy): Eukaryota > Metazoa > Chordata > Mammalia > Carnivora > Hyaenidae > Hyaena > Hyaena hyaena. Next base: position 2,031,947 of record NW_024080722.1, read on the forward strand.
TCTGTGCTAAATGCCTTGTACACGCATTCTCTTCTCATGTTTGCTGGGGCACACGGCATCAGGCCCACTTCACAGATGGGGACACTGAGGCGCAGGAGTTTGCCCAAGGTCACAGAGGTACTAAAGGTGAGCTCAGACGTCACACTGAACCCCCTCACTTTAACTCCAGTCTACTCGTACTTGTACTTTCCTGCTTCGTTTGGCTGATCAGAGCAAAGAGCAAGCGGTGTGTGCAGCTACTGTGGGGGAGGGGGGGAAGATCATAGCTTTAATGACTGTCTACTATGTGTTCCACACTCCACCAGCCTTATCGCATTTAGGTTACCTAACACCTCTACAAGCTGACAAGTTTCTTCCCATTTTAAAGGCTGAGAAATGACCATTCAAGGAGGTTGCACATTTCCCTCAAGGTCACAGGACTCATGCTAGAGGGTAACAGTGAATCCAAGGATAATGACTCCTTGGAGCAGGATTCTTGTTGCTCTTTGAAAGCCTAGGAGGTTTCTTTCTTTCTTTCCTTTTTTTTTTAAATGTTTATTTATTTTTGAGAGACAGAGACAAAGCACAAGTGGGAGAGGGGCAGAGAGACAGGGAGACACAGAATCTGAAACAGGCTCCAGGCTCTGAGCTGTCAGCACAGAGCCTGACACGGGACTTGAACCCACGAACCATGAGGTCATGACCTGAGCTGAAGTCAGACGCTTAACTGAGTGAGCCACCAAGGTGTCCCTAGGGGATTTTTCTTTTTTAATTAGAGATGTCTGAGCCTGATCTCAGCCACATTTTAATTCAGTGGAGGAGCTGGAGGTGGGGCCCATGCGTCTGCATTTCATTTTTTTTTAATGTTTTATTTATTTCTAGGAGAGAGAGAGAGAGACAGCGTGAGCAGGGGAGGGTCAGAGAGAGAGGGAGTCACAGGCTGAAACAGGCTCCAGGCTCCGAGCTGGCAGTCAGCACAGAGCCCGACGCGGGGCTCGAACCCACGAACTGCGAGATCATGACCTAAGCGAAAGTCGGACGCTTAACCGACTAAGCCACCCAGGCGCCCCGCGTCTGCATTTCTAAGGACTCCCAGACGAGACCCCAGTGGGCAGCCAGGGTGTGAGTCAGGCTCACTTGGTTGGGCTGGAGTTCACCAGGGAAGCTCTAGGGCCTTTCCACTTCCCAGGAGTCTATTATTACTGGGAATGGAAGCAGTAATGATCATGTTTAAGGTCAAGGGTAAGGATGAAAGAACATAAATAGTTAGATCAGAGATTTATAAAGTCTGAAATCAAGGAGGCATGGGGACCTGGAATTCCGAAGGCCCAGGGGGAGTGGGGACGGGCAGGGATGTCTGAGGGAGGTGGCTGAGCGTGGCACCTTGGAGAGCTCAGACCTAGACCCACCAGTGTGAGTCTGAGCTCTTGCAAGTCATGCAGCTGCAGTCAAAGCCTCCAACCTTCTGCTCTCAGGTTCCCTGTTTACAGAGTGAGGATGGAGACAGTGTCCATCCCATGGGGCCGATGGGACGACGGAGAGGGTCAGAGCCCCTAGAGCCATGGCCTGCATGGCACAGGAAGCTTGTGGCCATTGCCAGTGGTTGTCAGACGTAGGTTTTCCCTGATATGACTCTAACACGTGGTACCCCAGGGTCAAGACCTACTCCCTCTTTGACACACACAGATCCCACTGGCTCATGCATCTGAGGAGGGACTGGGCATAAGCCAAGCCAGCACTCATTACTGCACCTGTACTATGTGCCTTGTGCTAGGAGACATCGATGAGGGAAGTGCAGTGCCCATCTGGGACCTGCACCCATGCTCCTGTTTGGGTTGGAGAGGAGGGATGGGGCTCCCAAGGATGGTGGCTAATGCTGCCCGGGGTCTCCTACCTGAAGGGACAAAGGAGTGGTGGTCCTGTAAGGAGGAACGTGGCCAGCAAGTGCCCAGCCTCACTGCAGGAGTCACAGGTGCGATGCTAAGAGCTTCCTGTGCCTTAGTTTGCTCAGCCTTCTCCCCGCACACCGACCACCTGTGTTTTAGACAGTCACCTCTCCCTGAGCTCTGGTCCTTTCCCCCATACATGCAGGCTGTAAGACTGACGATCTCATTTAGGGTAGCAGGTGGAAAGGCTCTTTCAATTTTATTACCTGTTGTACTTTCCTGAACTCAAAAAAATGCCAGAGGAAACTTCATTTGTATATGTACCAGCTGATCCCTGAAGTCCCTTCTGGTCTGAGGGAGACGGTGGAAACCGTAGAGCACAATGTTTATATAGTCATTCCTCCAGAACCTTGACTGAGCAAGAATTCTATAAGAGGCACTGTGGTGAGTGGTGGTTAAACAGTGGTGATTAATGACAGCAGCTCACAATTCTTATGGACTAGCTGTGTGCCAGGCTCAGTTCTCAGCTTTTTGTAGGTATTAATATTTAATCCGTGTACAAGCCCCATGGCATTACCCCAAGTTTCCAGAGAAGGAAACAGACACAGTGAGGTCAAATGACTTCCTCACAGTCACATAGCTGGTAGGTGGCTGGGTGTGGGTGATGAGGTAGCCGTGGCCCCTGCCTCAAGGGGCTTAGAGTCTAATGAGAGAGATGGATGGGCTAGTGGCTAGGATCACATGTTGGTCAGGGCTATAGAGGGTGAGGGAGCCCAGAAGATATGGCTCATCCAGACCTAGGGGCTCTGGAAAAGCTTTCTGGAGACATCGATGAGTAGTAGAAAATAATTATGAGTTATAAGTAGAATTTTGAAGGTCAAGGATGGGAGAAGCAGATTAGGTATGTCTTCCAGCCAGAGCACATAGGATGTGACACATTGGCCATGAGAAAAGTCACGGAGCATTAAAAAAGTGACAGTAGAGGCACTGGGTGGCTTAGTTGGTTGAACGTCTGACTTCAGCTCAGGTCATGATCTCATAGGTTCATAAGTTTGAGCCTCATATTAGGCTCACTGCTGTCAGAATGCAAAGCCCACTTTGGATTCTCTATCCCTCTCTCTTTGCCTGTCCCTCACTCCTGATCTCTCTCTCTCTCTCTCTCTCTCTCACACATGCACACACACACACACACACACACACGCACACACGCACACACACACATTTTTTAAAAAGTGACAACAAAAAATTTCAATGTGGCCTGAGGTGTCAAGGACCATAGCAGAGGGCAGAGGCTGATGATGTAAACAGAGACTGGGGCACAGTGACGTTTTCAAGTCCTGGGTTCAAATTTTTGCAGAACCAGAGTTCAAACGGCAGACTGTGTCTCCCCTCCACTTAAGCCCCCAATGGGGCAGGGGTCAGACACCGGGGGTCCCTGATTCTCCAAGGGCCACGGGATTCTCATTTCATTTCAGAAGCTCCTCCATGGCATCAGTTCACTTCTATATGGGTTCTGGGCCCTTCCTAAAACTTCAGACAAAAAAGGAGAAAAAAACCGAACCCAACTCTGATAAAGAATCAAATTAGTTGTGATTCAGAAGAGAGGATCAAGACAACTGGGTTTTATTTCACAAGGATAAAATAAATTGGCTTCTATAACGGAACACGCCAGCCCCATTACCGAGTAGAAGCCCTCTTGCAAGAACATTGAACTATTAGGCTATAAACCTTGACACTGGGAAAGGACCAGGGAGGAGGCTTGCCAAGGGTGGAGGGGGAATGGATTGCCCACAGAACTGAGGTATTAAGCACTTCACATTTAACAAGGCAGTCTACCCAATGGTCTAGTCTATCCCGTACCATCAATCTGAAAGCAACAGCTATCATTCAACATTTTAAAAACTAAGATGCACACCCTTCTTGCAATGGGGGCTGTCCTACGGTGTGTCTTAGTTTGGAAGGGATCTTCGCGTTCTTGGCTCCCATGGAAACACTCCATGTCTTCCTCTTTCAGATGCCGATTCTTGTCTGTCTTGGCTTATGGTTCTATATTTCATCTGTCTCCTGTTCCTCAAAAACAAGGACCTTGTCTTATTTCATTTTCCTTTGTATCCTCCATAGTCCAAAGCATCTCCAGAGACTACTTAGTCAAGCTTTTCCACTCACTGCTGGGAACCTAAGTGCAGTGAGTTAGCGGGTGCACCAGAACGAGAACCCAGACCTCCTCATTTGCAGTACTGGGGTCTCTGCCAGCCTCCCTCACTGCTGTGGGCATCCCCACCTCCTCCTAGCTCCGCATCGACAAGGCAGCACAGGTTAGATGTCTATTGCAATGCTAGATGTAAATAAACTCCGCAAGAGTTCGTGGTTCTTGCCTTGGAGTGCGACTCCCAAGCTGGTGATGATCTTTCTCAGCTGCGCCCCTGTGGATGCTGTCCTTGTCTCCCATCTAACAAGGTGGTTAATTAAGAACATAATGTCAGGGGCAGACAAACTAGTGCTATCCCTTATTGGCTGTGTGCCCTTAAGCAAGTTACTCAGGCTCTCTGAGCTATTTTCTCCTCATCCAAAAGGGCTGATTGTGAGCATGCAATGATAATCAGGAGCGTAAGTACTTGGCTGGACCTATGTCTTTGGAGATCGTGGCCCCCCATTGTCCAGATCAGTTTCTGCAAAGGTGACATGATCAGGTTATCTAATCCCCGAGTCAGTGAGGAGTCACTATATCAAAAGATACATTTACAGTCTTGGGATATTTTTTAGTAAACACTACTGTTCCCGACACCAGACATTGGGCTGGGCTTCAATAGTGATTTCACATAAGCAGGACTCAGGATGACAAGTTTTATTGTCTAAACACATCACCCGGGGCTTTGGTGGTGGGCCAGAGCCAGGAGATTTAAAAGTAAGAAAAGATTTTAGAAAATAAAAGTGATTGTTGCTTCTGGCTTTTTACATAGATTCCAAGGCTTTAAACATCTCAACTCCCTCTGCAACCAGAGGATGAGGCTTCCTTCTGCTCTGCCTTCCCCTAGACTTACCTTCTATCCATTTGGAGGCTGCATTGCTTGCTGGTTAAAGACATGAACAGAGTCTCTGCCCTGTTGCTTGCTTGCTGTGTGATCTCGGGAATGTTACTTAACATCCCTGAGACTCGATTTCTCTATCTATAAATATGGGGCTGTCTGTGGCATGCAGCATGTGGAGAAATCAGGCTAAGGTTTTTTTTTCCTGATAGAATATATTTCAACGTACATTAGCTTAAAAAAGAGACGAAAATGCAATCTGAAGAAAGACAAAACTCTCAGTGTCTAGAAAATTATAGATCATGACAAGGTAAGTGGGCAGAACTCATCTGCATTATCCAAGTGGCAGTAAGGTAGCAAAACTATTTACAGAGAAGGATTTTCACTTTTATATCAAAAAGGAAGAACCCAGGAGGGTGAGATGTTTATTTATGTATTTTGGCCCTTTTTCCAAGGAACTTTAGCAATTACAGATATGCTGAAAATCTCCCTCATAATATGCAGGCAGGACTGGACATTGCTGTTACCATTTTAGACCTGTGAAGGTCCAGAGAGGTTAAATGACTTGCTCAAGGTCACACAGTGAGTCCCGTTTAAATTCCAGGTCCACTGACTTAGTGATGACCCATTAAAGCACTGTACCCTGTCCACCCAATAAAGAACCCCGAGTGAAATACTGATTGTTAAGGAAGGAAAACAGCTATTGAACTACGGAAGCTGACATTTAGCCAGCCAGAAATCATTAATGTGGCCAGGTTTAAGGAGAGCTCTATTAAACTGTCCATCAAATGCTTTACTCTTAAATGGATTTATTGAAAAAGGGGAAAAGACTAGGGTAGAGAGAACATATTAGAGGTGGCTTTTTCTCTGTCTGCTGGAAGTTTGTAGTGACTGGCAGGGAGAGGGGATGCCCCTGGAGGAGGAAACTGGTGCAAGTAGAAGGTGGAGTTTCTTAGGGCTTTGGGGCCAAGAAAATCAGCTAGAGGGGTGGCAATTAACTCTGTTAGCTGTGTGTCACTGGACGCATTTCTTTCCTCCTCTGAGCATCAGAAAAATGTTGCGAGGATCTAAGGTAAAATGCATTTAAAACATGGTGCCTGGCTTACCACGTGAGCCAAGTAACATGTAGTCATTCTATATTATTGTTGTTATGATTGATGGAGAAAAGAAGAAAGGAAGAGGGTGAATACAACCCGGTCAGCTAAGTCATGCAGGATAATAGGAAAGGCAAGAAAAAGGGGGAAGAGGGTGGTCCAGGTCCAGGATCATCCTTAGAGAGGTCCAGAAATAGAGAGACAGTGTGGGTCTCATCAGCCCAGAGCAGCCCAGAGATTTGGGGAAGGGGGCATCCATAGGTACAGAGAGGCATTTCGGGCTTTCTTTTCAAGTGGGCTTGCAAATTCTAACCCTCCTTTTTGCGGAGTGGTCCGAGGATTAAGTGGGTCTCCCACTGTGCATGCTAGCCCCTTAAAACACGTGCTGGAAATGCAAAGCAAAGCTCCTGCCCAAAGTGCCGTCATCGTCTTTGTTCTGAGTCATGGGCCCTAACCCACTCGTCACTCTGAATCTGACCCTTTAGTCATCACACGTGGCCTATACACTGACATCACACTGTGCACAAGTTTGCACAAGGCAAGTGTTGTGGCCGAGGTAGGTGGCTGGGGGCACAGAGCAGGTCCTTAACCTGGTCTGGGAGCCAGGAGAAGGTGATGACTGAGCTGGGTCACGGGGAATAAGTAGGAGCTATCTGGGATGAAAGGAAGAAGATGCTGTTCCAGGAAGAGAGGATGCTCCCAAAGCCCACACACCCCAGGAATCACCTGGCTGCTGTTGAGATTCAAGCCACATGAGGCTTCTGAGATGTCAGGAGTGGATTGGAGAGAGGTGGGAGAAGGCTTTGAATAGGACATTTGGGTTCATATTATGGAGGGTTTGTGTGCCCCCCTGGGGGCGATGGGGAACCACAGAAGGGTTTTTATTTTCAGGGGAGAGGGACAGACCAGATGTTTGTCTGAGAAAGATAATCTGAGGGCAACGTTGGGGAGAATTGGAGGGGCAGACAGAGGTGGGGACCAGTGGAGAAGGCACCATATGCAGCCATTGTTCCTCTGACCTAGACCTTCAGATCTGATGCTTGGCACCGTGTGTCCTCGCTGAGACCTTGACTCTGCTGGTCAAATGTTCTGATCTCTGCTCTGAGCTATTCCCTTGGGTGGCCTTCACTAACCACGTCTCCATGTTTGATAGGTCCTTGGGTCCTCCTACCTGGGCAAATGGCAGTAGAAACATCTACAAAGGGTCAAATGAGCTCCTGAAGAACTGAAAACTCGACAACCCACCCTTGAGGGCCTCAGGTCTGGGCTTGCATTCATTCGTATTCATTCGTTTGTTCGTTCATTCATTCATTCATTCATTCATTCCATACTGACTTGGTATAGAAGACTCAATTGTGCTTAGACTCTACTTTCAAGGGGAATTTTAAAGGAAAGAGTCCTCTCATGAGTGAGAGGAGGCAAAAAGAAGGGTGGTGTCAGTAACAGCTGGGCCAGGAAGGGTTTTCTAGAGGACATGATGCCTGTGGTTCTCGTTCTCTGGAGATAAGAAGGTTTCCAGCAGCTGGGAAGGATGAAGGGCATGCTGGGAAAAGGGAGTTGTAGACGGGAAGGCCCCAGAGCATGAAATAATATGGCATGTGAGGACAACCCAGCTGCAGGTCATGGTGGATTGTTGGAGAAATCAAGACCCCAGGGGCCTCAAAGTATATTAAAACTAGACTCTTACTCCTCTACCACTTCCCAGCTGTGTGACCCTGTACAAGTTACTTGACCTCTCTGAATCCCAGTTTTCTTATTCATTAAATGGGGGAAACTAATGCTTCAGTTGCAGTCTTGCAAAAAGGAATAAATGAGATGCTGTTTGAAACACATCTAGCACAGTCAATAAACGACAGCTATTATTATACTTATTTTTTATTCTCGGTGCCTCGAGGTTCCAAATAGAATCTAAATCTGGTACGACAAAGCTGTTTCACCTAAAGTGCCAATTCCCATTGATCAGTACCAGCTGCCTGGAGCCAAGAACTGTGAGGTTGTATAGGAGATCAGTAGGAGGAAGAGCTGTGATCGATTAGTAATGCCTGTGCAGGGCAGGGAATGGGAGTGGCATCTATGTCAGGCATTGTCGACCCCCCACATAAGTGTTGCTTAAGAGCTAGAAGTCAGGGGGCGCGTGGATGGCTCAGTTGGTTGAGCATCAGCCTCTCGATTTCAGCTCAGGTCATGATCTCACACTTGGTGAGTTCGAGCCCCCAGTAGGGCTCTGCATTGACAGTCCAGAGCCTGCTTGAGATGGTCTCTCTGTCCCTACCCTGCATGTACACACACACTCGCTCTCTCAGAATAAATAAATAAATAAATAAATAAATAAATAAATAAATAAACTTAAAGAAAAAGAGCTAGAAGTTGTGGGTGTTGGCCGTGTTTCATCAGGAAACACAAGAAGAGGGGAGACTCGAATCAGCCCCTAGGGATAGGAAGGTACGGGACAGGGGGACCGGTAGAAAAGGAGAGGGGAGCAACTTAACTGAGCTGAACTTGGATTTCATCTTGTTGGCAGTGTAACATTCTATTTTGCGGCCCCAGCCTCACCAGCCAAAGTGTTAGAGACTCATTCCTTATCAACCGGCTGCAAAACAAACATATGTCCGCTTCCCTCGAGAGGCAGGGGCCACTTGAGCAGAGTCAAAGAAAGGAGGGCAAGAGGTATGTGCCTCATTTACCAAAGCCCCCAGTCTCTGGTAACTTTCCGGAATGCTAAGCTGTTTATTTTGGGAGTCTTTAAGCTTAGTCAGTTGGTATTTAGAGACAGCTAGGAATTTTGGATTTCACTCCCATTCCCATAGAAAAAAAGAAAAAACTTAAGTGCCTTCCAAATACTGGTAAGTCAAATGAGGACAGCCTGGCTCCAAGCTGTTCTCATCCCCCCCACCCCCCGCCCCCTCCCAGAAACACAGAATGAAAAGGAAAGCAACATAATCAATGCACTAAGCTGCAAGTTAAAACTTCCCCTGGAGAATGCCAGACAACGAGGCTCCCTCCACATTGGCTGATGCAGAAGAGCATCCATCAGTGTTTGTGAGTCAAGGAAGAGGAAAGGCATACTCAAATCTTATAAGGGGCAGGGCAGGGAGGGGTGTCCTGCGTTCTTCGTGCGGGGCTCTGACTCAAGCCTTTAAAAGGCTTCCATTAGCGATGTAATTGATCTTCTGATGAAAAACAATAAGAAGTCCAGCAAAAATAAAATGTGATTACAATGTACACAAGTGGGCATGCACAATGGGTCACCACCGTCTATCAGCCAGGCTTAGATGTGAGCTGCATGATGGCTTTGGAACTGTCCCTACCTAGTGGGTCCCCCTTTCTGCCAGAGGCAGAAAACTTAATCGTGTGCACTCATGTGACTCAGTGACTTGCAGATTTAAATGTGATCAGTTTGGGATTCAACGTAGGCACGTCAAGATTCTCTTCGTCTGCCTCCTTCTGTTCTCCCCAAAGCGGGAGGGCTGAGCTCATTTCCAGCGGCCTTACTTCTATCTATCAGTTATTAGCACTTACTTGGTCCTTGTGGGTTTCCCTGAAGGCTTGTCCCCTGATGGGTCATTGGCCTCCATCCAGACACATCTATTATTGGTGGTCTTGTTTCAGCCCACGCTCATCAGACCCTTAGACTTCCCCTGCTGCACCTTGGCTGTGAGATGTCTTCAGGCTCACTAGTACTTCCATGCCTTGCTTGTTGGCTTTCTCAGAATCTCTCGTGGGTGAGTGCAGCTTATGAGTCTGTCCCTGGCTCACGTGCCTGGGCACCTCCTCACCCATGGTGGCTGTCTTACGTCGGGGTCTTGGTTGCCAGGCAACTGTACCCTCTGCTCCATAATCCTTCAGGCCCATTTGGGTTCCCATCATGTCACCTTGATTAGATTGAATTATTGGCCCCAAGATTTTCCCGCCACTCTTGATATTCATGCTCTTTGCCTATGACTTTGGAATTTTTTCCATAAAGGCGGGTCATAACCCACCTTTCTGCCCTCCTTGACTTCGAGCTCATTCATGTGACTTAGTTTGGCCAACAGAATGAGGGGAAAGTAATAGTGTGTCATCTCCAAGCCCAGGTCTTCATAGGCCTTCTCTGTTTCCAATTGCTCTCTTGTGCCTCTGCTGTTAGCAAGAGAACATTCTTTAGCATTACCTCTGGTCCAAGGAAGATGAGAGATACATGGGGCAGAACCACTTCAGATAAGCCCAGCTTAAATACATTGACCCCCAGGGGTACCTGGGTGACTCAGGTGGTTAAGGGTCCAACTTTGGCTCAGGTCATGATCTCATGATTTGTGAGTTCAAGCCCCACCTTGGGATCTCGGCTGTCAGCTGCTTCAGATCCTCTGTCTCCCTCTCTCTCTGTCCCTCCTCCACTTGCATGCTGTTTCTCTCTCAAAAATAAATAAACATCAAAAAAATGAATTGACCCCCAACTTACCTGTAGATATGAAAGCATGAAAGTTTATTGTAATGCGTCATTAAGATTTTGTGTTTGTTATGCAGTATTTATGTGTTGTGAGTAGCTGATACACTCCCACACCCATAGCTTAGCTCAGGAGGCTGGGAACGTGGGACCCTAAGATCTGGTATTTCTCCTCTTCTTGACCCCCTCCACACTTTATTCTACTTTCTCAGTGAAGGTGAAGACTTCTTTGGAGGCACCATCCATTCTTCTTGCCCTGTCTGAGGTTTTATACTTTCCACTTGTTCTGGGTCTCTCTGGGCTTAGGCCTCCCTGAGAAAAGTCATGTTTATGGACACCAAAAGTCATTTCCTCTCCCTCAAAAATCCTATCCTTCCCAACCTGCAATATCAGTGATGTGGCAAAACCCAAATCTATTCAGAAAGGCCAATGTGAATGGTCTCAGCCATCTTTCTTCTGAAGCTGTACGTATATAGGAGTATCTGCTTTTCCAAACAGCCTAAAATACGGGAGAGACATGTGATGACTCACCTGAAGGGCATGCCTGGAGGATCCCACTGGCTCTGGAGGAGGATGAGAGACACGTGGAACGGAGCCAAACTGTTCCAGCCAAACCCAGCTCTGATCAGTGGACCCCATCCCGGCCCGGCCCCTCCCCGCATGATGAGTGTGCACAGCCTAGATCCAAACTGCATAGTCCAGGCCGACTGAGCCATACCGATGAGAGAGATGAATGTTCATCATTTCAGTCCCTGAGGTTTTGTGGTATTTTAGAGCAGCAATTTTGTGGCAAGAGCTAACTGATAGACACCTCCATCCCCAAACCAGTAAAAGTGGAGAATCTCTGAACCCTCAGAGGGGAGGGGAGCCTGAACCCTCAGCCATCTGACCTCCTCCATCCTCTGTGTCTAAACTTGAGGGGCTGTACCAGGATCGGGGTTCCGTGAACACGGTTTCACAACCACCACTCCGATCCACACCATCCACTCAGGTCTCATTATTTCCTTCCTTTCCTGACTCATTGTTTGCATTCTCTCTATACCATGTCTGTCATCAGCTTTCAGCTTGAACACCTCCTTGACAGGGAGCTCCCTCTTTAAAAGGCAGCTAGCTTCCCCTTTGGACTCCTCTGGCTGTCAGACAATGATTTCTCATGTCCTGGGGGAGCTCAGAGCTATCATAGAAGAAATGGGGCAGGATGATGGCAGAAACGAGATGGTTTCTGGTCTAGCTCCCACCCAAGAAATAGCAGCCGCGTGGCCCTCAGACTCCTGTTTTCTATAAGCGGGCTGTTGGTGCATGAACCTGTTGTAAGTGGGCCCAGCTGGCCACGTTATCTGAATAATCATAACTTCTCTTTATTGAGCACACAGTAGTAGTCAGGCTCAGGATTAAGCACAGGAGATACAAAATCTTTGATTCCTGGATGTAGGCACTGTGACTTGTTCCATTTTGCGAAACAGCAAAACAGAAGCCTGGAGCTGGTGATCCACTTGCCACGGTCTTGCAGCTGGTAAATGATGGTGGTAAGATTTGACCCCATGTTTGTTGACCCTGATACTGGTGCTTTTAGGGACCACATGACAACAGCAATGACAATAATCATAACAGCACCATAAATAGTAATGATTAACCTTTATCAACTGTTTCCTTGCTATGGATTGAACATTGTGGTAAGAACATTTGTGGACGAAATGAACCCTCACGGAAATTCCGTTGGGAAGGTAATCCTCCTCCATTTTTAGGGGTTAATAACTTTAGCCCCCTCCTTCCTCCCAGCCTCAGCCTTTTCATCTCTTAGAGTGTATTTATTCCTTATTTGAGATAGTGAGTTGTCTGTCAGAGAAGGCATTTAAAGGCTGACTGGAGGAATATGCTTTTTTTTAAAGGGATTTAGTACTGGAAAGTGGTCCTGAGTGACCACTATGGTGTCCTCTTCACCATGACACCCCTTTTCGTCTCTTCATCCCCACCCCCAAACCCCTTCCATATTTGTGGACCAAGAAAGAAGGAATGCCTCCCAACCTACGGATTACTAGGACCCAGACACTAAACTGGATCTTGAATCATCATTGCCTGACTTAAAGCTCACCACAGCCTCCGGGGTACCCTGTTCACGTCCTTCTCAGCGCTTACAGCCCTTCGTCTGCTTGGCATCTGCCTGCCCCACTAGACTGACCACCATCTCAGGGGAGGTACAATTCTGCTTATTTCTCTCTTTCTCCAGGGCACGCAGGAATCCCACATGAGGCCAGTGGCTGGTGACTGGGGGCCAGGCTTACAAAGGCATGGCCATCTTCAAAGGCAGCCAGGTCTAGCAGATAAGAGCGGGGCTCTGAAGCCAGACCACTTGGGCCCACGTCCCAGCTCTGCCATTTGCTGGCTGTGTGAACTTTGGCAAGAGATTTTCCCTTCTGTGTCTCAAGGCTCCCCATATTTGAAAGGGGACTCACATTTTCACTGCACTGAGAAATTCAAGGCTGGTGGTAAAAGTAGGGATTCTGGAGACAGACTGGCCAGGTTCATTTCCCAGATCTGTCCGACTCTTTGGGCATCTGGGGCAAAGCATGTGTGCTTCCATTTCTCTCCTGAGATGTGAACAGGGCTGCGAACCCCTCCTGGCCCATAGCTGTGATGGGGGTTGAGTGAGCCAACCCCTGAAAAGCACTAAGAACAGGTTGTGGCACTAAGTAAACTGGCAGGCTCAATGTCACCCAGCGAGTTAGCATGAGAGTCCAAATTTGCGTCCAAGGTCACCTCCAAGTTCATTGCTGCTTAGGCTACACCCGAGTTTTGAGAAATGTTCTTTGTTCAAGTTGCTTGTTTCTAGCACCTTCTAAGAGAGCAGATGCCCCTCATGCTATTTCTCCAGGAGAATCTTGACACACTCGAAACATTTTCTACATCGGTAGAAGTAAGCATATTTTCCACCCAGGGAGGGAGTGGTGACCACTTCTAAGAGGGAATGAAAGGATTCATCAGAAAACACAGACCAGCCAAGTAAGATGAAAAATAGTTAAAATCAGAAATGTGGATTTCCGTTTTCAGTTTTGCAGGTGCCTGAGGGGAGGGGTGGCAGACGTTCACTTTCTTACGCGGATACACATTTTGATAAAATGTGATAAAGACTTAGAAAAATCAACAGGTCAAATTGGAATATGAGTTTAGAATGTTTGCCTCTGGTAAGTGAGGAAAAGCAGCCAGTGGAGCCAGGGCATCTGTAAGAAGAGGTGCGGGTGCTTCCCACCCTGGTGAGCTGAGTCCTTGGACGGCCACCCTGCCCTCCTGCTCGTTCTCAAGCATCTCTCTGATCTCAGCTCAGACTCTGCTTCCTCAGCAAAGTCGGCCCTGCTCCCCCAGACTAGACGGGGCACCCGGTTACATGCCCTCGGTGCTCCCTGAACCTCCTTCATGGCACCTGGGGTCGTCACTACTCTGTGTGCTCACGGCTGGTTATTTGGTTTCTATCCAGAACCCGGAAGAGACGATCAGCATCAAGAGAACAGAGGATGGCTTTCTGAACTTCGCCACATATTGCCCATGCCCAGTGCAGTACCTGTGCAGAGTGGGTGCTCAGCAAATACTGAAGGAAGAAGTAGGGAAAGAAAGACATAGATGGGGGATAGATGGGGGATTCGAGCCAGCAGGTCAAGCAGGGCTTCATGTTGGGAGGCATGAATAGTAGGTACTTGTTCCATTGCATTCTCTTCCGTACATTGATCAAAGCTAAGCCCCTGAGTCCTGTTCAGAAGCACTCAGCCAGTGGACTTTGGTGAAGAAGCACCACCTCTGCCTTGCCCATTGAGAACCAATGTAGATGTCCTCAGGTCACGATGGGCAGGGATGTGGTGTGATCAGGTCAAAAGATTGGCGTAGAAGCACTGAGAAAGAAGCACTTCATCTCTATGCAATGTGTAGGAAAGGGGTTTCCATGGCCCCCTGGCACCACCATAGCAAGGCAGCTGGGGGTGCTTAGGGTCCTGTCCCAGGGCTTTTCCAGCTTGTGTCTGGGTCTAGGTTTAGGGATGAAGGCATGAAAATTCTCCACAAACACCTGTTGAATGAAGAAAGGTAAGACCATTCTTTTCTCCAATATCCCCATTTATCTGTGTGTTCCGCTGCCATTTGCTTTTCTCTGCTTCCAGATTTTCTGAGACCCATTCCTCCACACTGAACCTTGCTCCCAGCCCCTCCCAGCCCCTGAGGTCCCCCATCCCAACCTTTCAGCCACAGCCCCTCACAGCAATGGGCCCATCTTTTCATGCTTCTTAGTTCAAACTACCTACAGAGGAAACGTGACTGGTCCCTCTCCTCTTGCAGGCTTGATTCTCTGATGGGCAACCGACGTATGGACTCGTGGCCTCCAGAGCTGAGGTTCGGTTAACCCCGCACTCTCTACATAGTCACCAGCCACATGTCGAGGTGACATTTTTACATATTGGTTAAAGCAAATATGTTACTAACATCACCTTTACTTGTCTTTTTACCATCTGAATGGGTCTACTAGAAAATCTAAAGTCACATGTGTGGCTTGTGTTGTATTTCCACTGGCCAGTGCAAAGTCACTGTGGTTGGAGTGGGGAACCAGGTTACATGGGACGATGAACTGGGCTGCCCAGACAGGAGAAGACGTGTGTAGGGACGTTTTCTGCAGAAGGAGACCCTGAATGACATCCATGTTATATTTTGATTAACACAATTCTTATCGAAGGCCATTCAATAATGATTCGTGGTATGTCTCCAGAGTAGCAGTATTTAAACATTTTATCACATTGCATTAATTATCTCTTGCTGTCACCAATGTCGCGACGAACTTCGTGGCTTAAGGCACCACACGTTAATTATTTTGGTCTCTGTGGTCAGGAGTACAGGTGGTGCTTAACTGGGTCCTTCACTGTAGGAGCTCATGCAGCTGAAATCTAGGTGTTGGTCGGGTTCCCTCTCATCTGGAGCCTTGGCATGGTAGCTGGGGGTGGTTGGGGCCTCCATGGTTTCAGTAGAATGTAGCTCCTCTCAGCTATAATTCCGAGGACACCAACTTCTAGCTGTTGGCTGGAGACCACCCCCAATTCCCCACTGGTTCCTAGTTACACAGACTTCCCTGGCATGGCCACTTACTTTTCAAAGGGAGACAATCTTCTAGCAAAACTGATGTTGCAATCTCAAGTAAGTAATCATAGAAATAGCATCCCATCATCTTCGCCATATTGGCTCAAACAAGTCACAGCCCCAGCCCACATTCCAAGGCAGGGGAGAGGGGATGGTGGTGCAAGGGTGTGGACACCCACAAGTGGTCAAGGTGGCCTCCTCGGTAATGGTCCTCCACAGTTCTACAAGGTTTACTTTAGAGGTGGAGGTGTATATGTAGAACATTCGATGTTCCAGATAATTTAAGACTCATTGGCTCCCACTGGCCCAAGGAGAAATGGAGGCCCACAGAGGGAAAAGAGGCTGCGAAGACAGCAAGCTCGTACCACTGGTCAGGTCAGGACATGACCATGCTCCTTGTCCTTCCTCTCTGCTGCACCAGCTCCAACAGCAAGAGGCAGAATTGATTAGAAGCAACGGGCTTTGTTCTTAATGTGGACAAGGCCAGAAATTCCACAGGGCAGGAGAAATAGTTTCTGACTGATCAGTCATCCTTGGGGCTGTAGTGGCTTTGAACAGACTTCTCTCCAAGGTCAAGCATCTTGTGTCTTGGCCACAAGAAGAAGAGAAGCAGAAAACACCATGCTGTGTGTGGCTGTTAGCAGCCATGGGGTTTCCCCGGCAGGTTAGAGGTCCTGCCTGCAGAGACCCTATAAGACAACCCATTAGCCATACTTGGTTCTGCCTCCAATTTCATGGCAGTCTGGCTGGACCCATGCTGACCTGCTCCCAGAGCACTGTGGGTGATATCAGTCATGTTCCGGATCTTGTCTGCTAGGAGGGTGAGCACACGGAGCCCTAAGAGGTGCAGAAGAGCATCCCGGAATTTACGGGTGTCAGAAGTCCTTAAGAGCTAACAGGGATATTTATTTGTTTGTTTATTCGTTTTACCTAGTAATACATTATTGAACGCCAAGCAAAACCCAATTTATGTTTATTGGAAAGGTATGGGACCTCTAATCACTTTCTGTCTAATTATCCTTTTCGCTCTAAAATACAACATATTCGTAATATAAAATTGTCATTATGTAATAAAATTTCCCTTTCGAACAGCTTTACTGAGGTATAATGGATAAACCACACATACTTTATTTTATTTATTTTTTAATGTTTATTTTTGAGAGGGGGGGGGAGAGAGAGAGAGAGAGGGAGACACAGGCAGCTCCAGGCTCTAGGCTGTTCAGCACAGAGCCAGACACACGGCTCGAACTCACAGACAGCAAGATCATGATCTGACTTAAAGTTGGACGCCCAACCGACTGAGCCGCCCAGGCTTCCCACAAAGCACACGTACTTAAAGTATGCAATGCGATGTGTTTATCTTTCTACACACACTGGTGACACTGTCAACAAAGTTAAGATAATAAGCATATCCATCACCTCCAGAAGTTTCCTCATGCCCCCGCTCCCTCCCTTTTCATGTTTTGTTTTTGTGTGTGTGTGTGTGTGAAGAGCACTTAATGTGAGAATTAACTCACTTCTCAGTTTTAACAACTTTGCACGGCGCAGTATTGTTAGCTACAGGCGCCATGTTGTTCAACGGATCTCTGGAGCTCATTCATCTCGCATGACTGCTAACCTCAAACCCACTGAAAATCGGTCCCCGTTCCGCTGATCACGGCGACACCGGTGTTGACTTCAGGGTCACAGAGCGTACACCCCATCTGATGCCCGCAAGCCTCTTATTTTGGATGAAAGCCTGAGGCTTAGGGGTAAGTTGAGTGACCTGCAGGATCAGGTTTTGAATCTATGTCTTTCCGAGTCCTCCTCTCAATCCCACCATGCTTTGCAGGATAATTCTGGCTCAGCTCGTAAGAACAGTAGCTTATATATTGGTGTATTCCGTGGGCCACATGCTATCTCGTGCACTTCAAACCAACTAACTCATTTAATCCTTACCATACTCCTAAGGTAGGAATGACCATCACTGCTGTTTCATAGGAAGAAAGCTGAGGCTCAGAGAAGTTAGGGCCCTGGTCGGGGTCCCACAGCTTATAGGTGGAAGAGGAGTGACTTGAACAGACTCCGAAGGCTTAGCCGCTGTGCGTGCTGGCTCAGGAGAGCACTGTGGTGTCAGGCTCACATCCTTTCTGTTTTCCATGTAGGGAGACTGAGGCTTGAAAAAGTAATGGGGCTGAGCCGGAGCTGGAACCCCGATACCCTATTTTCCAGGCCAGAAGGCCCCTCCCCCACCCCATCTCTCACCAGCTTCATCTTTCAGAGCTAATGGCCTTTAAATGTCCCTGGGTGTCCCGCCCCTCCACAGGAAGGATGCAGGGTAATTAAAATCCCTCTCTCCCACCCTTCTTTCCCTTTCAACACTTTGTAAATTGTTTTTTTCCCCCCAGTTCTATCTTTTTAGCCTTTCACAGCTGTTCATTTGGATAAGATCTGGTACCCATGGGTTTCTCTGATGAGCAACATCACAGCCCAGTCCCCTTCCCTTGGGAAGCCAGAGGGAGGGGACAGGGAGAACAGGGACCGTTTCCCATTAAATTGGCCTCCTGCAATCTGCAGAGTTTAATCTGAACTTGAAAGTGTTTTTGATCAGCTTTCCGGCCGCTTCTCCCTTCCGGCTCACCCCTGTCTTTGGGCCCAGCACCATTTCTCTCCCCGGCATTTGGAGGCATTCAAAGTTGTGCGTGTTGGGATGTCGGGGGTGGGGCGGGGGGAATGAGTGGCCGTTCTTTTTATCTGCATCTCCCAGCTGTCTTTCTGGCCAGACAGAAGTGCTAACTCCAGTCCCTTTCCTAGGAGCTGAGGATCAGCAGCTATATTGAGATCTGACCTGGTGTCTGCATTTCAAAGGCATCTCTGCCCAGTACATGGCAGCTGCCTTCTCCTCTTTTCTAACCTTCCTCCTTCCCTAGTTCCCCTCTCACCCTTGACCTTGCCTTCTGCTTTTGGCTCTGACACCTCCCTCCCCCCCCCCCCCCCCCCCCCATGACTGCTTCTGTTCTGCCCTTTTATTCTTTGGAATGAATCACTAACACAGCTCCCCTGCCAAGCAAAGCAAGGTCTGATCTCCTTCTAAATGGTCCAGGATTTGCAGGAAAATAATGTCTCAATGTTCCGAAGCCTCATTATATATTCATTTGGCAGATTGCAGGTTTACAGAGAGAAGAAGACTGTTGCTTACTCCATAAATGAATTCCTGGCGAGGTAACATCCATCCAGATTGAGGGCACCCTTAGGTCCTCTTCTCTCCAGAGGAGCTGGAAGATGTTATTATTCCAAATAAACCCAGTGCATATTCATGACCAGGAGTGGGAAAACTCTGAACCAGGGAAAAGCTAGCCAAGTCTTTGGTGTTTACTAGATTTGGGTCTGAGATCTGGTCCTGCCACCTCCTTGCTGTGTGATTTTGGGCAAGTTCCCAACCTCTCTGAACCTCAGTTTTCGCATCAGGATAACAGGGATAATGACAGTAGGTTTGTTCTGGAGACCATGTGAAGTGGCGATGCTTAAAAGTTTCCTTTGACCGGGGCGTTGTTGGTTAAGCATCCGACTTTGGCTCAGGTCAGGACCTCATGGTTTGTGAGTTCGAGCCCTGCATCAGGCTCCATGCAGACCATGCAGAGTCTGCTTGGGATTTTTTCTCTCTCTCTCCCCTTCTCTCTCTGTCCTTGTCCTACTCACACTTTCTCTCTCTCTCTCTCAAAATACATAAGTAAGCTTTAAAAAAAGTTTCCCTTGACCATCAAAATTGTTCAGTAAATATCAATTCTGTTTTCCTTTCCTTGGGATCAATGCCAAGAAAGAATTGTTGAGTTTTAGAACTCCAAGCCATGCCCACCGTCCCCCTTCTTGATAGAGAGCTGTGCAATTTGGGGAAGGGCATTGCCTTGGGTGACTTTTTTGAAGCTTGTTTCCTCTCTGTAGAATAAAGAGATCTCTAAGTTCTGACTGCAAGGAGGACTCAGCCACAATTTAATCAGTGCATTATAAGAACAAAACCATTTCGAATAATCATGTGGTATTAACAAAAACATGGCTGCCATACTTTCTGGTTTTTATAGCATTTTCATGAACTCCATCTTATTTGATTTAAACATCAGAGAAAGACCCATTTTCCAGGCTCCTGCTAATTATAGACCATTCTTATGTATTCATTAAAGCAGGCCCCCTAGACATTTCTGCTCTCCTGTGCTATGTGTGAGTGCAATCCATGCTATTGTTTATTCTCAAAAGGAATTCTTCACCTCTTTCTCCAGTGTTTTATTGGGCAAAACTTTCACTGATTTGAATACTCTGTCACACACACACACACACACACATATCGCGATTTGAGATTTTTTTTTTTTTGCTAGAAAAAATTTGGGAAACCATGCTTATTCATAATATGATCGTGAGCATCCTCAGTGTGAGTAGGATTACGGAAGATGTCAATTGTAATGGGAGGCCCTGCTGACTCAGGTGTCTCTCCATCCTCAGGCTGATGTTGAAATTCTGCATCATAACTGCACCATGCATATAATGTCTTGCATCCCTTATATGGATGCAGCCATTTTCGGCCATCTGTGCCCTTATTAGTCATTCACACCTTATGCATAGTCTAAAAGAAGGATGAATTGCAATGAAGGGTGTCAAGAGTGAGATAATGTGAGAGCAGAGGGGAAATGGGTACCAAAACAACAGCAACATGAAAATGACTTCAGAAGCTTGATACTTCAGAAGTTTCATTGACACACTTGCTTGAATCATCCCTTTCATTCTTTCCAGCATCATTGTTTTAGAACAAGACCCCGGACTCCTTTGTCTGGATGGCCAAAATGGTCTCTGTACTGTATTCTTCACCTCCAGAATCAACCACACTGGTACCAGCCCCAGTCTTTCTAACCCGAGTCAGACAATGAGCAATGAGAACTAATTCTGTGTTTGTGAAAGCTGGAGGGATGCGGGATGGATCTCCCAGGTTCCTTCTGTCTCTGAGAACCTGAGGGTCTAGATGGTTGGTATCCTCTGGGATGGGCACCATTCATTCACCAGGTGTCTCCTCACTGTGTAGGAGGAGGGAACACAGATTTGGGCTGAACTCCTTCGGGGTCTCAGCCGTCAGCTGGTGCCATGCCGCCTCAAAGTCTTGTGTTCGAGGAGACTCCTACCTGCGGTCCTTGGGGCCACCTGGTGTTCTCCATCTGCTATGGAGTTGCTGACCACAGGGCAGGCCCTGTTATGTGCAGGTGTGAATTTGCTGTGAAATCTGTCTCCATCACCCTCTGCAATTGCTGAGTCCATGTGTGTGTGGGAGGGGCGAGGGCCGTTGTCTCTGCCTCTTCAGTGCCACATATTTTAGAGGTAAAAACAGGAACAGGTGGTTGATTAAATAAACATGTCACTAGCAGTCAAAGTAACATGAACAGAGATTTGGTTATCCATCAGGACCTGGTAAAGAACTCTAGATTTGCAGTCAAGATTCTCATCTCGATTTCATCGCTGAATTTGGACACGTCACTGCCCCTTGCTGAATTGTTTTTTCCCCCCCTAAAATAGGGATGGAAGGAGGTGTTGATCTGATAAACTTTAAATATAAGCTCTGCGCTTTGCTAAATTCGCAGCACACATATGTCATAAGCTGTCTTTTCCTTTCATTGTAACATTTCTGAAATTGATTTGCATCTTACAGTCAGGGGCATGTCCTAGTTTAATTGACAACATTTGTTCTTCGTTGGTGATACAGAAATGATGGTGTGTCATTCAATTGATGGCATGTGGAGTCTGATGAATTATGTGACGTTCGGTGTTCCTTCCTTCTTCTTGTGATCAGATGAACCAAATGAAGGAAATGGGTCTCACAGTGGATACTGTCTTCTTTCTACACCACTTTTCATACTCAGCTGTCTGGTTATAAGAGCTAGGACGGGGGTTAGCCATATAGAAAAGAAGCTCCCCCAAAGAATAATGCCTTTACAAAAATTATTTCTTTCTTTATCACATACAGGAATTCCAGAGGAAGGCAAGCTGGAGTTGGCCTTCTCAGGCTCCATTATTATTTCAGCTTTTCCATCCCAATGTCCTCAGGGTCACTTTATAGCTCAAGGGTTTCATGACCAGAAGGGGAGAGGGGTACAAAGGATCCATCCTCATTGATCCCATTCCCAAGAGATTCTTCGTGGAATCATGGACGTGGATGTGGCTGTCCACAGGGTGCCAACAGCTACCACTGCTGAGAGGCACCGGGCTGGAGGATGATAATCGTCCCACAATTCTGTCTGTCCAGAACTTGGTCACATGATCAACCACCATTAAAAGGGAGGTTTGGAAATATAGTCTTTTTCTTTGATGTCTTGATGCTCCAAATAATACTAGAGTCTTCTACTAAGGGAAAAAGGGAACGTGGCTCTGTGGTAGGCAAGCAGCTGTCTCTGCCATGTCACTGAGATATGACAGCTATGAATCTGCAGACCAGGAGGAAATTTGTCTAATTTCATCTTTTCTTGCTTGTCTTAGTGTTCTCATATACATAATGTGGTTAATGATGTTTCTACCTAATGGAAATAATTTTCGTGCAAATTACCTGAGACAGAGAAAGGAAACAACTCCTTAAATAAAATAGACCCCCTACCATGAAGAGATTAGAGTGTTTTAGTTTATCAAGAAAACATTTAAGAAGATAAAGAGCATCATGAATAGGTCTGTTTTTCATCTTCATGCTGATCTTCATTCCTGAACTTTATTCTTTCCCTCAGACATGAAAAGAAGCTTCCAGATCTCTTCATCCATGCCTCAGTGTCCAGCCCAGGCTAGAATCGAACATTCTGGGTTTATGGGCATCTATGTCTTTGAAAATGACGCTGTCCTTGTTTCTAGGCTGGTCCCTAGACCCCTTCAAGATATTCTCTTTTAGCTTCAATTGCAGACCCTCCTTCTGTAGCTTAATCTCCTTTCCTTCCTTCTACTGGTGACAGACACAGGACACTCTGGGCTCTAGTGGCTGGCAGGGGTGTTTTCACATGAGTATGGAGATCATTTGGAAGTCAAGAAGATGCTGTAAGAGTCTGGACACCTGGGCTTAATTCCAGTGCTGCCTTTTGTGTCAGTGTGACTTCAGAAAAATCTTTCCCCTTGGCCCCACCATCACCTGCAGTTTCTTTGCTGGGAATGTAGAGACTACTGGAAATGTTGAAATCTACTCTCTACTGGTTATCATCGGTTCTTTCTTCAGCACACATGTGTGAACAGAAACAAAGGTCAGAAGCGGGCAGTGACTTGCCTGTGATCACAAAGCTCGTATGGGTATCAGACCTTTAAATCAAATGTGTATTTTCTGGTTCTCAAATGGCCAGCCTGTACTCACATTCCAACTCCAAGCCCCACCAAACATATACATTTGTATCTTGAAAGTCTGCATTACAAAATTAAATGCTTATGTTAGGAAAGAGACTGGGCTCCCTTTCAGCACAGGGAATGCATCTGACATGGGGGAAGTAGGTCCTGGTGGCTGGTTTCATTTGTCTCCCTTCCAGTGTTTGAAGAAATCTTCGGTGGTGACAGAAGCCACAGAGCACCCGTGACATCAGCCTGACCTTCTGGACTGGTGGGGTCAGGGTGGGGCTGTTCCCTGACAAAATTCAGAACAAGACAGACGTTCCTTGGACATGGCTGTCCACAGGGTGCCAACAGCTGCCATTGCGGAGAGGCACCGGCCTGGAGGCTGATAACGGGGTGACACTGTGTGACAGGCATGGCTCTCACTTGGGGCTTGGGCTGGGAAATACCTGTGACAATAATAAAATCCCCTGCAGCAGCGCCGCAGCTCCAGGGAGACAGACAATGTCCTGCTGCACATCTAACCAATGTCCGCAAGCTTATGGACAGTGATGACTAGTCAATGGCGGGCATTGGCTAATGAAGACTGCAGCCACTCAGACCCTCCTTCAAGAAATGACTCATGGCCCAGCAGCAAGGACTGTGGTTAGATGGCAGCATTCAGCTGACAGATGTTTTGGAGGCTGACCTTGGCCACATATTCTTCTCAGGGAAGATCCTGTATCTCAGATGGTATTTTTCTCTTTCCCATTGCTTAATTAATCCAAGAGACGTTTATTAACTCCCGTTGGGTATGTGCCACAATCAAAGAAATCCAAGGTGGGATCAAAGATGTTCTTATAAAAGGGGTTCTGGAGTGTCACCAGCTGAGTACTAAGGAGAGCAGAATGAGGATGTCACACCCCCTATCCTCAGTGAGCCTGATGGGTCCAATATGCAGCGGGCTGAGAACACCTGATTGCTCTGAGCAGTGATGCAGGGAGGAAGTAGGAGAGGGGGCTCAGCTCCTTCTAAGAATTGGGCAGGTTTCAAGAGGTGCTGGCATTAGCTTTGGACTTTGAAGGAGGGAGTGTGAGCACCAGATGTGGGGGAGTTGGCTGGCAATCACGGACCCACATCTGTATGGGGAGAAGCAAAGAGGCAGGAAGTTATGTCCAGCGCTTAGTGAACAGTGACTTGTTCACTTTGTCCCTCTGCCTGGAGCTACCTCTCCGGCTCATTCTGCTCTCTCTCATCCTTGCTCTTTACCTCTAGCCTCAGAGGCCTTTAATTCCTTGCTTGACTTTGAGATCACCTTTAGATCTCATCTATGTTGATCCCTATGCCTGGAACCTGCTCTCCACCCCCACCTCTTAGTCTAGCTAACTGTAACTAGATTCAAATGTCACTTGCTTGAAGATGTCTTCCTGACCCACTAGCAGATATTGTGACCACCCATCAGACATGCCCGTTGCACTCTGCAGCTAACTTTTGTGGTGTCACAACTGTTGTGACATCAGTCTCTGCTTTCCTTGTATACACCAAGCAAGCTCTACAAGGCCCCCACCACTGTTTTCCCAGTGCCCAACATGGGCCCCAGGACATGGTAGGCCCTCAATTGCTATTAGTTGAATGAATGAATGACAAAGATGACATTGGCCAGACAGGTCACTAGCAACTCTTGAAAGCTCTTGAAAGCTGAGTCAAGGGCACCTGGGTGGCTCAGTCGGATGAGCGTCTGGCTTCGGCTCAGGTCATGATCTCACAGTTTGTAGGTTCGAGCCCCGCATCAGGCCCTGTGCTGACAGCCAGCTCAGAGCCTGGAGTCTGTTTCGGATTCTGTGTCTCCCTCTCTCTCTGACCCTCCCCTGCTCACACTGTCTCTCTCTCTCTCAGAAAAAAAGAAAGAAAGAAAGAAAGAAAGAAAGAAAGAAAGAAAGAAAGCTGGATCAAGGAGTTTGGGTGTTATCATTAAGCAGAATGGTGAACTTTATATCCTATTTATGAAAACATTGCCCAGCAAGCCTGCTTGGTAAACATTAACAGATACAGATGCATCTCACTGATCATTTTAGTGATTCCTTGAGAATTTCTAGGAACTGCCATTTATCCCCACGAAACTAAGTCTGAAGCTCAGGGACGCTGAGCACTGAGCTAGGTGACAAGGTCACTAACTGGGCCGATGAAAGACTCAACTCAACGTCAGACCTAATGACTACATTGCTGCTCCTTCTTTCCTAATGTGCTAACACTCTTAGAAGAAAGAGTGTCTTGTACACTTGAGATAATTGGGAAACCACAGTAGATAGTAGCTGTGGGTGAAAATACTTGTATATTCCCAGGGGTCCCTAGCACAGGGCAGACCAAAATGACTAAGAACAAAGCTAGAAGTTCCATGGAAGAAGTCATTACTTGGGCTGCCCTTTCCTAAGCCAAATACTGAATGACAATGACATACCTTAACAAGTAGATTCAGTTAGTCTGAGTAAGTAGCCTGTGCCCAGCACTGCATTGTTCAGGGTAATTCCAGCTGCTGTAATGAATAAGCCTCTTGTTACCAACATAACAGGTGCCATGGGTGTTCCTGGTTGAGTGGCATCTCTCCAGCTCACTGACCCAGGTTCCTTCCATCTTGCGGCTCTGCCATCCTCGAGTCCTTGAGATCCTCTGCATCTGGCTCATGAAGAGGAAAGCCAAGTGTATGAAGAAGGCATTTCCTCTTATTAAACACCTTCACCCAGAAGTGGCACATGTGGCTTCCACTCAGTATGTAACAGCAAAAACAGGCCTCCTGGTCCCACCCGGGTGCAAAGGATTCTGGGAAATGTCCATGTGGAGCATCTCCCAGGAAGAACCCACACTGAGGGCGGAGAATACCCATTCTGGTCCACAGTGAGGCATTTCTGCCAGAATCCACAAAGGGAGAAAGTTTTACCTTGTCTGCCAGGGTCACCGCAGAGGTGTGCATGAAGGTAGCCTGAGTGAGGGCACAGAAGACCACTCCCCACCCTGTGTGCCTGTGGCCCTGGATGGGAACTTGCCATGCCCTGTGCTTTCTTTGGATTTTAAAAAGAGCTCTATAGGTTAGCAGGCCTGGGGTCTAAACTGACTCTCCTTGAATGACCTTAAGCTGGTCACCAAAACTTTGCCTTGGAATATCAAGATATTTTCTTTTCCTCATCTGGGACCAGTTCTCACTCACGGAAGTGAGATGCTATTTGGGAGACAGCAGTGGTGTCACAGACATGCAGTGCTTAGAATATGGCTTCAGCTTAAAGTGTTTTTTTAATTGTTTATTTTTTTTGACAGAGTGAGAGAGAGATGAGGGGCAGAGACAGAGGGAGACAGAGCATCTGAAGTGGGCTCTGTGCTGACAGCAGAGATGCTGACATGGGGCTCAAACTCATGAACCATGAGATCACGGCCTGAGTCAAAGACGGACGCTTAACTGACTGAGCCACTCAGGCGCCCCTGGCTTAAAACTTTTTTTTTTTTTTTTTTTTTTAACAGGGCAGTGACCTTAGCCAAGTTACTTACCTTCTCTGAAGAGGTTACAGAGACTCCTCTAGTTTTTTGGTAAGTGTTCACTCATAAAACAGATAATTGCTGAGTGTCCTCTCTGGGTTTTAGAACAGCAAATTCAACGGATAAAGTCCCCACCTCATGGAGGCTGCATTCTAGCACAGGGAGACAAACTCTAAACACACAACATAATACAGTGGAGGGTAGTAAGTCCTAAAGAGAAAAACAAAGCAAGTGCCAGAGCACTGTGGGGTGCTAGAGGGAATGTGCTCAGTTGTCAAGGACTGCGCGAATTCTTATATGCCCTTTGAACAGAGATCTGAAGGAAGGGAGAGTGAGCTGTGTGTCTATCTGGAAGAAGAGAATTCCAAGCAAGAAGAGAAAATGCCTTGTCTCTTTGGACATCTGTTGATGGAACTGTTAAAGACAGACTAGATAATCTTTTAGAGAATCTGTATCCTCTCTTTGTTCAAAATAATACACTGACTTGGTGTGGAGGAAGAAACTAAATTTTGATTAAAACGGTTACTTTTCAGTTGCCTGAGTTAATTTTGTGTGAATAACCTATATGTGATCTCACAGCTCCGGTAAGTGGAGAAGCCTGTGAAATTCTCTACTGAGGGCAATGGGCTCCGATGTTGGTTTCTCTTCTTTTTCCATTACAGGAAAGTGGCTGGCAGGGAAAAAATAAGTGGGTGTTAGCTGGTCT
Source organism: Hyaena hyaena (assembly GCF_003009895.1). Taxonomy (NCBI): domain Eukaryota; kingdom Metazoa; phylum Chordata; class Mammalia; order Carnivora; family Hyaenidae; genus Hyaena; species Hyaena hyaena. Next base: position 2,058,982 of record NW_024080722.1, read on the forward strand.
GAGCTTATAGGTGTCTGTACTCAAGCGTCTCCATCTTTCAAAAAATCATAATTGCTGGGTTAACTCTACAGGGTTGCAGATGTGTGAACAAGTGAAGAAACGGAAGGAAAGGCACTTTATAAACTTCGTATTGATTGATATCTTTAGTTTCAGGTTAATTAGATCTTCTCTGCAACTTGGTCTAAAACCCATTTTTGGAGGAAGGGCCATAAGGGTGAAATCCAAGGTCCAAAACATCCAGAAAAAAACTGTACACACACCCAATTTCACGGAAGGTCAGAGACCTTCTGTAAACCATCCTATGAGGGTCAGGTTAAAAACCCCTATTAAAACACTTGGTTGACATATCCTTGTAAAACAAATAACACATGTGTTTTTTTTTTTTTAATTTGGAGTAAAGTGAGGAAAATGGACGTAGAAAGACTATGTTGTAAAATGGTGTATTGACATAGGTTATTATTATCAGATGTTTATGAGGATTCATTTGTGAGTAGACATGTGTGGGTAGAGCAGTCATCAGATTCTGTGCTCGTCATGGTGGTGAAGGGGACAATGCATTGGTTGTTTGTGAAAACAAAAGCATGAGCACATTTGTGAGCCTTGGCAGGGACATCTTTTAGTTCAAATGCATCTGTCTATGTATGTACGGGCAGGTGTGGGTGTGCTGTTGTTAGATCTTGTTGGAAGTGAAGCCTTTTGGATCAATGCACCAAAAGATGAATCTCATGTAGAATAGGACCTGGCCCCAGGCATTGACATCCCACACGGTTGTCCAGAAAACCCATTTGCAGGCAGATGCTAGCACAGTCTAGTTCAAAACACATTGACCATCTCCAGAATAGTGTCTGCTTGTCTGCTGATTTTCTGCAAGTTTTAAAGAGAAAAGGGAAAAGCATAATTCTTGTTTTTTTCTCCTGTTTTCCTTCTGTCCCTTTCAGTGATGGAGAGCCAGAAAGGAGAAAAGAGTTTCTGCCAGGAAATACGTTCCTTCTGCATTCCTATGCCTTTCAGAAGGGGGAGTATAGAGCACGGTGGTAAGACTTTGAGCCCAGGAGTTAAAATATATGAGTTTAATCTCGTCTCTACCATTACCAGTTGGCACACATTGGACAAGTCACCGAAGCTTCCTGAGCCACCGGTCGCTCATGACTACAATGGGGGTAATGTCTACTTTGCCAGACTTCGGCACTGTTGAGAGTATGATATATCATATGCAAGGGTCTGCATAGAATAAACATATATTTAGTTTATAAAAAAATAACAATTTCATGTGTAGTCAGTCAAATTTAAAATATTTGAAAGAATTAAATAGTGTTTCATTTTCTGGGGTGGACTTTCTAGATTAACTTAGAAAAAGAGCTGGGAAACTTCTCATTGTGTATTTATGTAAAAAGATGTTTGCTTAGCTCCAACTCTATGCCAGGCACCGTATTAGGGGCTAGTGATATAGTGGAAAACAAATACAGCAATAATCCCTATGAAAGGAATTTATAGCCTACTCAGGGAGATGGGCATTAAGGAGGTAAACAAGTAAATACATAAATATAATTAAAATGGTGGCAAAAGTAATAATAATAATGATGAATGCTATGAGTGACTAACAGAAGGATCTATTTAGCCTACGTCATCATGGAAGTCTTCCCCAAGGAGGTGACTTTTAACCCCCTGATCTGAAGGGGATTCCTTGTGTTGTTATGGAGCTAAAGCAGTCCCTAAATTCTGTCTGTTAAGATCTGCTTTCTCCCCTGTGATTCTGTGGAACAAACACAAAATTGAATTCCTATTCCATGCTGAAAAGTAAGTGAAGAAAAGGGTGGAGGGATCTATGTAAGGAGAATATTAAGAGATAAATCTTATTTTTATATTGTAGTCTCTTTCCTTCAAACTGTTCCTAATCCCCTGACTTTTGATTCATAAAGAGAGAGAATTTTCTCTCGCGTTAGAGCCTTGCCTATAGACAAAGAGCAGCTTCGCAACAAATGATTTATGTACTGAAATCTGGAGAGATTTTACTCATAAAAATATTCCAGCCATTTATCTTGATCATCCGATATATCAGAGTCTGGCTGGAATACTTCTGAATTAACTGCAGATTAAATTATTCAAGCCAGTTGGAAAAGTCTAAGGGCAGTAGGAAGCGGGAGGGGGTCATGGAAGGAGGCTCATCATCCCTGTGATTATATCCTTATTAATCCAGAAGGCTTATTGTAGGATTAAAGGCAAGAGAGGTAGAAGTAAAAGCTAGGTCTTGAGGGGGTGGAGGGCATGTTTCCTGGGTGAGTGAATAGTCAATCATTAACACATTTATTGAGCACATATTATGTGTTAAACAGGGAGGATGCAGTGGCGAGCATGTTAGGTACAGTGCTGGTCTTGCGAAACTTACAGTCTGATGGAAGAAAGAGATGATGAAACAAACAAGATATCTATCAATGCATCTCCACCCTGGCATCACTGCAATTTAGTGGAAACAGCAGGGGTCAGACCACTTTGCAGCCTTCCAGACATCATGGCTTTACTCCCTCCACCAAGTAATTCTCACTCTCTTATTCATGCATTTATTCCCCCACCCACCTGCTATTCAACAAGTATTGTTCTTCTTTTAATGTTTATTTATTTTTGAGAGAGAGAGAGAAGGAGAGTGAGCAGAAGTGAATAGAGGAAGGGCGGCAGAGGGGGAGAGAGGATTCGAAGTGGGCTCTGTGCTGACAGCAGTGACCCTGATGTGGGGTTTGAACCCAGGAATGTGAGGTCATGTGAGATCATGACCTGAGCAGAAGTTGTTCACTCAACTGACTGAGCCACCCATGTGCCCCTCAACAAGTATGTTTTCTGAATTTCTATTCTGCTTTTCTTTGGTGTAACCATGGGAGCCCCAGAAAATGGATGAGATGGGACCTCCACTTTCCGAAGGGCTCAGAGTCTCATGGTAACAAACGGCTGCTTTTGCAAATCATTTTGGTGCAAGGCAGAATTGTAAGTGCCTCAAAAGAGTTTCATTCCAGAGGTCGTGAGGGTTCAGAGGGAACAGACATCTTATTTAGCTGGGTAGTTGACTTTATGGAAGAAGCCAAAAACTCAGCCAATATACACTGAGTGCCTTCCTATGATCCAGTCTCTATGCTAGATTCCAGTACTAACAAAGATGATCAGACAGTGGTGCTTCCCAATGGCAGGTTCTAGTGTGAAAGATGGGACAGGCATTTAGATAATATCTGCAGTACAATGGGGTCATTCATCCACTTACCAAATCTCTCCCAAAGGTCTACCATGGGCCAGTCTGTGTGCTACTCTATGTGGATACAAGGTGAGCAGAATTCCCCTTCTCCTCCCCTCTGGTACTTATCTTTGGGCTTACAATATGATGGACGGATTTTGTTCTTTTACTGGGCATTACCAGTTTTAGTTACTGCAAGATGGAGTAGGTGATGAGAGGCCCCTGGGGGACTAACTTACTTACTGGGGTCAAAGAATTGGATATCCAATGAACAAGGTTATAGGGGGAGTGATTCAAAAAAGAGACTTCCCCCCAAATTCCAAAAGAAAAGGTGGACTAGGGTGGAGCCAAGCAGATATGAGAAACTAGAAGTTGGGTAGTCAGCAAACAAATGGAAGTTCTGTTGGGAAGGAGGGAAGGAGAACATTTACTGGGCACACACCAGGGCAGGCATTGACCTAGCTATCTTCCATGCAGAATTGCTTTCTTTCTTTGCAATGGACAATTACAAGAGAAAGTCAAGGCCCAGACCCATGTAGGACTCAAGATGCAGACATACTATCAGAAACACTCTGAGCTAAATTTCTAGGAAATCAGGCACACAGGGCTGGAGGAAGAGAGACAATGGGGATTTTAGAATGGTAAAGGGACAAGAAATGTGTTGAGGTTTCAAGGTTGAAAATGATTGACCCACCAGAAGGTCAGGCAAAGAGCTGGCTGTTCTTCCTCACATTGGAATGAACTCTCGAGCCATGTCTGGTGAGGGTCAGGGGTGGTCTCTGCAGACAGAGGAAGGAGGTGAAGAGGGGGAAGGCCTGGCATAAAGGAGCAGAGCCAGACTGTTTCTAATACATTCTTCCCACCAGGACCTCTGTTCCTGATCTACTCTGAACATCCCCTATGTCCAGATTAGAAAAGGTAACTGAGATAGGGAATCTCACAGCTCCTGGGGTTTTTATTCATAGAAAATGCATTAGAAAGTGTTCAGTTGCAAGTAACTAAAACTTAACTCAAAACGAACTAAGATTAAATATTACTTATTTTTAACAGCATTTTTGAAATACAATTCACATAGCCTACAATGTATCTACTAAAAAAATTTTTTTAAGTTTATTTTGAGAGACAGGGAGAGCAGAGGAGGGGCAGATAGAGAGGGAGAGAGAGAATCCCAAGAAGTCTCCATGCTGTCAGCACAGAGCCCGATGCGGGGCTTGAACTCACGAACTGTGAGATCATGACCTGAGCTGAAACCAAGTCGGACGTTCAACCGACTGAGCCACCCAGGCACCCCAACAATTCATCCATTTAAAGTGTATATGCGGGGCACCTGGGTGGCTTAGTCGGTTAAGCGTCTGACTTTCGCTTAGGTCATGATCTCACGGTTCGTGGGTTTGAGCCACGTGTCGGGCTCTGTGCTGACTGCCAACTCAGAGCCTGGAGCCTGTTTCAGAGTCTGTGACTCCCTCTCTCTCTGACCCTCCCCTGCTCATGCTGTCATCCTCTCTCTCTCTCCTAGAAATAAATAAAAAAACATTAAAAAAAATAAAGTGTATATGCAATTCAATAATTCTCCGTAGTCAATGTAGGGTCATTTTCATCACTTCATAACGAAATCTCATATTTTATAGCCACGAGCCCCTCTTAACCTCCATCCCTCATAGTCCCGTAAGCAACGACTTGCCTTTCTGTCACTAAAGATTTCCTGCTTTGGACACTTCCTATGAATGGAATCATATAATCATATAATCATATAATATGTGATCTTTCATGACTACCTTCTTTGACTTAGCAAAATATTTTTGAGGTTTAGTCATGTTGTTTCGTTTCTTTTATGGCTGAATAATATCCCATTTTATGGAGATACCACATTTTGTTTCATCAATTGATGGACATTTGGGTTGCTTCCATCTCTTGGACATTTTGAATACCACTTCTGTAAACATTTATGTACAAGATTTTGGCAGACAGATGTTTTCACTGCTCTTGGGTATGTACCAAAGAGTGGAATTGCTAGGTCATTTCTGGTAATTCCATATTTTTGTCATCTGAGGCACTGCTAGACTCTTTTCCAAAGCGTCGGCACCACTTTACATTCCCACTGACACTGTATGAGGATTCTGGTTCCTCTCTATTTTCACCAACATTTGTTAGTATTTGACTTTTTAATTTAACCATCCTAGCACGTGTGAAGTTTCCCATTGTTTTGGTTTGCATTTCCCTGATAACTAATGACATTGAGCATCATTTCATGAGCCTATTAGTTATTTGTATATCTTCCTTGGAGAAATGTCTATTCATATTTTTGCCCATTTTTTAAAAAGTTTATTTATGGTGGGAGGGGCAGAGAGTGAGGGAGAGAGAGAGGATCCCAAGCAGGCTCTGTTCTGAAAATGCAGATCTCACAAACTGAGAGACCATGACCTGAGCCAAAATCAAGAGCTGGGTGCTTAACTGACTGAGCCACCTGGGAGCCCCCTTTGCCTATTTTTAATTTCTTATTCTTTCTGTTATTGAAGATTACTTTTGTGTGAATATTCTCAAGGTATTGTAGATTTCAGGTGAGGCTCGATCCAGTGGCTCAACATTATGATCAAAGACCTTTTTTATTTATATATTTTATTTCCATCTTCCATAATACTGGTTTCCTTCTAAGTTTGGTTCCTTTAGTGGTTGGAAAATGGCTGCTCATTGCTGTTGGGTCCAAACTTCCTTTGTCATATCCAGGGGCAGAGAAAGAGGATTCCCTTCCCAGATATAAAAATATTGGGCTTATTTGTGATTAGTTTCATTTGGGTCACATGACCACCTCCGAATTAATCATAGTGGTGATGGAATGGCAATGGTACAGATTGGACTGGACCATTTAAGATACATTTGAAGAGGTGAGATTGGGCTCAGTTCCCACCTCTATCTCAAATGCATGTAGCTACTACAAAATGAGGGACTGTTAGGATAGATGTTGGAAGGGCAACCAACATAGTCCACTGTAGCACTTTTGTAATTATAAGTTTTTGTAGCTATTTGATTAATGTCTACCCTCCCTGGTAGAGGACCAAGGCAATGGCCATATTTCTTTTGCTTATTTGCACTTAGAACACCATTCTCATCCTCATCATATTAATGGACAGACATGGTCCAGGTACTATGTTATGTGTTTCATGTGTATTATAACACTATATGGTTGATGTTATTATTATCGTCCCATTTTACATATGAAACATCCAGTAAGTGGTGAAGAATGGGATCTGAACCCAGACAGGCTGAGGACTGGATACTCTTGACCTCCTTCCCCATGGAGGACAAGTAATTTTCATCTGTGCAAGTTTCAGTGCAACGTGTGGCTCAAAATAGACATAGGCACTCAATCAGTACCTGTTGAGCTGGAGTTGCATTAAATTCTAATATTTTAAAATAAAGGCATGAATTCCTCTTTTCGTGGCAGGAAGATGAGTCGAGGTCAGAGACCAAAATGAAGACCCAGGTGGCTGGGCGAGTTTACCGGCAGCCCCTTCCATCACACTGCTGCTCCCGCCCCAGCGTAGAGACGGAGGTCTGGGTCAGAATGTCCGAGCTCCCATGTGTCAGTCAGACACATCTTTCGACCTTTAGTGAGCTCTCCTCTCGGGAGGTCAGACTGGCTTCCAAATGCTCATGAGTGAGTGTAAAGAGTCAGAAATCAAGTTTGAAATGAGGCTTTAAATGCCTTCTGCAATAAATAATTGAAAATTCCTGTAGGTTTTTTTCCTCATCCTTCGAATCAAAAAAGAAATAATGTGAGATCAAAACCCCCAGAAGAATATGAAGAAAAATATTCAGAAAAGATATGGGTGCTCGGAATAGAAAACATCTTCTTTTCCCAGGCATCAAAAGAAGCTTCCAGTTTATCAGACATTTTCACGTGGGCTGCAGCACGTTGGGATGAGAATAAAAGCAGAGCAGTGAATTCTAGGTCATTAGACTGGAAAGTCAGCTGAAATAAAGCAAAATCCTGTCTTTCCCTTGAGACAGACATGTTTGCAAAAGACTTATTCAATTTATGACGATTTACTAATTTGCTTTCCCTGCATTTGAGGTTGAAAGATTCTTTATATGGCTCAAAAGGTAAATCTTTAGGTGAATGGCATTCTATACTTTTTAAGAAGGCTTTATTTGCACCATCTCCTTTTATCTCTATCACAACAATTGCACATCTCTTTTGATGTACGAAAGGCTAGTATGGCTGGCCCCATTTCACCGAGGATAAAGTTGAGGCTCATAGCGGGGTACTGATGTGTTGATGGTCATAGAACTGCGTGAGAGCCATGGCTGAAATTCTATTAGATCTTTGGCCCTCTGGGGCTTTCAAGAACAGAAGATGGAGGGGAAATGTACATTTCGGCTAACGCCATCTATCACTTTTGTGGCTGGGTGGCTTTGGTCCACTCATTTTACTTTCATTTTGTTCATTTGTGAAGTTGGGAAAATACCCACAGTATAAGACAGTGGTGAGGTTTAAATAAGGCAATATATATAAAGTGCTCAGGTGGAGAATTTGAGATGGCCCTGGACTAAATAGATTATGAAGTAGAATTATAAATGTTAGCATTTGGAGAAAATGTAGCTTATATCTGTAGAAAATGGATTTCCTGAGACTAAACCCTGGGACTAGGTAGACTTTTCACTCATCCGTCCACAACACTGGTCCACGCAATACCTCCTTGTGGGGGCTGGTTTACTGTAACATTTCTGCATGGCCGAAAGCATTTCTGAGCAAATGGTTTTTGCAAAAGCCAGCTGGTCCCTCAGAGGAAAGGGAGAAGAAGAGGCAATGGCAAATCAAAACCATGAGATGAGATCAAAACAAGAGATACCACTAGGTTGACTACAGTAAGGAAAGACAATAACAGGTGTTGAAGACCGTATGGAGAAATGGAAGCCTCACTTACTGATGATGGGAATGTAAAATGGTGCAGCCACTTTGGAAATCAACTTGGCAGTTTCTTAAATTTTTAAATCAAGGATTAACATGTGGCATTAGCAGTTCTACTCCTAGATATATATCCAAGGGGAATAAAGTTATTTACAATTTACAAGTTAAGCATATTTTTTGTTTATTTCTTTATTTTGAGAGAGAAGGAGAGAAAGAGAGAGAGAGAGAAAGAATCCCAAGCAGGCTCCGTGCTGTCAGAACAGAGACTGATGCGGGGCTCAACCCCACAAGCCATGGAATCATGATCTGAGCTGAAATTGAGGGTTGGACACTCAAGTGACTGAGCTACACAGGTGCCCCAAGTTAAGCATATTTTGATAGAAAAAGAGAACACTAGATGTGATAAAGGTATTATTATGTGTGGCTGGTGCTATATTATGCACTTTATATATATTTTCTGTTTATAATAAACCCACGAGGTAGGGTACTCTTACAACTTTTACCTATGCCAGCAGCTTCTGAGTGGTTAAAACAGTTGTTGGTTTACTCTTGTTAGTAGTAGAGGACTGGAGCCCCCAATCTAGGTGATTTTACCCCAGTGTGCATGTACTCAACAAACACAAGAAATATGTATAATTTATCATAAGTCTAGTCACCAGTTCAGTTCAACTCTGCAAGTATTTATGGAGCACATACTGTGCTAAAGGGAAGGATGAAGGAAACCAACAATTTGGGGCCCTTCTATAAACAGGTACTGTTGTAAGGATTCTATTATTTTTATCATTTTTTTCAGCTTTATTGAGGTATAATTGACAAAAATTGTATGTGTTTAAAATATACAACTTGATGCTTTAATATGTGTATACATTGTGAAATGATGGCTGTAACTGAGTTTGTCAACATAAGCACCACCTCCCATAGTTAGCATTTTATTTTATTTTACTTTATTTTATTATTTTATTATTTTATTTTCTTGTGGTGAGAACCTTTAGCATCTACTGTCTTAGTAAATTTCAAGTATATAATATGACATTATTAATTACAGTCACCATGCTGTACATTAGATCTCTAGGACTTATACATCCTGCCTAAGTGGGATTTTGTACCCCGTGACCAACTTCTCTCTATTTCCTTCTCGCCCCCACATCCCCTGGTAACCATGATTCTCTGAGTTTGACAGTTTTAGATTTCACACAAAGGGAAGATCATGCGGTTTTTGTCTTTCTGTATCTGGCTTATTTCCCTTAGCATAATGTCCTCCAGGTTTATCCATGGTGTTGTGAATGGATGGATTGCCTTCTTTTCCAAGGCTGAATAATATTGCAGTTATATGTTTTATATATATATATACATATATATATATTTCATATTTTCTTTATGTATTCATCCATTGACAGACATCTAAGTTGTTTCCATGTCTTGGCTGTCATGAATAACACTGCAATGAACATAAGAGCACAGATATCTCCTCGATATACTGATTTCATTTCCTTTGGAAATACACCCAGAAGTGGGATTTCTGGATCATATGGTAGTTCTATTTTTAATTTTTTGAGTAAGCTTCATACTGTTTTCCATAATGGCTGTGCCAATTTACATTCCCACCCGCAGTGCCCAAGGATTCCCTTTTCTCCACATCCTCACCAACATTTGTTATCTTGTGTAATAATAGCCACCAATCTAAAAGGTGTGAGAGACTAGTTCATTTGGTTTTGACTTGAATGTCCCTGATGATGAGTGATGTCAAGAGCATCTCTTCTTATCAGCCATATGGTTTGCAAATATTTTCTCCTACTTTGTAGGCTGCCTTTCCATTTCGTTGGTTATTCCCTCTACTGTGCAGGACCTTTTTTAGTTTGATCTCATTCCACTTGTCTATGTTGGTTTTTGTTACCTATGCGTTTGGTGTCATATCCAAAAATATTACCTAGGCCAATGACAAAGAGCTTTTCCTTTATGTTTTATTCTAGTAGTTTGATGTTTTTAGGTCTTATGCTTAAGCCTCTAATCCATTTTGAGTTTATTTTTGTATGTGGTATGAGATAATGATCCAATTTTGTTCTTCCGATGTGGATATATGGTTCTTACAGCCCCACTTATTGAAGATATTATCTTTTCCCCATATTTTGCTCTTGGCACCCTTAATGAAGGGTGGCCATAAATGTGTGGCTTTATTTCTGGACTCTATTCTCTTCCATTAGTCTCTATGTCTATTTTCACACCAGTGCCATGCTGTTTTGATTACTATTGCTTTGTAATATATCTTGACATCAGGAAATTTGATGCTACCATGCTTTTTCTTCTTTCTCAAGATTGCTTTGGCTATTGGGACCTTATATGGTTCCACATACATTTTAGAGTTATATTTTCTATTTCTGTAAAGAATGCATTTGGGATTTTGATAGGGATTACATTAAATGTATAGATCACTTTGTGAAGTATGGACATTTTAGCAATGTTAATTTTTCCAGTCCATGAACATGGATGTCTTTCCATTTATTTGTGTATTCTTTAATATTTGGTGTACACATCTTTTGCCTTTTTGGTTAAGTTTATTCTTAACCATATTATTATTTTTGCCACTGCTGTAAATGTAATTGTTTTCTTAATTCCCTTTTCAGATAGTTTGTTATTCGTATTTAGTAACACCATTATATGTTGTATGTTGATATTGTATCCTACAGATGTATTACATTTGTTCATTTCTTTTAACTTTCATTTTGGTTGAGTCTTTAAGGTTTTTTACCTATATAATCATGTCATCTCCAAACAGTTAGATGCACTATTTCATTGGGTCTTCTCATCAAGTGTTGGGAGGTGAGAATCATGATGTCTGTCATACAGAAGAGAAAATAGAGATTCTAGAAGTGAAGCCACTTGCTCCAAGTCATATCTGTGATTCATGGCAGAACTAGGGTGACTCAAGACTCCTGAACTTGAGCCCTGTATTCTTCCTACTTCCTTTGACATCATTCACAACTTGTTCACAGGTATAAATACATATGTGCAAATATATATATATATATATGAAATAAATATAATGAATATGCATGCCCCCTTTACACGTCATAGTTCTCCCTACATCAGAGGGCAATGAGAAGGACCAAATTGCATGCAAATGGATGTAAAAAGGGTTATAAGCATGTTATTATTTATTGTTATTGCTTCTGTGGTTATTACTCCAGTTACAAAATACAGGTGCTTGTCTGTGAAGGATACTCCCTGACCCACAGCATGTGGGGCTCTGGGGAAGAGACGGAATTTTGCCTTCCCCACCCCTTTCCTGCTGACATCCCAACTCTGTTTCCTCACAAATAAAAAGAAAAGACTGATTAAGTGGTGTGATGTTGACTTCAGCTTCATTACAGTCTCAGAGGGATAGCATCAAGGGAAGGGAGGTTGGCTTATTGGAAGCAGGCACGGAAATGAGAGTTGCAGGTGGCTGCTTGCAGGCCTTTTGAAGCATGGTAATTTCTCTTTATACCCTCAGAACTCCCAGGTATAGTAAATCCCCAAAACTGCTTGAAGACATGGGTATCTGTATAGATTTTGAAGCTGCTGAGAGGCTTGGAGAGATACTGATGGGAAGACATTGGAGGGTGGAGGTGGAAGGTGCTTTATTGGCTGGTACAGATGCATCAGAGCTAAGATAGTGGGTTTCATGCATGGCTTCCTGAGATGGCTCTCCAAGTTCAAATCCTGGGTTGTCTATTGTGACCTGTGTGAATTTAGGTAAACTAATTATCATCTTTCATCTCTTTCCTAGTCTTTTTAATTTATTTTTTATTTTAGATAAGGAGAATGTGTGTGTGATCGGGGGAGAGGGGCAGAAGGAGAGAGAGAGAGAGAGAGAGAGAATGAGTCTTAAGCAAGCTCCACACTCAGCACAGAGCCCAACACGGGGCTCGATCCCACTACCCGGGGATCACAGCCTGAACCGAAATTAGAGTCAGACATTTAATCAACTGAGCCACCCCTGTACCCCTCTGTTTATTATTTTTTAAAAAAATTGTATTAGTGTCTACTTTGTAAGGCTGGAGGAAAGGATATGAGGAAATAATATATGTAGAGTTATGAACCTGGGCCTCATACACAGCAAGTGCTTGGTAAATGTTGGCTATAATTATGTTATAAAACCAGCCAGATATGTTTCACCACCATAGAAGCAAGCACACTGGTCCTGCTAGTTCCCTCAAATACTGTTTTCAAAACAAGGTGTGGAGGGAAAAGAAAAGAAATGGGATAGTGGGGGATGGATGAGAGAAGGGGGGTGCTGACTCTCTCCCCACATGTATTGAAGAAACCAAGAGGTTTGGAATCAAACAGCCTGGGTTTGAAACACGAAGCAAGTCATTCAACCATTCAGAACCTTATTCTCCTCATATAAAATGGAAATCATGGGCCCCTCTCTTAGAATTTCACAAATCAAAGATCTGATCCCTCTTTTACTCCCAATGTAGGAAGAGATGGAACAAGGGTGGGGGATGGGGAAGAAGTAACACTTATTAAGTGCCTACTGTGTTCCAGTTGAGAGGTTGGAAAGAGATGATATATGTGTGGTGCCTGGCACTTAGTAGGTGCTCAGAACAGGATGTTGGTGCCTTGGGATCAAATTTCACCAAAGACCCATAGGTGCCTAGAACTTACTGTGTTGGTCAGCCCTCCTTCTGTCAAGATTCCCAAATAGAGGAGGTATAAGTTTGAGGAAATAAGAGACTAGAGCTTGAAGTAAGAATTTATTATTATCTAAATATGAGTCTGCTTTCCCAAACAAAGGTTTTCTAACCAAAGTTAAGGTTGAGCACATGGCGAAAGCTGGAGGTTCACCCAGAACTTCCTATTCTTCCACTCGCCCTGCAACAGATTTGCCCCTGGGGCCAGCATACTGAGGAGAGAGAGGCAGACAGAGAGGCCAGAGCTTGAGAGCCACTCTGCCTCACTTCAGAGAGTTCTCTGGATGGTGTAGAAACTAGATTTGCCAAAGCATGGCTGGTCTCTCCCAAGGGAAAGCCTTGCCTGGGTGGGAGGCAGGATGTGCAAGTGACGAGTACATCACGAGGCCTGTCTTGGAGGTTCAGTAGTAAAATGTGGCCCAAGCAGAGCCTTGGGCTCTGACTCATCTGAGAGCTTCTCTTCCTACTTTACGGGGGCTGGAAAGGGGGCTCTGATGTGGAAAGGGAGGTGTTCCCTTGTCCCCACACTCAATATTTTTATTTCCTATGGGGATCCTTTAGGCTGATACTTTGTGTATTTGTTTCCCCTTTGAAGTGGTTCTTGTGCCTGGATTTCATCTTTCTTTCTATAATTTGATCCAATCTAGGAACTGGGTGGACTCCACTTTGAGCTTGTACATCAGGCTTGGTCTGAAGCCATGGGGTCCTAATTCATCTCCTGATGTCCAGCTGCTCCATCCCCTCCCATCCACTGTCCTCATAGTCACCAGAGGCCTCTCTAGATCACACTCCCCAGCTCTAGAACACCCTGGCTGCAGACTAAAGGAAAAATTTCTTAGCATGAGGCTCTAGACACACCGTGACTTCATCTATCCTTTTCATTCATGAAACTGTCAACTTGAGCCATTCTCCTCATGTCCCAACACCCTTATGTAACTGAGTACAAGTTTATGTCAGCAAACTGTAAACCCTTTCAGATGGTGACTGTAGATTAATCATCTTTATAATTTCTACGACACCCAGTGAAGTGCTTGGCACATAGTAGGTGCTTTACCTCTGGAGCCAGACTTTTGGCTTCTGATATGATCTCTTTACCACTAGCTACATGGCTTTGGAGACATCACTCGATATCTCTGCACCTGAGTACCCTCATCTGAAAAATGGGGGTGACAATGATACCTACCCCATCAGGATAATTTTAATATTGCATTGGTTAGTAATCACAAATTCCTTTGACAAGTGCCGGGAATAAATAAGTGTAAGTCACGGTTAGCTATGACTGCTGTCACCATTGCTCCCAAATCTCTCTGAGTGGCAGGTTTACAGGAATTAGCATAAATTATAATCACTACCTTCCATCACTTTTATTTGGATCTTTATTGCTTTCATCGCATTTCACATAAACAATTTTAAGTGATTCTCACAACTGATTCTTTGAAACCCTTTACTTCAGATGAGGAGACTGAAGTAGAGAGGGGGGGTTTAGGGGCTTCCCCCGTGACACAGAAAAAGACTCAAAATTAAATCTTTGGATATCCAGTTTATCATTCCTTCCATTGCACTGTGGCCATCCTGTGAATTCTAGAAGAAATCAAGTATAGGTCCCACACTACATTGATTTCACTTGAAAAGAGGAATTGTGAATTTTAATTTTCTTTTCATTTTAAAGATTTTATTTTTAAATATGAGGCTGTGAATTTCTTGAGGGTTAAGACCATGTTTCATTATGTCGGATCCTCCCAATCTCACATAGCTTCTGGGACAAGACACACACTCGAAATGTTGTTGGGAGAAAGAAAAAAGAAGACAATGAGGAAAAAATATTTTAGGGTGTGTGAAAAATACACAAGTCCCCCATTTTCTGATACCTATAACATCACATAAATTAGCTATTCATTATTAGAAATGAGGGTCCTTACTGCACAAATAGACGCTAACAACTGTCTTACCCAATTCCCTTCCAGAAAATGCAGAGCAAGTAGAATAAGGATCCCCCGTAAGAGCTCTCCTACATCTCTGCCATCACGAAAACATTCATTGTACGGCCCAATGTGAAAGAAACATTAATTGTATTTAGAACTCTTGAATGTGTTTCTTAGGAGTTGCTTGAGATGGAATTAGCAAGCTCTTTCATTTTAATAAAAATCCTAAACTTATAGAAGAGATTCGTTCAGCTGCCTTTCTCTACTTTGCAAAGGCATCTTAGCCAATGTGTTGTTGACTAAGAGAATGTCTAAAAGATGCTTCATTAGAATAGATGCTCCCCCCAAAGCAGACCTTGCCTGTCTGTGCCTATGTGTTCCCAGTGCCTGGAGGGTGCTGGCAGGTAGTCAGAGCACAATGACTACGTGTGGGGTGAATGAGATTCCCTTTGGTTTATTTAAGCTCAGTTCAAGTTAGAGACACTGGCATTTTTCTGATTATAAGTCTCCTTTAAAAAATAAGCTGATCCCAATACTCCTAATGATTCCGTGAAGTCAGGCAGATCTGGCTGGATGTTTATGATCAATCATACCGATTAGCAAATGGATAGGCTTCCAGATACAGACCGTCATACCCGGCTTGTATATGCCGCAAATCCAAATGTATTCCAACTGTTCACATAACCACCATGGGCCATTACCAGAAGATATGATTGCCTCCTTCCATGTGACGCTTCAGGCTGCTTCCATGAATCACACTAGCTCATTCTCTTTGAGGTCCGGAACAAGGACGGGCATTGTCTTTAATTCTAATTGAGGGCTTCAATTCTGGGACATCTCAAATATTGCAGGTGACACATGCTATCTCTTCCAAGGCTACATTTCGAAGGGTTCTCTAACAAGGAAGCAGCAAGATTTGAATATGGTGACATTAGACCTTGTCAGACAAAAACATCAATATTGGTGCATAATTAATGCTTGGAGCTTATCTGACATGGACAGAGCAGGCCCAGAGTGCTTCCAAAAATCAATTTGCTACCTGAATTACAAACATCGTAGATACAACCTGACAGGCTGATGCTATTAGAACATGGGGGCATCTAGAGAAACATTTGAGCTAATCAAAGATCTATTCTCCCTTTCACTCCTGATATACGAAGAGATTGAACACGGTTGAGAAAAGAGAAGTAACATTTATGAAGGATCCATAACCATCAGATGAAATGACAGTTGTGATACTAATATTAAAGATGGGAAAAGAGGCTCAAAGAGATTAATGAATGTGACCAACATCACGCAGCTAGTACATGACACAGGTGGGACTTGAATGCACATATGTCCCCAAACTGCATGGTCTATGCATCCTTTCCCAAGATGACACATGCCTGTGTTTTTACCTTCTTTCTCCTCTGGGCACAGTTCTTTCAAAGCTGTGTTCTGGTTGGGGGGGCGGGTGGGGTGGTGAGTGCTGACCGTCACATGCAGAATAGCAGCTGTCACTACCTAAAGGTCCGTGTTAACCTAAAAGCTTCCTTTAACAGCTATAATTAAATTACAGTGTCATCCACCTGAAACTAATATAACTGATATAACACTGTATGGCGACCAACTGGAACTGAAATGAAAACTTAGAAAAAACTGTAATTAGAAGTAGTCTAAGCAATTTACACACCAAAACGGCTTCTAAAGACTTAGTTTATTTTGCATGTATGCGTGTGTACCTGTATGTAGACTTTGAAATACATAGAATAAACCTACTACCAGAGTTTTTGTGTGTGTGTGTACAATTATTTATATACATATATACACATATATATTGTATACACACATACATAACATACATTATAGTAATACATAATATATATGTAATATTATATACTATATTACTGTGTATATATTATATATTATTATATATTATCTATATGGATACCTTTATATTTTACCTAAATATATACAGCAAAACCTAGAATTGAAAGTAACTTGTTTTGCAAGTATTCCACAGGGGCAGCAAGCATTTCTAATAAGATTTAACTCAATAAATGAGCGATGCCTTGCGATACGAGTAGTACCTGACGCCAAGCATCACATGATCACAACTGAGCGACTGGTTCTTGAAATTCACTTTGATATACAAGTGCTTTGGATAACAAGAATGATTCCGGAATGAATTATGCCCACAAACCAAGGTTTTATTGTATATTTTTACATATATACCTTTACGTATGTAACTATGTATAACATACATTTATAAGTAAATACACATCTTTACATATATATAAATATATGTAAGATAAATATTTATATATTTAAATATGTACCGTTGAAATGTGAATGTGTCATTAATGAGAAGCCTGTAATTCTGTAGTGGGTTTTGTTTTAACCCCAGGGCGGTGATGTTCCACTCCTGTAGAACTCTGTGAGTACCACTACTTATCCATGCAAAAGAAGGATAAGTAGTGACAGAGAGACAGAGAGACAGAGCATGAGCAGGGAGGGGCAGACAGAGAGGGAGACACAGAATCTGAAGCAGGCTCCAGGTTCTGAGCTGTCAGCACAGAGCCCAATGTGGGGCTCGAACTCACGAAGTGGGAGATCATGACCGAGCCGAAGTTTGCCACTTAACCAATTGAGCCACGCAGGAGCCCCAAGAAGGTTCTTAATACTGCACAACCCAGACAAAATGCCAAAACATGTTCATGCTCTAGCTGTCTTAAGATCATAACTGTTATCCATTAACTCCTGAAGTCCTGTTTTATCAGTCACCTCATTGTTTCTAAAGGTGGTTTTTTTTTTTTTATTTTTTAATGTTTTATTTATTTCTGAGAGAGAGAGAGAGACGGTGTGAGCAGGGGAGGGTCAGAGAGAGAGGGAGACACAGAATCTGAAACAGGCTCCAGGCTCTGAACTAGCTGTCAGCACAGAGCCCAATGTGGGGCTCGAACCCACAAACCATGAGATCATGACCTGAGCTGAAGTCGGAGGCTTAACCGACTGAGCCACCCAGGCACCCCCTAAAGGTGGGTTTTAAAATAAGTGCTGTAAAACAGGAACTTTGGGATGAAATGCATTTTGTTAAGATCTGCTTCCATCCGCTCTCCATTTTAGGGTTTCGTGTAAAATTTCATGTTTATTTTTTTTATTTAAAAAATTTTTTAATGTTTTTTTATTTATTTCTGAGAGAGAGATATACAGCATGAGCAGGGAAGGGTCAGAGAGAGAGGGAGACACAGAATCTGAAACAGGCTCCAGGCTCTCAGCTTGCTGTCAGCAGTGAGCCTGATGCGGGGCTCGAACCCACAAACCGTGAGATCATGACCTGAGCTGAAGTCAGATTCTCAACCAACTGAAACACCCAGGTATGCCTTGAGTTTCAACTTAAATGCTACTTCCTCGTAGAGGCCTTCCCAGATTCCTTACATGAAATCATGTCATCTTCCTTAAACTTGATGTTCTCTATCACAATGCTCTTTCCCTTGCAGGGTCTTACTATGGGCAATTTTATTCTGAATTTATGAGTGTTCTCGTTAATTATCAAGTTCCTTCGCTAGAATATAAACTCGGTGAGCAAAGGGACCACGTCTGTCTTGGTTTCTTCACTGTATCTCAAGTGCGTAGCTCAGTGATTGAAATTGAGGACACATGCTAGTCATCTCGATATTCATATGAATAAGTGAATGGGCGCAAATGCCCTTCTGTATTCCCTCAAAGGATATCGCACGTTGCAGACCTTCAGTGTACGTGTTCATTGATGGCCTGATCGAATGGCTTCATTCCATCATTTAAAGACTTAAGAGGTCAATTTAACCTACAGTTATGCCTTTTTCCCTGCTTGAGGGAGGACTGGTGAGGTTAATTACATAGCCTGGGTCACGGAGCAAGGTGGGAAGCATGATGATAAGAATCCAGATTTTTCTAAGTTCCTACCCGGGCTTGTCTAAGCCACTGCTCCGTGCTATGGCAAAGCAAGCTCTGTGGAAGGCTTGCTCAGTAGAGAAGACACAGAAGACGTGAATTACCAAAACCTCAGTTATCATGTAATGAAAAAGATGGTTGTTAATTCTCAAGTACACACCACAGCCCAAAGGAAGCTAACCTGACTGTACACATATAGCTCCTCAGGGATTCCTTTACTAGCGAATAGATGAGAATGATTTCATAGTTAGCTAAGTGTTTTTATGTGAATGAGTATTAGAATCTGACCTTAAGCCTTGACCTTCATGCTACATGCCTGCTATGGTTATATCGGTCCAGAGAAGTTGCTGCGTTCAAAGTAGTTAACTAGTCTTCCTTCCTGTCCTGCTTACCAAAACTTTTAAAGCCTTGGTTGAATTATCGTCAAGTCTAAATTAATGGAGCTGAAATGGTGAAGTCGGATTATTCTTAGAATGCTAGCAGTTGGCTGAGAAATAAAGCAACCAGTTTTAGGGACAGGGTAACCCAGCCAAAGATTCTAAGGCAGATGATGGGGGTGGCGTAGCAGCTCATTGGATGCGGACATCACTCATGAGCTCTGTCAGAAAGGGCACTGCGCAGGGCTTTGACAACAATTTAATCAGGTTGACACTCACCTCACCCTTCAGGTTTAATTTTGTCCCTGGAAGTCAGGTGCTTGAGCAAACTAGGCGAAGTGTTTGCTCACTTTGAACGGGGTGATTCAAGGACGGGCAAGAAGACAAAGTGAGCCACAAAAGGTCCCATTTGGAGGGGTCCTGAGCCATTATGGAGTTGGGGGAGAAAAGAGTCTGGACCAAAATAAAGGAGATAAATAAAAAGTAAAGCCATGCTGATGTGAGGGAGCCAGAGACAGGCCCAGACAGTGTCTCCCGCTCTGGTAGATGGAGAGCTGGGCTCAGAGCCACGGAACCCAGGCGACAGCCTGAACACCTGCCTCAGGCCTCGTCACCGTGGGCAGGGTCCTCCCTGGCACAGGCCTCAGGTCTTGGACTTGTAAACAGGTCGGGGGGGGGGCGGGGCA
Organism: Hyaena hyaena; assembly: GCF_003009895.1. Taxonomy (NCBI): domain Eukaryota; kingdom Metazoa; phylum Chordata; class Mammalia; order Carnivora; family Hyaenidae; genus Hyaena; species Hyaena hyaena. The sequence continues at coordinate 2,078,678 of NW_024080722.1, forward strand.
GGTAGGGTGCGGCCTGGACACGACAGCTCTCAGCTCCCTGCCAACTGTGCCTTTGCTGGAGTAAAGAGCACAGACCCAGGCAGTGAGGGGCCAGGGGAACCCGGACTCTGAAGGCAGAGAGCCCCCAAATCTGGACATTCCTCCCTGGCTTCGCCTCCCTCCCCTCAGAGGTTTCCAGGGAACCAAAGCGAATTTCCTGGGGCGAATAATCCCCAAGATAAGACTCAAACATTTTTCCCCAAATCCACAAAGAGTCTCATTGATTTCTCCTTAACTCCCCCATCACTCTGGCCTCCTGACCTCACTGGCCGGGAGAGGCAGCGAAGGGAGACATCAGATTTGGCAGAAAAAGAGAATGCAGGGTCTCCAGGGTTTAAACAGTTTCTTTCAGAGAAACGCTGCTTCTGCCTGGCACACACTGTCATTCAGTGTCGCCCACTTCTGCTCTGTCCTTCCCAAGACAGTGACAGGATGCAAGGAGGGGGGGCTGTCCTCATGGTGGGCCCCCCTCCCCCCAGTGGAAGGAGTGTTCCCCACTGGCTTCTGGCCCCTGCTTCTGCCCAGGGATGTAGTAGGTCCCATAGGGCCCTGGGGCCTGGGCTGGCCTCTGACATTGGGGTCTGCCCGTGAGAGGTCCCCAGGCCACGGGAGTCCAGTAGGGCTCCCTCTGCCACGGGGGGCTTGGTGCACCTGGGTGCATTCAGTGAGAAAGTGACCAGACCTGGGAATTTTGGCCTGTTACACCCTCTCCCTGATCCCTCCAGGGGGCTACAGCCCTCGGGGGTAGGTGGGGTTCTGATTCTCTTCTCAAGGACCCAGGCCTCATCTCCACCTTTGTCTCACCCCTTCCAGAATCTGTCCCTTGGCAAAACACTTTCCCCTTCCCCTTCCTCTCTGCTGGAAACTTGAATTATGTCATATCTCGAGTTACATATGGCATAGACTATAACGTGATGCTAAGATTAGCCTGGCTAAGTCCTTGATGCTTAATGGCAGTTTGGAATTTAGAAATCCTTTTCCTCCTGAACCCATATCTGAAAACTCCTGTTTCATTTAAAAAAATAAATAAAAGATCTGATTTGATATTCTAAGTTGAGGGGTAACTTCATTATTTTAGCTGGCAACTGTTTTTCCCCTAAATGTCTGCAACATACTGATTTCATAACTAGAAAACTTTGATGTGTGGTGAATGGAGAAGAATGGAAGACACATGGCCTTGTATTCTCAGAAACATCATGCACTTGACACAAAGGATAAAGTGAAAGGAGAGGTATGTGGTAGGGTCTGGTACAAAGAGCCGGTATCCGGGACTCAGGAGACCCCAGTTTCAATCTTGACCCTGGGGGACTTTCCGCAAATCCTGCAACATTTCTGGTCCTCCATTTTCCCTCTGGTTCAATGAAAGTGTTGGGTGAGATGATCTGGAAAGTTCTAATGGCCCAAGTCTGTGGCTAGCCACTGGTCTTTGCCATTTTTGAGGACAGGAGGTGGGGTGGTGCATAGTTGTGAGCTTGGGAGTGGGCAGTTCTGGGCTCACATCTCAGCTTCCTCACTGTGTCTCAGGCGAGTGGCTTAACCTCGCCAAGCCTCAGTTTTCCTATCTATAAAATGGGGATATTAAAGCTTCCTAAGTTTACTGTGAGGATTAAATTGGTCTCCCTCACTATGAGGTCAGGGACGTGTCTACTTTCATCCATCTCTGTATCCTAGTGCTTATCACAATGGCTGGTGCATAAGTTCTCATAAACATCTGTTCAATAAATGAAAGAATGAATGGATGATGTATTTAAAATACATAGCGTAAAGTTTGAGCATGGTGGGTGCTTCCTTCTTCCCTCTTCCCTCTCTCCCTTTTTCTCTCCCCCGCTCCCACCTTCCTTCCTTCTTTCCTTCTTCCCTTCCTTCCTTCACTCCTTCCTTCCACGTTCTTCTCTGTCTCTCTTTCTTTTTCTTTTCTTTCTCCTTCTTTCCTCATTCCCTCACTTGGCACAAAACTCCCCCTACCAACCAGAGGAAACCCCAGGAGAGATGGGGCCTCTGGCTACAGAGTCCAGGGGACACATTCAGGCTGACCTGAGTTGGGGGCGCTGCGGGGTTCTCAGAGGTTGGGCTGCGCTCCTCACAGCTGGGGCTGCTGGTGCCTGCCACCCAGGCAGCGAGCTGCACTGCGGGTAAAAATAGGCTGTACAAGCGGAGAGTGTTAGAACCACCACCCCAGACGGTTCTCAGCATAAACAAAGCAGCATATGGTGAGGCCCGAGCTGATGGGGATGGGCAAGGAGGGAGGGGAGGTGTGCAGAGGGAATCTGGGAGCAGGAAGAAGGGGGCAGGGCAGGAAGCTCAATGACTCCTCTGGTCAGGCTGCCTGAGGGGCCAGTCAACATTCCTTTGCGTGATTTGAGACCATCAGGGTGCAGGGAGCCTGCCTGGCCCATTTTACAGGTGCAGACACAGAGGCTCAGGGAGGGCCACGGCCGCTGAAGTCAGAAGGAGGGCTAAGCGCCACAGTCTTTCCATTCCTGGACACCTGAGCAAGGTCACAGGCCCAGTGAGCCAGAGGCAGGTGGCCAGGGCTGGCCCGGGGATCAGGAACCAGTCGTTTCTGTCCTGAGAAAGCACACTCAAAGAGCGAGGAAGCAATTGTAAAAGGACACAACTGAAATACGGAGGCTGTGGCAGGTCCCTGGACATGTCCAGAAGCCAATACCTCTTCTCCAGAATTCCTCCGAGACCTTGAGAGAGCTGGCGAGCAAGCCTGGCCCGCTGACTGCGGCTACCAACAGCCCGATAATGTATGAACAAGACCCCTCCTGGGGCCCTGTGTCTGAAATGTTGTGTACCTCCTGCCCTGGCCCGCAGGTCCCACTTTAGAGATGAGCCCTGTGAAGACAGAGACTTTTATCTTCTGTTTTATATGGTATGGTTCCCAAGGCCTAGAATAGCTTTCTAATCACAGGGCACGTGCTCAATACGTAAATATTTGTGGCATGAACAAATGAATGGCCTTGGCATTAGGTAAGGCTGAATCCTCACCTCACTTCCATGCCTCACCCGATCCCCCTTCTGAATCCCCATTCTCTCCAGGAAATAGGATCATGAGATCTACCTTTTGGTGACATTGATGAGAGTCAATGCAATGGATATGGAAAGGGTTTAGTAGAATGGCCAGTCCACAGTTATATTATCATGGCCAATGTCCTGGGCTAGTCACCCTCATCTCTGTTGAGAAGCCCTTTCATAGAGTTGAAGAAGGGCCCCCCAATTAGGGAGGAAAGCTACCTACCTACTCTTTTTATCTTAAGATTTTTCACTTTTCTCCAATTGACAGGTAAGGTTTACAGAAATTCATCCAACTCATTGGAACAGGTCAGAAGAGAGGACCTCCAATATCCCTCAAAGGCTCAGATCTATCCAGACTAGCCCCCCACCCCAAGCTTCTGGAGAGGGGTGGATGCCACAAAATGCAAAGAACCACCCAAGAAAAGACCAGTTCCTGGATGGAAACACAGGACAAATATCACAGAATGAAGCCAAGGCTGCTGAAGGAAGACCTTCCCACTTGCCTCCTGCCATCCCACGCCCACTGCTGGCGGGTTTTCACGTAGATGGATTGGGCTGTTGATTGGGGAAGGGTTATGAGTCTTTGAATTAATAGAACATTTTTATACTTGATGTTATTGTGGTCTTGACATACATAAGAATTGACCAAAAATGTACTCTTTCAAGATTAACCCACGGCATTCGTTCTGCTAGCAATAAAATGTCCTCAGGAAGCTAAGTAATTTCCACCATTCCTACCTTAGTCAGGACCGGAGACATCTTTTAGGAGGGTTCTGGTACTGGAAACATCCCATCGTCACCCACTCAGACAGAAAATGACTTTCTGGTCTGCAGGAGCGTCATGCATTGGACAAATAGATCTGTAACCACATAAAAATTTAAAATTTTGATCAGTATCATGAATTATGAGTCTAGGGTGCTCCAAAAGAAAATTACACAGGAGAACATTTAGATGCAGTTTTCTTGGAGAGCTTCTTTGAAGAAGTGACATTTTAGTTGAGACCTGAGGAATAAAGAAGTAGCCAAGGAGAGATTGGGGGTGGAGCGTGTGCTGAGCAGGTGGGCGGGTGAGTGTGAGTGTGAGTGTTCCCAGCTGGAGGTGAGAAAGAGCTTGCTGTCTGCACATCCAAAAGAGGGTTGCTTTTCAGAGAAAAGTCCCAGGCAATTGTATATATTAGCACTGCGGCAAACTCATGCTTACCTACTGGTGGCTTGGGCTCTGACTCACCAGGAAGCTCTGGGAGGACCCTGCTCCCTGTAGGCAGCTCCCCTGTGCAGTGTAGTTATACCGCATGATCCCTCACTAGCCTTTCTCCTCCAGCAGTGATATGTGATGCTCTTGGTTCTTCCTAACACATGTGCCTCATGACGTTCTGAAGGTCGCTCTCAGGACCGTCTTGGTGTCGAGAAAAGTCACCCCCTCCCTTGGCCAATGTGGCTGAATGAAGCAGTAGATTCTCATGTTGAGAGTTGCCAGCTGTCTGTGCCTTCCTGGGGTTTGGCACAGCATTTGGTGCAGATTAAAAAAAAAAGTTTGTTGATGAAGGAGGGGGGTGAATTATTGTCTGAATAAAAAAGAAGTGTCTGAGCTCTTGAGAGGAAGAAGAATTTGTCCATGGGGGATAGGACTTCCCTTTAAATGGATGCCAGATGTGTCATAAACCTCTGGAAGCATTTCTGGTCTGAGCGGAAGCTGACACTTGAGCCCACGGAAATAGACCTGTGGGAACCCAGGAGTGTCAGGAGGCAGATGACGCCGGGTCGATTTGCAACAACCATAAAATGGCCCAGAGGAGGGCCTGCCACTGAGGACGGACTCCATCTATACAGCTGGAGATTTATATCCTTGCCTTCTGAGTTTCGCACACATGCTCCAGGCTCCCTATTTATGTCTTAGCTGGACCTTCCTACAGACTGGATGCTGCCATTCTGGTTGGCTGGCTTCTCTGGAGGATGGCACCTACTGGTGGTCTCAACTGTAGCATTGCACTTCTGATTTAGCTTTTTGGTCTGTTCTCCTTGCCTAAGGAGTTTGAATGTCCCCCTCCCCTTAATCCTGAACTGCCTTGCGGACGGAAGGAATTGGAACGCTGTGAAAAGAGCCTTAAGTGGGGCTGGGAATCTGGGAAACTGTGTTCCAGTCTTGGCTGTGCTAACTTTCTGTAAGACCTTGGCCCTGTCCTGGTCAATGCTTTGTTCTCAGGCTTTCTAGCTATAAAGTGGATTAGATTGGTGGATTGCCATTTTTCATGCTTCCTTCCCTCCCTTCTTCCCTCCCTGCTTCCTTTCCTTTCTTCCTCCCTCCCTCCCTCCCTCCCCCCCCTCCCTCCTTCCTTCCTTCCTTCCTTCCTTCCTTCCTTCCTTCCTTCCTTCCTTCCTTCCTTCCTTCCTTCCCTCCCTGCTTCCTCCCTTCCTTCTTCTCCTTCCTTCTTGTCTTTTCTTTCTCCCTCCCTCCTTCCTTTCCTCTTTCCCCTCTTTCTCTCTTTCTCTTCTTCAGTGTGGGGAATAGAAAACATGTTTCCCAAATCAATATTTGTTAGGTAAGTGAATGACTAACCAAGTTTCATTTGGAATGCCAATATATGTAACAGATGAAAGAGAAGATTCTTTTATGTAGGCAGGGGTGCAGTGTTTGGGTTTCTATCACCCAAATAGCCTTTGAGCCACTTGTGAACAAACTGGATGACCCATATTCTAAGGCACTTTTTGGCTTCAAAATTTTGTGATCACTCATGGTTGTGCTTCATTTGAGAATACCTTGACCATGTCTGACCATCTGTAGGGTCAACACAGAAAGACAAAAATAGGACACATCAATCAACGAGCTATCAGAATGTCAGAGTGATAGATCTGGACGAAGCCTTGGGGTCAACCAGGTGAGTGTGATGCCCTCTCTGGTTGATTGGGCAAGGCTGTGCCTAGGGCATCACAAGAAGAATTCTGCAGCCACAGTGCAGTGGGAAAAAGTCAATGGATGCTGTCTGCCATGAGTGAGGAGGGGTGGTGGTGGTAAAATTGATGCCATCTATTTGCCACCCATATGTCCATTAATACTCCTGTATTAATACATATCGGGAACCTAAGGCAGAGAAGAACCAAGAGCATAATTGTAGCCCACAGCTAGAGAGTAGTAGATCTAGGACTCAGCTCAAGTTTGTCTGGCTCTGGTTTTCTTATTTTGTAGCTCAGAAATGCCACAGGGCCCTGTTTGGAACCATACTGTTTGGAACAGTGGCCATGATGCTTTGAGTCCTCACTTTTAGTCTGGGTCTTCAGGGTACCTTGGGCTGGGTCCATAAACGCTGACAGTCCTAACACCTAAATTCCTTTGTTAGACTAGACTCCGTCCTTCACTTTCCTGACCTTCTTGCTAGGAACCTCCAGGGACTTTCTGGCTGCTGAACTGAGCTCACTCTTTCTTGTTGATACCACCTGCTCATGACCTCTCCATTACCACGGGCTCCCATTCCCCGCCATGAAGGATGTGGGCTCCCGGAGCAACTGGGACCAGTTCCAGTGGCAGCCACTCACTAGCTGAGCAACGTTGGAGAAATCAGTTAACATCTCTGAGCCTCAGTTTCTTCGCCTGCCAAATGGGGACAGTGAGAGAATAACAGTGACTTTTCTTAGGATGATTATAAAGCTTTTTGAGATAATGTATACAATGTGCTTAGGACATGGTGGATGAGTGATAGTGGACTGAGAAATGCTAGTTACTGTACTACCAATGAGGACAGTAACTAATAGAAACGACTTTTCTCATGTATCACCATTGTCATCTTGGACACCAAGCTGCTTACCTGTCCGTATCTTCTTGTGATGGTTATAAAGAATAACAGCAAAATGGTAGTTCAGGGTAATTCTTCCCCTTTATTGAGTGTTTGTTATTTGCCAGTGCTTTGCATAAATCTAGCTAGCTATCTTCCTATCCTCCTGTATTCTGTCTACTATATTCTCAACACCCCTGGGAGGGAGGTACCATCATTCTTATTTTACTAGCAAAAAAACAAAGCAAAAAAATAACCAAAAACCAAAAACCAAAAAACAAACAAACAAAGAGGAAACCAAGAGGCTTAAAGAAGAGCAGTGCTCAGCACATGCATCTGGGACTTCTGCTACAATCAGTCCAATTGTGAAACCCGGGTGCTAGCTACCAGGCTACACTGCCTCCCAGTGCTTTGCCAGTGGCCTGGACTTCCTCCCAGAACCTTGATCCTGGGTGAGTTCATACCCTTGTTCCAGCCTCTCCCATTTTGCCATGCAGCTGGCATGGCGAACTTTCCACTTTCCACTAATACAAAAGGCTGAGGACATGCAGCAGGGTAGAAGACCAGAGAGGTGAAGCAACTTCCCCTGCCTCTTCCAGCCACCAAGTGACATATTATGGACCCCAGCTCTTTCTCTCTGCCTTTCCCTGGGTAGCAGCCACTAAGGCAACTGCCTTTCTTTGCCAGTAGCTGACAAACAGAAAGTCACCAATTGGCTCCTCCCAAATGTCACACAAACCGTCAGCACGGCACTGGGGTTCAAATGGTGGTGGGCTTCTGTGACATTAATCGCATTGTTTCCCCGCCTGGGGGAAAGCACGGAGTCAGGAAAACGGCTGGGTGTTTTCAAAGGGCAAGGTAATTCGTGTGACCAACAATAACATTTACAGTTATTTAAGCTTAGATAAGGGTAATTAAATCTCACGCTTCATGGGCTAAGCTGATTGCCTGCAGGGGTCAAGGGGGCCCCCTCCCAGCTCAGCCTTCACAGAGTGATCACCAGGTGTATTATGGGTCCTCACAGACAACACGGGTTTCCTCCAAGTCTGAGACGCCAGCGAAGGGCAGCTTCCATCCTATCATCTCAAGGGAGGGTGACAATGCTTCCGATTCAATGCCTTCCTCCGTGGATAAAATTCAGGCTCTGAGTCAGACAGCTCTGGGTTTGAATTCTAGCCCTCGGTGCACAGTAACCTTGCAAGTCACTTGACTTCTATTAGGATTCATGTCTTGTAGTTTTCTTATAAAATGGAGGAAACCCTACATCATTGGTATCTAATAATATGAAGAAAAACTAACACTTTGGGGGTGTTTTCTAGAAGTCAGACACTATTTGAGGGCTTCTCCTAACTGAATTCTCCACCAGCTGACCAGCCAGTCCATCCACTTTCTTTTCATAGTCCTGCTGTTACCATCCCCCTTAGACAGAAGAGGAGAGTCAGGATGGGTGTGGCTTGCCCAGGATCCCATTCCATTTTTATAGTTGTTTATTGACTTATTTGTTGAGATGTAATTGATATATAACATGTCAGTATGTAATTTGTCAATCTGTCAATCTGTCAGTTGGCATCACGTCAAGTATGTAAGTTTAAGGTGCACAATGGTTGGTTTGATAGATTTATATTGTTGCAGGAGGCCTGGAGTGCCAGCATTAGCAACCACCTCTATCCCCCGGCATAATGATCCTTTCTTCTCCGTTGTGAGAACATTGCAGATCGAGTCTCTTAGCAACTTTGAAGGGTATAATGCAATCTTGTTGACTCTAATCACTATGCCATGTGTTATACCTCTGGGACTCGCGCATCTCTTAGCTGCAAGTGTGTACCTCATGACCAACATCTCCTCAGCGCCCCACTCCTAAAAGTCAGAGTGTAGCAGGAAACAGAGGACCCATGTGAACGGGGGTACCAAGGAGAGCTAAGGCAGGGCCTGTAAACAAAGGGCTGGGTCACAAGGGTGGTCAGTGAATCAGCTAGGTTAGGAGGCAAGGGAGGGAACAGTTACCGGAACTTGGACAGAGTAGCCATGACCTAGGACAGGGATGCCCTAGAAGGAAGGAGCTGGGGTGTGTGTGTGGCAGGGGGAGTGGGCAGGGGGCATTGGAACCAGGTTGGAGTTGAGCAAGGTGGTGATTTCTCTGCCCTTGCTCTCCTCCAAAGCGCTGGATGATACCCAGCCCCAATCAGACTGGGGCTGGGGCAGAATGGAGGTTCGTTCTGCGGGCACAGAGCAAGCTAGAGGAAGGTGAGAAGGACTTGAAGGAATAAACAAAAACCGGCCAATCCTCTCTCTGCCTGGAAGGTAATAAAGACAGCCAGCGAGTCGAGGAAGGGTCTGTGCACGCTGATCCCACCAGAGTGCGTGCCCTTAAGTGTTGAATGAATGGACGCTGCTGAAGTCTGAATCTTTCCCCATCCCCAGGAGAAGGGAAATGTATTACTGTATCATCTCGAGTGGAGAGATTGGAGTCTGTTCCCCACCTCGAGTTGAGAATAGAGACTTCTCATTCCATGGGGGAACGGACGCAATGAAGATGGGTAATTGTCATCTTACCCCTGGACAGACAGGAATCCCTCCCTACCCCCATCTACAGAGTGAAGACTGGATGGACTGGAGGGAACGTGGAGGAGGCTAAGTGCTGTTTCAGGGAGTGATGGCCAGATGCAGGGAGAAGCGGAATCAGGAATGCGCAAATGGTGGGACTGCGTTCCACTCCGGAGCCAGAAAAGAGCAGCACAGAGAAGCTGACCACCTTCGAGAAAAACCCGGCTGTTGGTGACCCACTCACTGGCGGATGCCCAGAGAGGTGGAAGCTGTCAGAGAGCGGCTAATTGTTTCGAGAGAATGGAAGAGTTAAGGGATCAATTTATAGAGACGGGTTTTCCAGCTCCGGCAGGTAAAGGCAATTCAGTCCAATTTATGTCCGGTGAAAATGGACATTTAAGAGGAAAATGTTTGCAGATCGGTATAAATTCAATCTTTCCCCTAATGCCAGCCCCAAGCTGAGGGAGGGGGCTGGGATTTTCTTAGTTTCTTTCTTTTTTTTAAATCTCAGAGCACAGTCAGTGCTGCTTTGGGAGGGAATTCCGTTTGCCAGTATTCTTTCTTCATCTGCGAAATGGGAGACTTAGCTGTGTCCTCCCAGGGCCAGGGCCTGCTGTGAAGATCAAAGTGGGTGGTCGAGGAGGCCCTTTGTGAACCGAGATGTGGTGTATTCATCTGACAGATATGTGATTTGAAATTTTTACCACATCGCATGCTGGAACAGGACAAAAATAATCAGTGACTTGGGTTTCCAGTGAAGCTTATTTCAAATCTTAACTCTTTCACTTACTAGCTGTGTGTCTTTGGGCCAGTGGCTTTACCTCTCTGAAACTCTGTCACCTCCTCTGTGAAGTGAGAACCCTGTTGTCTCATGCGAGCACCTGTACAGAAGCAGTGGGCACCCTACCAATGATAACAGTTGGCTGATAGATGATCCCAGGATGGGGTCCATTAGGCAAAGCTTCCCAAAGTAGTTGCTGTTCATATCCTCTGAACCCTGTAACTTAAGGGTTGGCTGTAGGGTGGCTCTTCAAGACATATAGAATGGGTTGGTTTAGGGAGGATCAAGGCTGTCACAGATGAGTGACATCTGGGAAGGAGTGGGAGAAGAGACAGCCAGACCTTCTAGGGGCAGAGCCCATAGTGAGAGTGGGCATGAAGATGGAAATGAATGTGATTCGTTCAGGTGACAGCAACAATGCTGAGTCTAGAACTTCTGGGCTGGGAAAGTCATTGAGATGCTTGAATCCCCGAGGCAGAAGGTCAAACACACACAGGGGCCAACTGGCTGCTGGGTGTGGGTTGAGGTTGCCAAGGAGACCTGCAGGAATAGGGAGGATGGCAGGCTATACCTCAAAGTACCTACATTCAAATGTTACCAAACCTGCCTTCGATCTTAAGGTTGAGCCATCATTTATCCAAGCCTCGTCTTACAGAAGGCAATAATGACACTCTAAGGGATGGTGACTTCCCAACGTTAGTGGCTGAGTGGGGACTTGAGAGTCTGCCGAGAGAGCACAAGCTACTATCGGGTGGGGACGTCCACACACCCAGGGGAGCCCTGGGCAGATTCAGTGGAAGGAGACATGTTTTAGAGGGGGCTGGGAGTTATCCTGCATGCCCCCCGCCCCAGAAGCCACCGGGATTCTATGCCATGCTTCAGCTCCATTATTCTCATGGAATCTTCATAATAATCCTGGGGGTAGGGGGAGGGAAGGTGTCTCTGTCCCCGCGTGCAGGTGAAGAAGCAGGCTCAGAGAGGGGAAGGCACCTCCCTGCAGCCACACAGCCAGATGGGTGCAGGGCTAAGATTCAGTCCCGGTCTGCTTGGCTCCCACACTCCCAGGCTTGCTTCTACCCCACCCCCGATCAAATGGCCTCCTGTTTTGTACACTTATCATGTTCTCTTCCTTTGTGCAACAGAGCCTCGTGTTCGTTGGGCAGCATCCTCTTTGTGTCGTAAAGAGACTGGACCCACCGTGTTCCTTGGTGGCTCTCTGCCTCCATCCCTGCAGGTACGGCATGGAGTCAGGGCCTCCCACTGACACTTTCAATGAAATGGAATAAGAACGGAGGCCAGCGAGTCAGGTGCTGTTGGAATCCTGGCATCAGTATCTGAAATAGGTCCCAAGGCAGCGTGGCCCATGGGAAACTGGCGGTGCCCGGCAGGTGTCTGGGCTTTTCAGAGCCTCAGCCCTCTTGTTCATGGTCGTTTCCATTTCTTCGGATGACAGCGAGCTCTTAGATGTCATGATGTTTGCAGAGCTGCCTGTGGGGGGGACTTCGGACTTAAGAATCCCGGCAAGGCTTTCCTGCTACTGGTTTCGGGGTTTCAGACCCAGCCCTGCAGGAGGCACCCCTGAATCCTCTGACCCCAGCTCGCCTGGCCGGCCTCCTCGCCTGCCAGTCCCTGTCCACCCTCCACATACGGCCCCCACGCACATACGTGTGTGTGCACACACACAGCGCCCCACAACCTGTCATACTCCCCCACGTACACACAAACACATGTACAAACACACTTATACACACACCCATACATGCACACATACACACACACACAAAACACATACACCCACCTCCACATGCATGCACACAGAGTTGTATACACACACAAATGCATACACACTCATGCACACCCACACGTCCACAGTTATACACATCCACATGCACACACAAACACACACACACCCCCTGTACACATACATGTGAACACACACAAACACATACATGCCCATGTACATGCAGGCACAGATACACACCAACACACCCATGGATACATGCATACATGTATATGCTTATATACACTTACAAACACAGCTATATACACACAAGCATTCACATACACAGAAACACAATATATACTCATACACCTATGTACGCAGACACATATGCACACGCACATACTCATATACACCTAAATACACACACATACCCATTCACACGTAGGCCTACACAAACACACGCACACAAACACCACCCTACGCTCTAGCAAGGATAGATTTCTTCTTCTACTTTCTGCACACCGTGACTCATAAAGCTATCCCATTAGATTCACCATTTCTTCCTCCCAGAGCCATCACTGTTTTCCATAAGGTGCTTCTTTTTGAAGAACAGACCCCTCTCACCTCCCTGTGTATCTGAGGTGGCTGTCAATCAGGTGGCTCTGACAAAGTGACTGGCTTCTTCCGCCCCCTACCAGGTGTGCACAGTGGTTGGTTTGGGGGCAGAGTCTTTTTTTTTTTTTTTTTTTGAGCCCTTACATAGATGCTGCAGGAGAACCTTCTTGCGGTGCAGGCATGTTAGCTTGCAGCTGCCCAGAGGCGTCCCCCGGCCTGTGCGAGACAGCTGTCCGAGAAGGAGGCACCAAGAGTTGAGCTGGGTTGGGAATATGAGAGAGAAACCTATGCACATAATTTCTTTGGATGCAGCCCCCCTGGACCTCTGCTCTGTCCCCTAGACTTCCCAGTTATAGAAGCGAGTTGGTCCCCTTGTTTTATTTTTTTATTTTTTGGCTTGCTGTATTTTAAGACTTTGTGGTCACTTGTCATTTCTTGTCACCCAGAGTCACAATAGTCCCTATTGTGATAAACAATACAGGGCTAACTGTTTGAGCTTTACTGTGTCTTTTACTCCTCTCCCCGGTCCTTTGACATGGGTGCTATGCCCTTTATGGTGATTAACAAATTGAAGCTCAGAGAGTTAAAGTCAACTGCCCAAGCCATTTTTAAAACTTTATTTATTTATTTATTTTGAGAGAGAGAGAGAACACAAGTGGGAGGCGGGCAGAGAGAAGAAAAGACAGAATCCAAGCAAGGTCCACACCATCTGCGCAACGCGGGGCTCGAGCACATGAACTGTGAGGTCATGAGCCCAGATCAAGAGTCAGAAGCTCAACCAACTGAGGCACCCAGGCATCCCCAGCCTCCATCATTTTACTTTTGCCTGAAAGTGGCTCACGTCCCTTCCACTCAAGTTCCATTGGCCAAGGCAAATCAAATCACCGTGCAGACTTCAGGTAGGCAGGGCAGAGCTGTGCCTCCACGTGCTTAGAAGTAGAAGAACGGGAATATTTAGGGACAGGCTTCATGATTGCCACATGTCACTGTGTCACAGTGAGCGCTGTGAAGCAAGGACTTTGTCTCATTCGTCCGCACCAAACCTTGGCCCCTGGCCGGGTTCACATGGATCGCAGAACTTATCACGTGGGTCTGATGGTCACGTCTATGCCAAAGTCTCTACCGCACAGATTATCATTATCTCCGTATGCACGGCACCTGGGACAGAGCCTGACACTTAGTAGGGGCTCACCGAATATTTACCAAAGGAATGAATACAGAATTAGTGGTATGTGATATCTGCTCACAGCAGCAGCTGCTGTTCCTCTTCCCCTGGCTGGGTGCCAGCCGACTTCCTGGTATCAAGGCCGAAGTAGCAAATCCAGAAATGAGAATGAACTGGGATCAGATTCCTAAGAGAGGATGGACAGCACTCACCAGCCTGGAGGAAACGGAAAGACTTGGATGAGCCTAGTAAGAAGGAAAACAATTACCAGGAGACTCCAAGACCGTGTTAGGCTGAGGTTAGAGATCAATTTGATCTCTCCAGTTTGCAGACAGTAGAGGATAAGGAGGGCACAATCAAGGGAACCCAGGATCTATGGGAAAACCCACAATATTTTGGGAGGAGGAGGGCTTATTTGTATTTTACTTGCTCCATGGTACATCCTTCTTTCCAGTGAAGCCGTAGTATTTCTGCATAGTGAGACAAATGTCTCTCTCAAGCTGTGTCAGCCTCAGACTGTCTCCCAGATTGTCAGCTCCTTGAGGCCAGCCACTATCCTCATCACCAGTGCTGCATCAGTGTTACCAGCACAGGACCTTGCCTATGGCAGTAACGGAGTCAATGTTAGTTGATTTGTGAACATATGAATGTGCAGATCCATATCCACAGAGAACGGGGAAACTATTCCCAGCCAAAACAGAAGATACAGAGTAGCGGATAAAATAGAGGCTTCACTGGAATATTATTATGATACAGGAAAACTGCTTGCTCCCCATCATCCTCAGGGAGCATGTGATTCTCCAGGCATAGTTACATAAATGTAGGCTAAACTATTCAAACAGAGGGAATTTTAAAAAGAGAGAATGAAAGAATTAAAGGAAGGAAGGAAGGAAGGAAAGAAGGAAGGCAGGAAGGGAGGCAGGAAGGGAGGGAGAAAGGAGAGAAAGAGGGGGAGAGAAAAGAAAAGAAAGGAAAACTACTGGGTGCAGTATCCATCTAAACAGATCACATAATTCCCTGGTTTTATTTTAAGCTTATGTATTTATTTTTGAAAGAGAGAGAAAGAACACACCCGCAAGCAAAAACAAGTGGGGGAGGGGCAAAGAGAGAGGAGGAGAGAGGGAGACACAGAATCCAAAGCAGGCTCCAGGCTCTGAGCTGTCAGCACAGAGCCCGACACGGGGCTCAAACCCACAAACTGTGAGATCATGACCTGAGCAGAAGTTGGACGCCTAACCAACTGAGCCACCCAGGCGCCCCCATAATTCCTGATTTTTAAAGCAGTCCATTGACTCTACCAGTTTGTGAGAACTCAGTGTTGCCACTATGATCATCTTATACTGAGTGGCGCTGCCACACAGCCACGCTCTAGGGGATGCTGGTGTATGCAGGACACCAGAGCCCGCCCTCAACGGCGCTAGACTTCTGTGCTTTATGAGTTCATTGAGCTGGTCTTTACCATCCTTTGCTTTTGCTCTCCCTTCTTAACATCAGGTTGTCAGCTATTAGTTATTTCTCAAGGGGTCCAGGTCCTTGCCTACTAGTAACCTCCTGGGGCTTCATGATTGACATAAATATAAATGAGTACATTCATTCGAGTGAACACATAGTAAGCACCCCTATTTTTGAGACACGGCACAGTATGCAGTCTAGAAGGTATGAGGTCTCCTCTCGGGGCACACGACGCTAGGGTTAGAAGTATGGGCCATATCTGATGTGCGGGGCACAGCCCTTGTTCTGTCTTTTAGTCGCTGGGTGACCTCTGGCCAGTTAGCAGCCCTCTTTTTTTTTTTTTTTTAATGTTTTATTTATTTCTGGGAGAGAGAGAGAGAGACAGCGTGAGCAGGGGAGGGTCAGAGAGAGAGGGAGTCACAGACTGAAGCAGGCTCCAGGCTCTGGGCTGGCAGTCAGCACAGAGCCCGACGCGGGGCTCGAACCCACAAACGGCGAGATCATGACCTAAGCGAAAGTCGGACGCTTAACCGACTAAGCCACCCAGGCACCCCATCAGCCCTCTTTAAGATACAATTCACAGGTCTGTACTTTGGGGATAATAACAGTGCCTACCTCAGAGGTGTGTTGTGGGGGATTCACTGAAGGATGAATGGAACACTTGGATATTGTTTTCTTTCTAAGTAGCTTAGAGTCGGGAGTGGGAGACAAGAGTCGTAGATGAAGTATGCATGGGAAGGTCACTTCTTGGCGAGGGTGGCGCTCCCAGGAAGAACCGTTGAGTTGGACGCTTGAAGAGCCAGGAGGATGCTGGGGAAAGGAAGAGAATCACAATCCAGGCAGAAAGAACAAGCCAGTGGCACAGAATCTGGAAAAGAAGGGGCTTGTGCATGAAAAAGACAGCCCTCCGTATTGAAGCAGCACGAGATAGGGTGAGAAATAGAAGCTAGGGGTTCACAAACTATGGCCCCGGGGGGCCGCATGAGTCCGCTGCCTGTTTTTAGACAGCTCAAGAGCCAACACGTTTTATTTTTCGTTTTCAAATGGTCGAGAGAGAGAGAAAAAAAAAAGAAGACTATTTGGTGATACATGAAAACTACATGAAATACAAGTCTCAGTGCCCACAAATTAAGTTTTATTGGAACACAGTCATTCTGTTTCATTTATATATTATTTATGGCTGCTCTCTGGTTACAAAGGCAGAGTAGAGTAGTTGAGACAGAGATTCTAGGGCATGATGAGCTTAAAATATTTACCATTTTGCCCTTTACAGAAAAGTTTACTGATCCCTGGTCTAGACGCCCAAGTGACTTGAATGTCTAACTGAGAGATTAGATTTTAACCTTTAGGCAACAGGGAGACACAGAGATGGAGAAAAGGCAGGGTCAGGGATGAAAATGTCACCCTCCCCAGTGATCACAGGCTCTCCATGCCCCCCGTGAGTCCCCATCTTTTCTGTGGCATCCTCCAAGTGGGAGCTTTCTCCAAACTTCCATCTTTTGAAGTGACAAATGCATTCTTCTCCGTTTTCATGTTGGGAATTTTTTTTTTAAAAAAAGAGTATTCAAATGGGCTTTCTACCTTACATACTAAGTGCAGAGTGCTCTGTGCCCCACACTAATCAGACTGGGCGCCATTCTGTAAATCATTTTGTGCAATTTCGTGTTCTCTCTCGCCCAGAGAAGGAGAATTACTTTGATAGATTAAAGCTGTTCCCTTATTACAATGGGCGTTTTGTCTCTTTCTCTCGGCCCTCGTCCACTGTCTCTTGATGCCTCCCAGGTAGGGAGGCCCTAATTTCCCCGAGTCGCTCTTGGTGAAGCAATTTCCTCTCTCTGCCGGCCCTCCAGGGTCTCATTTGTGGAATGAGGGGGGCCTCTGGCAAGGGTGGAAAATGGGAGAGACTGGAAGGTGACCCGCTCTTTTCTTCTGTGGTTCTGGGTTGTAAAATACTTCCCGCTTAGAGGCAGATGCCCCTGGAGGTTGGTCAAGGGGGGTTCTTTTAACTCTGGCCTTTGCAAGGGCTGACGAAGGACATATGGAGACTAATTGGGCCCCCACTGTGGAATAAACCAGACGCTGGGCTCTGTGAATTTAAACTGAAATAGCTCCATTTACAACCCCACATAATGTGCGGGCATAATACGAGTAAACGCCTGGTTTTAATTGCTGATTCCTCCTCACAAGGAGTTTGATTAACCCAGCAGTGCCTACACTTGGGTGTTTTAAAGGATCTCCTGGGAAGTATGTGAAAATGCAGTTTCCTAGGCCTTACTTTCAGGGGTTCTGTTTTTGTAGATTTTAAATTGTATATGGGAGTCTGTATTTTTAACAAAATCCCTGGCTGATTCTAATGGGGGTCCCGGGACACCCTTTGAGAAATGGTGTCGCCAGATAATATCTTGTCCTGGTTATTTTTTAAAGCTCACACGGGATGCCCCAAGTGACTGACACACCGAGGGTGGATAGTGACCAGGCGCCACTGTTATTACTGGTGTAAGTTTTGCCATCTTGGTCATTATTGCTATTTTCTTTTGTTGCCGTATGTCGGATCCACAGGGTTTTCATTTGTGCCCTGTGTTGATTTGTACTGGATTCATGATGAACCTTTGGGAACTTCTGTCTCCTCCTCCCTAGAACAGAAAGACGAATACCTAACTTCCAGAGAGTGTCTGCTGGTGCCCTAAATGCTAGGGATTCCCAAGTAATCAAGTGAGTTTCTAGTGCTTTCTATTCCATCTCCTAATTACGTTTTCATAAACCCGCACACACGGAGGCAATGTTAGATAGAGTCCTTTCCATGGAGTCCTTTGCCTGGTGACGTTCTCCGCTGTTATGGGAGCTGGTGTTCAGACCACCCATGATGAAACACATACAGTGACATTCATCACCTTCTGCTGTAAGAGGTGGCCGGAATGAAGGCTGTGCCAGGAGGAAAGCTGGTTCTGCGCAGACATTTTATCTGGCACTGCACCTAGTTTCTGTCCGCGTGCAGGCATAAGTAACAGCCACTTTTCGTTTTCTTTCCATATTATTTTCTATCCATGCTGTTTATTTATTTTTCTGTTGATGCTGTTTTCTGTTCTACTACTTAGTGTTGCAAAACCGTATTCCTGATAGAAATAAGTAGAGCTGGATCTGAATGGGCACGTTGTTATTCCTTTAACTATTGCAATGACCACTTCATCCAATGGGACCTCCCAAATGCAGAATAGTAACCCCCTGGGAAACTTCCCTTGAGAATGTTACTTTGTCTAAGGTGTGTTCCTGGTACGGTAGGATATTCTTTTTAGAATCACAAGCCCTTGGAACCTCATGTTAAGAGTTCTTTATTCTTACAGGGGTTCATCTAGGGTGGCTCAGTCAGTTAAATGTCCAATTCTTGGTTTTGGCTCAGGTCATGATCTCACGGTTCATGAGACAGAGCCTCGTATCGGGCTCTGTGCTGACAGCACGGAACCTGCTTGGGATTCTCTCTCGCACGCTCTCTCTCTGCCCCTCCCCTTCTTGTGTGGTCTCTATCACTCTCAAAATAAATAAATAAACAAATGTTTTTTTTAAAAACAGTTCATTAAGTGCTGCCACACTACTGCATACTGAATATTGCTCTGGGCATCAGGGCTTCAAGAATGAATAGATGGCATCTCTGGTTCTGAGAAACCTATAGAACAGTAAGAAAAACAGACACATTAAAAAAAAAAAAAACCCCAGGAAGTTCTAGAGTCTAAACTAGAGGTTTATGCAAAATGTATGGGGATAGGGGCACCTGGGTGGCTCAGTTGGTTGGGTGTCCAACTTTGGCTCAGGTCATGATCAGGTCATGATCTCACAGTTTGTAGGTTTGAGCCCTGCGTCGGTCTCTGTGCTGAACGCTTGCTCAGAGCCTGGAGCCTGTTTCAGATTCTGTGTCTCCCACTCTCTCTGCCCCTCCCCTGCTCATGCTCTGTCTCACTCTGTCTCTCAAAACTAAATACATGTAATAAAAAATAAAAATAAATAAACAGCTTATTAAAAACTATATGGGGACATGAAAAATAGCAAGACAGATGAAGGCCTGGGGAAGGGAGTGAGGGGAAAAGCTATCCAAGGGACAAGAAGGTTTGGGGAAGAAGAGAAGCTCCTCCTTGATCTCTGGGACTCAGGGAGAATCCAGGCATGGACATGAGCACATGCAAAGGCCCTGAGCCAAATCATTCACTTATTCATCTGCTCAACCATTCAAAAGAAGATTAAAAAAAAAAAAAGCAAAACAACTTTTGAGGGATCGAACTAGAATCAGGCACAATGTTTACAAGTTTGAATGAAGACAAATTGATTGTCTATCTGGGGAAATAAGATGAGTACTAGTTTTGTAGGAGGGATGGTTGCAACATATGAATCTGGAGAAGTGCTTTAGGGCATAGGACACACAATTTTATAAGCCAGGAGAAGATATTTGGGGGCAAGGTAGAGACCCCACAGCTTGTAAGAAAAGGAAGAACTCAATCCAAATAGCGCAATGGGTCTACATAGAGAGGATTATGGGAGATAAAGCAATAGACAAATAGGATCCCTGACTTCCTCTGGCCTCACTCTCAGCCTTCCCTTGTGATCCACGACCACCTCTACACGCAACCACTTCATCCTAGATCTTAAGGCGTCCCGAGAGCCCGGAGTCACATCAGCCTTCCTTTGGTGTCTTTGCTATGATTGATAATTTGTACCAAATTCGTTTGGGGAGGTTGTTTTTCTTCCCTGACATACATCGCAGGATATTTTTATAGTTTGATGAATCTAACACATCTGTGCAATCACACAGTTTCCAGAAATCCAGATGTTCCCCAGAGCACCTCTGGCTCTCGCGCTCTTGCAAACATTTGCTGTAAACACCAAAGGCTGTTTGTTGGTTTTAATGTTCTAGCTCATCTCATTACCCAGTGAAGGTGAAAGATTGAAGCCAGATAGTGTTGCCAGTAAATGTTTTCATCCCTAATGCATCTATTTCTGGTGACTGATTAGTATGCGGTGGGGCCCACGGACCGATGCTGTAGAAATGGCCAATCATAGTCTGCCTGCTGTGGCACAGAAAGGGAGATCAAGCCGGGTGTACAGAACCCTTTCTGGTTTTTTGGCCTGAGGTCTCCAGCTGAACAGAGTCTTGGCCAGCTGAGATGAGACAGGGTAAAACAAAGGGTCTGCATCCAGCCCCATACCACTGATTACTAGAAGGCCTTAACGAAGAAAATGTATTTAAATGTTCAAAAGTTCCTGGAATATGGACAAATCTTAACAAAAGTAGCTATTATTATTATTAAGACAACCATTAGGCTGTAATGGAAGGAAGACATGCATGCTTGACTTTAGGAAGCTCTATGATACTAGAATTTAACTGTAAAGGTGGGGAAAGAGCACTGGAATAGGAGTCAGGGGCTCAGGCTGGAGTCTCTTATGGTCTCAGGCAAGGTTTCCCGTTCTTTAGACACCAGGTTGTTCATTTGTGAAGGGAACAAATTACCTCAGATGATACCTAAGGCCCTCCAGTTCCCATGCAGAGGGTCCTCGTATCCTAAGGGGCTATTACCTGTAAAGCAAGAACGAGTATCTCTAACCTGAGAGGCTGTTAACTGATCCCCTGAAATGGAGAGGGTTTCTGCCTTTCCTTTGGAGAGATGTAAACAGTAGGAAAGAGATAGTTTTGGGTGAAGAGCCACCCCCTTCTCTGTTCCTTCTGCTGGGAGTCCTCTTCTGGCCGCCATTTCTATTGAGTTCCTACACCTCAATGAGGCCTTTCTTTGAGCCCTGCCCAAGGGTCCTCACCAAGGGGATAAATTTGGCTCCTTATTTTTTTTTGTCATTCAGTAGCACAGATTGAGATTATATATTTTGTAATTATTTGTTCACCTTGATCTTTCCCACTGCAGTGAAATTTCTCCCACTCTTTGAGAGCCTGGACCATGTCTACTTTGACCATCACCATTTCACCTGTGCCTGGAGACGCTCAACTAGTATTTATTGAATGAATGGATACGGGGCTCTGGGGGGCTCAGTTGGTTGAATGTCTGACTTCAGCTCAGGTTGTGATTTCACAATTTGTGGGTTCGAGCCTCACCTTGAGCTTTATGCTGACAGGGTGGAGCCTGCTTTGGATTCTCTGTCTCCTTCTCTCTCTGCCCATGCCCCTGCTCATGCTCTTGCTCTCGCAAAAATAAATAAACGTTAAAAACATTTTTTTGAGTGAGTGGGTAAATAAATGAATGAAGTCTTTCCAGGGGAAGAGAAACAGATTAGACAGCCACTGCCTGAGATCTCAGAGACCCAGGGTCTTTTACAAAGTAAATATGGGGGATATAAATTGTTGAGCAAATGCAAATACTGACCAAAAAAACCAGAAAAGGACCACTCATTAGCAAGGACAAAATTCAGCTTTAGAGAGAGAATGGACAGCAAAAGGAGGGGGGTGGATGTGCTATTAAAAGGAAACAAAAAAAAAAGCAAAGGGAAGCAAATGCAGGGTAAAAAGTGTGAGTGAGGGAAGGACAAGGATGATTTTCTGACTGAAGCCTGAAGATCAAGGATGGCACTGAACACGTTAAATATTTCACAATGATTATCAACTTATTAAGACAGAAAGATTGATTTATTCTTATGTTCTGGAGAGAGAACTGTGAGAAGCAATAACCCATCTCGAGCACAATAAGCTCGCCTTAATCAGAACAGATAAGGTTTAGAGGATTGAGGGAGATTAAGTGATGAGAGAATGAGTCTCTGGGGTGGGGTGGGGAGGCAGTGTCGTGAAGAGGAGAAAAGGGGGTGATCCTGATGGACGTGGACTGGAGACCAGTTTGTCTCTTGGCAGGTGGGTGACCTTGGGCAAGTTCCCTTCCCTCTCTCAGCCTCAGCTTCCTTTCCTTTAAAACAAAAGTTGGTAAATTAGGGCCCATGGCCAAATCCAGTCCATCATTTTTTCGAAATAAAGTTTTACTGAAACATGTATGGTCAATGCCTGCATTTGTGTTACCATGTGGGGTCATTGCAGCAAAGAGCCCATGCTCTCCAAAGCCAAAAATCTTTACCATATGACTCTACAAAAGAAATTTGATGATCTAGAATGATAAAAGTGATAACCACTCCGTAGGCTTGTTCTGACATTCATTCACCTGGCTGGAAGATGCTGAATAAACACTGGTGAGGTTTGGTTGCACCAGAAAATCAATGAATAAATGAGTGAGCGACATGATATACTAGTCTGGTAAAGACAGACGTGGGCTCAGATCTTAGCTTAACTCCCTAAAAACTGTGGAACCTCAGGCAAATGACATCCTCTCTTTCAACTTCTTTATCTTCTATAAATTGCGTACAATAAAATCTACTTTGCAGCATAGTGACTAGTCAATGAAACATAGTGTGAGTACTTAGAACAGGAGCACTTAATAATTTCTTGTTCTATTAAAAGCCTAGAGAAAATAGAAAGAATTACCATTGGTCAATCAGTGCTTTGGAGACAGTAGAGAATGGGGGAATTTGCGGGACCTCTCAGCCCAGGCTCACAAACGACCTCCACTAGTTTCTGACTTGGAGTCATGGTTCAGAAGCAGGGAGTCTTTCAAATGAAACCACTGCCTGAGTCCTAGCTCCATGTCTGAATTTAAGAATGAATGAATGAATGAATGAATGAATGAATGCAGGCTCAGGCATCAATTCTGGCTAGGACTCTGTTGGGTGAATTTGTGCTCTCCAGTCCTTTGGGGGATCATCTTTGGGGTCACTGCTAATACTTCCTAAGTTGTTTCAATACTTGATCCTTCCTACCTTGTTTGGGCAGGAAGAAATGCTGAGGCCATATTCCAGAAAGTACCCCTACGGGGCTTTCCGAATGGCATTTGTAGTTGGCAGTTCTCACTCTTACCTACACTCTGGAATCAAGTGAAGGGCTTTAAATAAATGCACATGTCCCACATCAGAAAAACTAAATCAGTATTTCGGGGGGGGGGGGGTCTCAGACATCAGCATCCCTTAAAAACAAAGAGTTTTCTAGAAGCTCTGGTTTGGCTTTCATAGATTGGCCCCTGGAGTCTCCTTATGTGGTTTCTGGGCAACCTGGGGCATGTAGGCAGTAGGAACTTGGCTCAGACAGCTTCCCATCGTCTTAGCTGAGTTAGAAGGATCTTGGCAAGAATAGGCTAAAGTTGGATTTGGGGCCTCATGAAAGCCCAGTGGTTCATAAATCATTAAGAACCCAAAGGTCTGATCCTGGGGGAGGTTGAAGAGATCCTGAGTTAAAGGGATACCTTTTTAGGGGGTATTTCTACTGCTAGGGGTAGAAACCACCTTACTGGGTTCTTCAGAGCTTGTGGACCAAGACAATCTCTTAGGTCCTGATCTTAACTTCTGCCCTACAGGTCCCTAAGGAAAAAAATATGGGTCCAGTTGACTAGTTGCAGAAAGGGCAGGTAAATCTATGTCCCTGAGTCTAAGGGACTGGTTGTCACCTGTCTTGGAGTGAGGCTGTGTGACTGAAATCGGGGTGTAGGGCCTTACAGTCCAGTGTGAATAGAAGTGGAAGGGAAACTTTCATGGGAAATATGTCCTGTGTCTCAGGAGAGGCCCAAAGGCATGTGATCAATTTGGAGGCCTTGGCTAAGTTGGTTTTCAGGTGTCTCTGAGACCCAGGCCTAGACTGAGCTAGCCTGGCCAAGATCCAGCATTCCCTAGGCTAGGATGGCAAATGGACTGCATTTTTTGGCGTGAATCTAACCAGTTGGTTGTGGCTGCCTCGACAGTGTGTTGAGAAGGATTCTGAAGTCGTGTCTGGCTTGATGGGGAAAGCAGTGTGATTCATTAGGTTGGCTGTTACACGTGTGAAAGAAAGGAATGACTTATCAGAGAAATGGCAGGAAGACAGCGTGCTGGAAGATTAGGAGGTATGACAGAGGCTCTGGAGGAGACACAGCCAGGGCCAAACTGTAGGCCCTTGAATGCCAGGATGGAGCATTTGGATTAAAAAAAAAAAATTTTTTTTTTATTCTGACAAATTCTGGTAAGCTTCTCGACAGAAGTCTAGCCTAGGCGAATTGTGGGAAATATCTCTCGACTGCAGGAAGAAAGTAGCCCGGAGGAGGAGGTTGTGGTGCTGGGTGGAGAATAAGACCAGTGCAATCCAAAATTAAAGACTTGAGATGGAAAACTTGGCCTGTTCTTCTAACAATATGTGAGTGCCTCCTATGCGCCAGGCACGGGGCCTCGTTCTAGTTATTTAGCGCAGGGTAAGACAGGCGTGGCTTTGCGAGATCAGATTCTGGCTGGAAAGCACATCACGCTCTGTCTGCAAGCCGGAGGCCAGGGAAAGCTGCTAGTGTCATCCAAACCCGAAAGCCTGAGAAACAGGGGAGCCAGTGATGTAAGTCCCAGCCTGAGTCCAAAGGCTCAAGATCCAGGAGCATCAGGATTGGAGCGCAGGAGAAGGTGGATGTCCCAGTTGAAGCAGGGCCTTCTTCCATCTGTTTGTTCTATTAGGCCCTCAACAGATTGGATGAGGCCATTTGGCATTGGTGGAGGTCCTTTTCTTTACTCAGTCTCTCTATTCAAATGCTAATTTCTTCCAGAGACACACCCCCTGCTCCCCCACCACGCATATCCAGAAATAATGTCTTAACAGCTACCTGGGCGTCCTGTACATAGTCCAGTCAAGTTGACATTCAAAATTCTCCACCACATCCTGTTACTCTGCATTATTTACTCCAGAAGGTTTGGTGATTGGTCTCCTGATCTCAAACTTTCTTCCTGAGAAGGGAGTGACAGGTTTTACTCAACTGCACTTTGATCGATGGTAGGAGCAGCTGCAATAACACCCTAAGCATTTACTGAGTGTTTTTTAAGTGCTAGGTAGGCACTATGCTATGCATTTCCCATACGCTTTTCTGTTTAATCCCTGCAACAGCCAGAAGAGTTAGGATTCTATTAGCAGCCTCATATCGAGGCTGCTGGGACCCCAGCACAGTCCAGAGATGTGAGGGAGCTTGTCTCAATCCTCGAAGCTAGTAAGAAGCAGACTTGGGATTCCAATCCCAAAGGCCAGGCTCAAACCCACACACACAGTCTCACCAGGACACAGCTCTTCGCCTGTCCCCGCAATCAGCCGCCCCCTGGGTCTGCTTTGTGACGTTAAATAGGCCGGCGGGGGATCTGATTCCACAGGGGTACCGCACTCTGATTGTTTCTCGTTAGCAGTTGTCTTCTCTCTCTCTGTGGGCACTTGGTTACATAATACCTGAAAATATCAAATTAGCTTTTCCTTTACAGGAAATTATGTTCCATTAGGGCCACTGACATAGCTATTTTGAGACCTCCAGGAGAGTTGTGTGCTTTTTGGACATGTCTGACAAATCCAATTGCTCTCCAGCAAGGGGGTCTCTGAGGGCCTTGTGGTGGGTGGAGTAATTAGGCATTAAGTGGCTTTAATAATAGAAATCGGAGGCCCAGACAAGAGGGTTCCACTGGTGATCATCAGAGCTGCTTTGGATCCAACTTCCAGCAGAGGAAAGGAGGGGGGCAGAGGTGTGAGGTGATCTGCAATATTATCCTTTGATTTCACCTCCCATATCTTCACTCAGCACTGCGGGGAGATGGCTCTTGGAAGGAAACACAGCCAAGGAGCCTACTCTCCTCCACGCCCTTCCTCTAGGGGGTGCTGTGCTCAATTGCCCTGGGACATTGTTCTGCTTGAGTTTTGCCCCTGCTCAAATACCTTCCCAAATGCAGGGCCAAATCCACCCTGGCTTGACATCAAACTCCTGCAAAATCCATGTATTTTTCAGAATGCTTCTTTACATGAAGCTGGTGGCCCTTGGGATTTCCCATTCCTCCCCAGGGTCTGCCCCATAATTTGCCAGCCCCTGGGTCTGGCCAGTTATGTGCCTCCTATCTCCACATTTCCAAATCCTACCTAGACTTCAAGCCTTAGCTTCAGGACCACCTCTTCCAGGAAACTTTCTTGAAATTCCCCTTCCAAAAACACCTCTCTCTCCCCTTTGCATGCCCATAATACTGCTCCATAGCACTTCATTTCCTCTCGCCTTATATTATAATGGTTTTATACAAATCTCATCTCTCTTGTTATATGGTACATTCTCCAAATGGAAGGATTATGTTTAACCCCTCTGTCCAGTTTTCCTGGCTCCTCTTGCAAAGCCTTGTGTGCAGTAGGTGTTTAATAAGTACATGCTGTATGTATCTGCTACTGTGGTGATAGACACCGTAGCGAGCGACTGATGCCCTGTGGCCGTATGCTCCTTCATTCATTCTCCTTCTAGCAATACTTCCAACTCCCCTGTGCCCTTCCTGCGCTCTTATGCATGATATCTCTTGTCTCAGTATGGTGTTGATGCAGGTCAGGGAGTGGGGCATCGGATGTTGGAGCCCAGGACACGGACATTCATACCTTGGGCAGGAATCTTAAGACACAGATCCATAAGCAGAAGGAAGGTGCATCGCAGTCTTCAGATGGTTTTAGTATTTGGTATGAGAAAAGGGGCACTAACATTTCATGATGACCTGGGTCTTACCTGTCTCATTTCTTAAGGCACTCATCCACCTTCCCAGCCTTATCTCCCACCATCCTCACCCTTCTCTGTGATGCAGGTGCACCAAACCATGTGTCAGTCTTGCAACACATAGCAGGAGGGTTAGGGATGCCATTCTCTGGTTGCCAGCCCCCTTCAAGATGGACTCAATTAAAGAAAACACAAAGATTCAGCTAAGAAATAAACCAATATCAGATCCAGCTCCACTTGGATCTCCTTTCCTGAACCTTGATTGTGGAACTCATCCACCCTGGGACAGATGGACAAGCTGATATGTGCAGCAAACAGAGGCTTGTTTGAATCTGCAGGAGGAAGCCCCTGTGCCCAGCACCCACCACTCCTGCACAGAGGCTGGTGAAGGGATCCCCAAGAGAGAAATCTTTCCTCATACCTGGAAGATACCATTCTGTCTCTGATAGTCCCATGTGGTATAAGCCCTTTGGATGACAGGGTGAATTACCCTCACCAATGAAATTCATTACTCCTTTCAAGGGAACAGAGGAGGGTGGGAGTGGACAGAGGAACCCAAGGGGTCCTCAGTTCTAGAAATCTCTGTTTCTCCATAAATATGCCACAGCAGAGATCCAAGTGATTTTTCCCCCTGACATATATCGTGTATCTACCTGTCATCATGCCTTTGCCCAGGCTGATTCCTTTTTCCAGAGTGTCCCTTCCTCCTATCTGCAGTGACAAGGTCACACTCAAATGCTGCCTCTTTCTGGAAGTCTTCCCAGATCTGTTTCCATTCTTCCCAGGGGGTATTCAATGACCTCTTCTGGGCTCCCCACACCACAGCACTTAGCGCATCCTGCCTATGTTAGGAAGACACACGATGTGTCTCTCTTCCTCCTCCCCATTCCTTCCCAGCCCCCTGCATAGGAATCTCCACAAAGGACCAGCCCTGTGACTCCGGCACCCACCTTAGAGCCTGGCACAGGGTTGGTGCTCATGAATGCTGATCGAACCTGCTCTGAGAATCAGCCATCAGGTGGTGCAGGGTCAGGTGCTGTGATGTCTAACCTCGGGCCAAACACGTTCCTCTCCCGCTGATGAGAACAGGTTCTTTGTTGTTTTAGTTCTCACATTGGGACCCTGGACCTTGTGATGCTGGAGAAACTGCCAGACCAACATGTGAAGACCTATCCCACAGCGGCCTGACCAGCGGCTCCCCTGGCTTTGCTCGGCATGGACGCTCCTCCAGTGACACCCTGTTCTTGCCTTCCCACAGGTCAGAGAGTGGCCCCGTGTCCTCCAGGGAGCACGTCTGTGGCCGCAGCCCCCCAGTGTCAGCTTTCCCTCCAATACCACATGCAGAGAAATAACCTAAAACAAACAAACGCAAGCAACAGAAACAGAATCATAAATACAGAGAATACATTGGTGGTTGCCAGTATTGGCGGGGGTTGGGCGGATGGGCACAATAAGGTGGGAGGGATTCAGAGGTACAGATTTCCAGTTACAAAATAAACAAGTCACAGGGATGAAAAAAGACAGCATGGGGAATACAGTCAATAATATTGTAATAACGTTGTACGGTGACAGATGGTGACCACACTTAACCGTGGTGAGCAGAGCTGAATGTATAGAACTCTTGAGTCCCCGTGTAGTACACCTGAAGCTGAAATAACATTGTATGTCAACTACACTTCAGTGAAAAGAAAATGAAGAAGGGAAGAATGTTTATCCAGTGGTTGGGAACACGAAGATTATATTAAATGATTTATGAGAAATGCTTAGCTCAGCTCATAGTCACTAGACACTCAGTAAGTGGTCACCACTAGTACTCTCATTATCATCAGAGAGGGGAATGATGTACTCAAGGTCACACAGCTGGTTAATGACAGGGCTGGACTTGGAATTCGAATCTGGAATTTTAGGCTTTGGGTCCCCTGCCCCTTTCCTCTTTTGCCCTGGATCTGCATGTACCACCTTCCAGACCCCTGTTTGGTCTTGGCCAGATTCATTCTGCCACTCAGCAAAAGCAAAACAAAACAAAAAAACAAGAAACAAAAGAGAAACAATAACACAAAAAGCCCAACTCTTCCACCACGATGCAGGGAAAAAATTACCCTTAATTACTGGGGCTTCTCCACAATTATAGGACGTGCATTTGAACTCTGAAGGGTCCTCTCCTGAGGATAACCTTTATTTGCCTGATTGCGTCTGTTCAGTTAATTCTGGCTAATTACTATTTTCTTCCTATTAGATTCTAATTATATACAGTATTTTCATTATAAAGCGTAATGTTTCCCAGAGAACCATGTCAATTATGCAGGCAATATTACCGGAGGTCTGGTTTACCTCATTAAGCCCAAGCGATGAAGCCATGCATCTGATTAAACCCACACTTTGAGGGGTGGACTAACTATATGTGGGTACCAGTGACTCTCACCTAGAACTTGCTAGGTGTGGGAGAGGACTGGAGACATCTGGAAAAGCCCTTTGAAGGAGATGGGGGCCCATTTGGAAGTCTCAGCTTTTCTTCAGGAAACACAGCCCCGATCCACAGGGGGTCTTGGTGTCTCTGGATTTACGTTCTCAGTTTTGCCTACTTCTGAGCATCGTATGATTTTAACGTGTTGAGGCATGGTTATAATGCGGTAGAAAAACAAGTCTTACTCTTGATTCAGATGCTTCTGGTAGGCCATCCAGCATCGCCACCTTCATCCCTCAAGTCTTTCTGAGCTCCTTGACACCCTGGCATCTTTTGGAGCTCCTGATGTATCCATCCCACTGCTGTCTGTATCTCTACTCGGATGTCTAGTGGACATCTTACCCTTAGCATGTCCAATGAGGAATTCTTGATTTCTGCCCTCCCTGGACCCTGAAATTAATCTTCTTATATTATCCTCATCTCAGTAAGTGTCGTGACCAGATGCTCACACCAAGTGCCAGGAGATCATACTGATTTCCTTACTTCCTTCACTCTAATTTCCACTCCGTGGGCATGTCTTGTGAACTCTAGGTCCCAACTCTATCCTGGATTCATCCCTTTCTCATCTCCGTGGCCAACCCCCCATTATGTAAACGCCTCCTCAGTGGTATTCTTGGTTCATTCCCCTCCTGACACCTGCATCCTTTTTTCTAACAGTAAATCAAGGTGATTTACAAAACAAAACAAATCAGACCATGTTACTCTCTGCTTAAAATTCTTAGATATATTGTTTTCTTTTTTTTACTTAAATCCAAACCTCTTACCATGTGTATAAGACAGTCTATGATTACTTCCTTGCCTACTTATTCAGCAAGTGTTTATTGAGGGGCTATTATGTACCGGGTACTGTTGTAGAACAACTGCTTCTTGTTTGATTGAGCATAAAGTGAACAAAGACCACCCTCATGAGGGTCACTTGTTTCTATCATGTTGATAGTATGTAATGTTTCTATGTGTGTCTTGTCCAGCTGCATTCATTGTCTAAGAGGTCTGGGTCTGTATCTGTCGGCCACGTTCCTGACCCAACCACCCCTGGACTCAGAAGCATCCCAAGAACTATGAGCTAATTTGCTATGATCTGACAGTTGGACAGGAGTCGGAAAACAAAGTTGATTAAAAAAACACATTTTTATTGGATTCTAAAGGAATTAATAAAATCCTCCCTTTGGGGATTCATAAAACAGGATTTTTTAATATTAGCCTTATTTTTTTCTACTGTATAAAAGTATTTTAATCAACATTTTAGGATTTAGAGAATGGACTCAAGCTATGTTCTCTTCTTGGGGGGTGAGGGTTTCAGTGGCTCATTTGCCGATGAGTCACATTTTTTATATTGGCTGCCCTGTCTGAAAAATGTTGTCACTATGGTTTCTCTGGTAAAAGATCCATTAAAAACTGTGAAGTTCCAGCAAAAAGGGAAGCCATCTTTCTTGGGCATTTTTCCAACTGGGGGTTAATTTTTTTGTCTCAACCATGGGCCGTGTTAGGGTTGCTTTGTTTAGAGAGGTTCTGTACATTATATAAAGCCCTCCGTGCATTAGTTATATAATGAGATGTGGTTCAATTTCCAGATCTTCCATTTATTTTCTGTGTGTGACCTTGAGGACATGTACTTAACCTTGTGCTAGATTTTCCACATGTGTTAAATGGGAATAACAGTTCCTACTTCCTAGGGTTGTTTTATTAAGCAAAAAAATCCACTTATAATTGTGCCTGGCATATTTGTGCTGCTTAAATGCTGGCTGTTATGCTCTGGTCTAAACTTATAATGGTCTCACTCCAAACCCCGCTTTTGTCATCAATAAATACTACCAGCAGCCCCGTGTCTTTCATTGGGTGCTCTCTCTAACCCAATTTTTAACCCTAATACAATTCAAGACATGTAATATGCACATCATTATCTCACTTTACAGGTAACACTGAGGTTCCCTAAGGTCACTTGTGCAAAGTCAAGAGGCAAGTAATTGGCAGATCTGGAAGCCACACACGTTTACCTGTCCCCAAAGACCGTGCTCTTGAAAGTAATTAAAACGTTTTGTAACCTACAAAATGTAATACACTTTCTACATAGAAGATGTTATGGACTAACATATAGACTGTATCACTCACCACCCCTCAAATATGTGTGTTGAATTCCTAACCCCCAAAGTGGCTTTATTTGGAGCTGGGACCCTTGAGGAGGTGATCAAGTCACAATGAAGCCATTAGGTTGGGCCCTAATGCAATCTGACTGGCGTCCTTAGAAGAAGAGGCAAAAGTAATAGGGATGTTCACAGAGAGACAAAGTCATGTGAGGACACAGTGAGGAGGTGGCCATCCACAAGCCAAGGAGAGAGAACTCAGGAGAGACCTGCTGACACCTTAGTCTTGAACTTCTAGCCTTCAGAAATGTGGGAAAATAAGTTTCTGTTGTAAAAGCCAACCTGGCATTTTGTGATGGCAGCCACAGCCAACTGATGCAAAAGGGAGCATCATTAGTGGGAAAAATACAGAAAGAGGTAGCAGGTGACTTGATCGTAGTTATCAGGGTGTATATAGTGTTCAGTTCACAACAGGAACCTAGAAACGCAAGGGCCAGTGTGTAGAAAAGCGCCCTCGTTTTTAGGAGTGAGGAGGGCTCACCAGTATGGACCGCATGGTGTCCTGGTGCCCCCATCCTTCCTCTTAACACCTGGCGTGGCCGCGGCTGGCCTCTCGCATGGGACTGGATGCTCTATGAAGACTGGAATAATGTATGTCTTCGTATTTAGCGGACACAGCACAGGATAGCTTCTGGATAATTATGTATTGGCTGCATGTCTATAGGGCAGCGGGCTCCACGGGGCACCTTCCAGTTCTACAGACCTCTTCTCTAAGGACCTGTCCCTAGCTGGGCAAGATGCCCAGGTGCAAGGACCTGCTGGGCCCCTGGCAGAGCACCTGGGGTTGCCGAGTCTGGACAGGCAGTTTGTTTACGTGAGCAGTAGGGAGCATCGCTGGGATTCCGGAAGATGCAGGTGGGCTGTCAGCGTTGTGCTTCTTTCTTCGTTATCTTGGTGAGATCTCGAGTCCAGGGCAGGCCTGGAAGGCGCTGCCAGCTACAGCTGGAGTCTGAGAGAGGGGCCTCACCCTACCCTTCCTGTGGAAGGGCTCGATGTGGGTTCACACAGCACGGATGCTGAACCAGGGTGCAGCTCTCACCCTGCTCATGCTCCTCCTCAGATCCGGGTGAAAGATAGAACTAACTCATTATGGGGGGTGGGGGAATTAAAGAGGAAAGGTTCAAACGCTTTTTCCCTTAAAAGTATTGAGTGAGATCAAGGTTATTGCTCTAATCTCGCCCTCACTGAATTCCAGTTGCTTCCTTGGACGAGATGATTCTCCAGGATTATAGCTATCTCTAGAACTGTGCCCCACAAAAGAAGAGGCAGAAGAAGGATTGAGGACCACTGAACTAATGGAAAAGTCCATGGGGAATTATTTCATGGGATCTGTGAAGGTTTCTTTGTCCCAAATTATTC
Source organism: Hyaena hyaena (assembly GCF_003009895.1). Taxonomy (NCBI): domain Eukaryota; kingdom Metazoa; phylum Chordata; class Mammalia; order Carnivora; family Hyaenidae; genus Hyaena; species Hyaena hyaena. The sequence goes on from NW_024080722.1 coordinate 2,111,277, forward strand.
CCTCCTGAAGGCCTGAAAGTCTTCTCTTTGAGCTGTTAGGCTCTCAGAAATTCCTCATGACTAAGAAGCATTCTGACAGGTGAGTTCCAGTTGGTGGCCTTGATGATGTGGGTCTAGCACCCAGCATGGCCATTTTGCAGGTGTATGTCCTCGGGCTAGTCCCTGATTCTGCCTGGACTTCAGTTTCTTCATTGGTGAAATGAAGACGTTGGTCTAGAACCGTGACATTCTCTGCCTCTATGAATATAGACCAAAGACATCTGGATGCCCCTTGTGCCAAGCTTTGAGCATCTCGCAAAACCAAGGCATTCTTCCCAGGGTGGCTGAGGTGGGAAGAGCGGCTGGGGTATCTGCATGGCCTACATGGTAAAGCAGGTGTTTGGGGCAGGTGAGAGCATGTCGCACCATGGTCACCCCATGCTATGTGTGACCAGCATCTGGATCGGCTCTGGACAGGTGGGTTCTGGTGTGGCTTCACACTTAAGAACCAGAGTTGTTCGTGAGATTGATTTATAGCCCACTAGAATGTGGGCTATAATGATGTTCACCTCTAGGCCCTTAAAACCTTGTATAATCCCCCAAGCTCCCCTCTCTACTCCCCTCTCCACCCCTCCCCAGCCCAGCCCTCTCCTTGTCCCTTCCCTCCACCCCTTCCCCACACTTTCTTCACACCCATCAACCAAAAAGATGCAAAGGATTCCCCTGAAGCTTTCATGGCCCCGGGGAATGGGCAAACCAGAAGATTAAAAAGTCCGAGTCTGTGAATGATTTTTTGAGCAGACTGAATCCTACCAAGACCTTCTCTCCCATCAAATTAAGTCATTGTTATTCTGGGACTGTCATAGCAGTTAGCATTAGTATATTGACTAATATACTAGAGTACTGTGTTTTGGTAACCCCTGAAAAGAGGTCTTGTCTTCCCCTGCATCACATGACAACATGTGGTGTGACTTAGTTTAGGCTCAGCATTCGTGGGAGAACCAACACAGGCTGGATGGCTTTGGCTTGGAGCAGGTATTCTGGGAGGTCTTCTCAGAGGCCACGGTGCTGTGCTTGAAACCAAAAGGAAGGGGCAGCTGGGGGGCTCAGTTGTTTGGGCATCTGACTCTTGGTTTTGGTTCAAGTCGTGATCTCATGGTTTGTGGGTTCAAGCCCCGCATTGGGCTCTGTGCTGACAGCACAAAGCCTGCTCAGGATTCTTTCTCTCCCCCTCTCTCTGTCCCTGCTCTGTGTGCTCTCTTTGTCTCCCTCAAAAATAAATAAATAAACTTAAAAAAAAAAAAAAAAGAAAAGGACTTAGGGTTGCACAGACTTGGGATAGAATCCTAATGCTTCCAAAGGGGAGTTTTGTAATTTCAAGGAAGTAGCTTACCTCTACTCTTTGCCTAAATTAAAGCTGCTTGTCATTCTGGTTTCTGGAAATGTCCCTCCCACAGAGTCCTTTTCAGTCTCCCAGCCTGGGAAAGCTCTGTAAAAGTTCTGTGCTTCTCCTTATTAACCTTCATTACATTTGTGATACTGTGTTCTAAAGCAGTGCTGATGGAGACAGCCTGTCACGTTGGTATCGTGTCTTCATAAGCTGCAAGAGAGCAGGGGCTGAATTGGTTGATTTCAGCCGGATTATTTCTCAGCTCCCAGAAGAGTGCCTGGAACACTGTAGATAGGAACTAAATAACTGTTGACTGAATGAATAGGTGACTGTGTAAATGAGCATGAACTCTTTGAGCCTTAGTATTATCATCTGTAGACTGGGTGTAACACTAGCTATATCCTGGGGTTTGGGTAAAGCTTAACTGAGATCATACATACAAGGCCTAACCGAGGATAGTACCAGGCATATGATATCCCTGTGGTATTTTTCTCCCTCTGCCTCGATGGATAAGGGGTTTGTCAGGCTGAGAAGAAGGGGGGAAAGCTCTTTTAGTCGAGGGACCAGCATCGTGCCAAGGCAGAGAGGGGCATGTTGTGTGTGGAGGTTGATTAGGGAGACAAGCACTACATTGTGAGCGTTTTGTGCCTTTGGTGCCAGAGAAATAGAACTACGTAAAATCTTGGTCTGCAAGTAACTTGTTCTGTCTGTGAGTGCCCCACAAGATGAACAAGCGCTTCTAGTGAATTTTACCCTGATAATTGAGCAATATCTTGCAATGCGAGTAGTATTGCCACGAGCAGCCGCACATCCCATGATCACAACCGAGCCAATGGCTTTTGAAATTCGCTCTGATACAAGCGTGCTTTGGACTACAAGCGTGTTTCCGGAATGAACTATGCTCGCCAACCAAGGTCTTACTGTATGTCATGACTGTGCCTTAAAGCCATCAAGAAGCGATGAGATCAGGGCGCCTGGGTGGCTTAGTCGGTTAAGCGTCCGACTTTCGCTTAGGATATGATCTAGCGGTTAGTGGGTTCGAGCCCCGCGTCGGGCTCTGTGCTGACTGCTGGCTCAGAGCCTGGAGCCTGTTTCAGAGTCTGTGACTCCTTCTCTCTCTGACCCTCTCCTGCTCACACTGTCTCTCTCTCTCTCTCTCTCTCTCTCTCTCTCNTCTCTCTCTCTCTCTCCTAGAAATAAAATAAAACATTAAAAAAAAAATTAAAAAAAAAAAAAGAAGCGATGAGATCGTCATCATATAGTAGACCAAAGACAAGAGATGCCCACATTAATATGAATCTGTGTGATGAAGACCTGCGATGGCAGGAAAGGTGGTTCTTAAGCAGAAGAAAGGCATCCCAGGTGGGAGTTACAGCATGGGCAGGTGGATGGGGGTTGGGAGACGAGAGGAAACAGCAGTTCTGCGGCAGTGGCATTTGTGTTGGGGTCGGGCGGAGACTAGACAGCATGGAGTCAGATCGCTGGGGATCTCAGAGGCCAGGTTCAAATGCTTAGTCTTCATCTAGATGCACTGCACAGAGGAGAAAGCTGCAGAGAGCCCAAGCTTTATGAGTACCTGATGATCATCTCTTTTTTCGCCCGAAGGTCTTCAGGAGGCAGGGGGCTGGATCACACGACCTCTGGAAGTTTTTCCAACCACAGGGCTCTGCAGTGGTCAGAAGACAGATAGAGGGTAACAAAAACCAGGGACCTTGGCCTGGATTCCTCTCCGTCATAAAGCTCCTCCACTGCCAGGCATCATCTCTCTGTCCACAGATTAATCTTCCCTGGCTTCCTACAGGGACAGGGGGACCTACTGACCTCAACCAGTTCTCTGGGCTGCCAGTGAGAAATGGGGTTCTCAGACCAGCAAAGGCCTAGGTGTGGACTGAGGGCAGTGGAGCCAGAGGCACAAGCCCCCACGGGAGAGCGAAGGAAGCACGTAGACGACCTTGTTCTAGAAGGATGCCGCCCCAGGACTGTCCCAAGGGTCCAAACCAGGTCAGGAAGTAGGCCTTGTCCTTTTGCAGAAAACTCTTTGACCTAAGTTTGGCAAATGTCCAAGGAGATTTCAGCCTTATCAGATAATTTGCCACTGTGATCGGGACCTGGGCTAAGAGTGATTTTTATGTAATTCTTTTATCGGGGTGTTTCTTTCTCACCATTGGTGGCTCAGATGTGAGGTCTTGGGGCTGGGTAAGAAGAATAGGAGCTTTAGACAGGAAATCTTGTGCTCTGGCTTCAGCATGGTGCTCTCTGTGCCTCAGTTTCTTCATGTGTAAAATGGGAGTGAGAACTATGCCTACCTAGGATGGTTATGACGAGTGCCAGAGCTCTTAGAATCCTACCAGGAGCACTGTAAATACAGAAGAAATGTTCATTCTTATTATTGATTTAGTTGTTTATCAGAAAAGAGGGATAAAAGGGGCACCTGGATGACTCAGTTGGTTAGGCATCTGACTTGGGCTCCAGTCAGGATCTCCCGTCTCGTGGGTTTGAGCCCTGTGTCGGGCTCTGTGCTGACAGCTTGGAGCCCGGAGTCTGCTTCAGATTCTGTGTCTCCCTCTTTCTCTGCCCCTCCTGCGCTTGCTCTCTGTCTCTCTCTCTCTCTCTCAAAAATAAATAAACATTAAAAGAAAGAAAGAAAATGCAGATAAAAATAACTATCACTCAAGGTTGTTGTGAGAGTCACATGCATTCCTTCATTTGTTCAACACATGGATGCTGAGCACCCATTAGGCACCAGGCAGTGTACCAGGCTCAGGGGTGATGGGCTGAAAACAACATGATACGATCCCCTGCCCCCTGGAGCTGACAGGCTGCAGGGTGGGAACTGATACTAAACATGCAGACACACATGTGTAAATGTACAGGTTTGCAATCGTGCTGTGAGGGGCAAGGGCAGTGGCTATAGAGAGAATAATGAGGGGGCCGCCTGGGGCGCCGTGGTCACGGAAGGCTGCCCCGAGGAGGCAACTTCTGAACCTGGATATGGAGGATGAGCAAGCATTCCAGGTACTTCTGGAAACTCACCTGCAGGGTCCTCAGCAGGGAGACGGGGTATGGCATGTGGGAGGCTGTGAATGAGGTGGTAGTCTTTACAGGGATCGACGGGACAGTGGCTGAATTTTATCCTGAGTACAAGCTGCAACCGCAACGGAGGTAAACGCTTTTGGAAAGTGTGAACCACACACCTGTCACTTCCTGTATTTTCAGGCATAAGATAATGGACGTGGAATAACAGAATGGAGGCCAGTGGAGGAGTGACTTTCAGCCCCATTATTCAGAGTCTGTGTGTGTGTGTGTGTGTGTGTGTGTGTGTGTGTGTGTGTGACTAATTCCCCAAGTGGTGTTTGGAGACCTGCCATTGAATCTCTTTTTCTGATGTGCATTAGCCACTTTGAACCCCAGTTTCCTCCTCAGTAATAATGGGCCTGAGTCCTCCTCTTTGCTAATGGGATTGTTCTCAGAAGGTTGTTTTGAGGAAAGCGCCGGTAAATATTGGTTCACTTTCCTCTTCTTTCCTCTGTGGCTTAAGCTTCACCGTCTGGTGCGTCTGATGACAGTCTGCATTTGAGAGAAGGCATTAAACATTCATGGCTGGGTTTTCATCAATATGTGTCCTGCCCACCACACAATCTTGGAGGACCTGTGGAGTCTGACCACTCTCAAAATTGCCCCTTTTCTTAAAGGGGCCGCTCGGACCTCTCCTACCTGGTCCTAACTCCATCTGATTCGTATACCATTGCTGTGGAAGGAAGTCCTTTTAATTCTGACCAAGCAAGTGAAAGGGAAAATGAGGAGGAATCTATCAGAACGACTCATGAAAAATATGTATGTTCTTTAAAGGAAGACGGCATACAAATGGGATATATATTTTTTTCCAAAAGGGAGGGGAAAAAATCGCAGGCTTTTAAACAGAAGACTTTAAGCAGGGAGTGAGAGAGGAAAAATATGTCTCTTAAATGCATTCAGCGCCATTGCCACGGGCTGCCGAGCTAGGATTGTTTATTAGAAGATAAGATAGTGAAAAATGTATTTTGCAGAAAGAAAATAGTAAAGTCAGGTCTGAGGCAGATAAGAAGCCAAATTTCTATTTTATGCTCAATTGAGTGACTCAGTTACATTATCTGGGAAGCAGGGGTGAAATAACACCCTTCAGAAATGAGGCCTGGGGTGCTCTGGGTCCCCTTCCAGCCTTTCCCGAGCTGAGCCCAGCTGGGCTGGGAGGCCGCCTCCTCAGAACAGCGTGTTTGCAGGCTAGGGGATGGAGTGGGGGTGGGGAGGAAGGTTCCAGTCTTTTCTCTCCAGCTCCTTCTTTTCTCCATCTTGTTAGAGAAATGCTTTGGTTCAGCTTGATGCATCCCCTCCCGCTGCTGGAAGTGGGAAAATAAAAACATACATGCATACACGATGAAGCTTTGCAAAGGCCAGCAGATATTAGAGGTGGGAGAGTCGACATCATAGACCAGCTGGTTGAGGGACTACAGACTCCGGGCCTGTGGTCAGTACTTTACCAGACCAGCACGAATGAGTCATTTGAATGCTTTGTAAGCAGGGCATTGTGCTCCAGTTTGCCGAAGATCTCTGCTCCTCTCTTGTTTATTTTCACCTGGCCACGTTACACATTTCTGTTATGTGCTTGGTCCCTGGAGAAATAGAAGGCGAGGACCCCAGATTGTAGTCTGGAATCCTCAGTGCGAAGATGGGGGCACTTGCATTAGAGACGTCAAGAGTCTCACCTAGGGTCACACAGCTAGCGAGTTGTGTCTCAGTACAAACAGAACCCAGAATTCTGAGCTCTGTTCCTGGTCATCCCTGTCTTTTCCTATTGTTTCACCTCTGGGTCTTTTCTCACTGAGGAATTCTTAATTTATTAGTCCGTTGGAGGTTAGAGGGATTTGGAAAATGAAGACTGATTTAATTCAACAAATATTTGTCATTTAACAGTCACAGTGAATTTATTTATTCAATGAATATAAGTTTAACAACTCCCCCACTTGTACAACAGTTCAGAGAATGGCCCTCCAAAGAGGTCCCAGGCCAAATATCCAAGACCCGTAAATAATTCTGAAGAGGTGATTACATTAAGGACCTTGAATTGGGGGAGATGATTCTGGATTATCTGGTAAATTCAACCTAATCACATGTGCCCTCAGCAGTGAGGAAACTTAAGGTCAGAGAAAGAGAGAGGGGGTAAGGGAAGGAGGGAGAAGGAGATATGAAAGAGAGAGAGAGATGTGGTGGTGAAGAAGTATCAGAAAGCTGGTTTTGAAGAGGAAGGAGAAGAGCTATGAGTCAAGGGATGTAGTGTCTAGAAGCTGGGGAAGGCACGGACGTGGTTTTCAGACTAGAGCCTCCAGAAAGGAATGAACTCTGAGGACCACTTGAACCTGCCCATTGAGAGCCAAGTAGGACTTCTGATCTGCAGCAAGAACTGTAAGCTACTCAAAGTGTGATGCTATAAGCCACCAAGCCCGTGGTGACCTGTTCCTACAGCATTAGGACAGTGATACTACAGTGATACAGTATTAGAGTACTCCACACCTCCATTCGTTCTTTCCCTCTCTCTTTCCTTCCAAAAGATTTCTCTGAAGCCACTTGCGGTTAACTTTTAGACTCACTTGGGACTCCGCTTTGAGATCAAATCTTCTCCAATAGGAAGACATATTGGATGCCGTAAAGTCGTTGTATTCCAGAGCAGGAGGGGTGACGTCATTTTAGCCATCAAGAACAGATGTTCAGGGAGGGTGAGTTCTCCAAAGCTGCATAGCAAGTGCACATCAGGGTCAACATTAAAATCCCGGTTTTTCAACTTCTAGTCCAGGATTTTAAAGATTTTCCGTTGGTATTTGTTTTTGGATTGGTTTAAAATGCCGTCAGTCCAGAAACTGACTGACATTTGGTCTCCTGATTTGGTACGTGTATTTGGTCATCTGCTTTACCAGAAAGACATAATTCTCTTTCAGTGAGAAAAAATACGGACTTTGCTCGGTCAGTTGGATACCCCTAAGAACAAAAATGAGCTTTGACTCTTCCTTCCAACTTACACAAAAGCTACTAATTCAAGACAGATTATAGACCTCTGGGAGAAAGAAAAAAACAACAGAGCATCTACAAGAAAACACAGGAGAGGATCCTCAGAACTTTGGGGTAGGTAAAAGGTTTTTTGTCTTTATTTAAAATTTTTAAAATTTATTTTTGAGACAGAGAGAGGGACAAAACACGAGTGGGGGAAGAGCAGAGAAAGAGGGGGACCCAGGATCCGAAGCAAGATTCAGGCTCTGAGCTGTCAGCACAGAGCCCTATGCAGGGGTCGAACCCGTGGACCATGAGATCATGACCTGAGCTGAAGTCAGATGCTCAACTGACTGAACCACCCAGAGGCCCTTTTTCTATCTTATTTTTAAAATTTGTTTATTGTTGAGAAAGAGAGAGATAGGAAACCAGTAGGGGAGAGGCAGAGAAAGAGGGGGACAATGGATCTGAAGTGGGCTCTGTGGTGACAGTAGAGATCCCAATGCAGGACTCTAAGTCAAAACCCATGAGATCATGACCTGAGCTGAAGTTGGAAGCTAAACTTCAGCCACCTTAGGTAAAGGATTCTTAAACAGGACGTAAACATCACTACCCATAAAAAAATGATAAATTGACTGTCATTAAAATGCAGAACATTTGTTTATTGGAAGACACTGATAAGTGAATACAAAGAAAGTCCAGACTGGGAGTAGATATTTGTAATACTCGCATCTGACAAAGGGTCTGTAATAGGGATATATAAACAACTATTAATCAAGGAAAAACTAACACTCATGAAGATTTGAAAAGGCAAGAGATTTGCACACAAATGAAGATCTCACAATGGCCCATAAGCATCTCAAAACTCCTTATCAGCCACCAAGGAAATAGCAGTTAAACTACCCCTCACCCACCAACAAGACTACAATTAAAAGGACCACAGGTTCCAAGAGCTGTCAAGGATATGGAACAACTGGCTGTCACATGTTGCTGTCCTAAGTGTCCCCATTGTTACATCTTTTGACAGCAAGAGCCATGTTTGGTTCATCTTCAGATACTTCCCACCCCTCACTGCCTTGTGCCACAATAAGTGCTTTGGACCGCAAGGTACTTTCCAGATGCAAAACTACCAGCACAGCAAGGGGTAGTGACCTGGAGGGAGAGGCGTAGAGAAGGCCCGAATAACCCCCCTCGATGGGAATACAGGGAGGTGGGCGGGCGGATCGGGGCACCCAGCGCCTGCCTTTCCCCAGGTGAGCCGCCCTCCTGCCGCGTGGGCTTCTGTGACCTCAGGGAATAGCTTGGCATCCTCGACTCCTCTGGCCTCTGCACTTGGAACAATGCTGGGTAGTGTCCCAGTTCTGCCATTTACTAGCTGTGTGACCCAGAAGCAAATGGCTCAACCTCTCTGGGTTTTGGTTTCCTTATTTACAAAACAGAGATAGTAACGGTATCTCAGCTGTAGGATTGCGGTGAAGATGTGTGAGGCGCTAAAAGCAAATCAATGGGCCCATAGTAGGTGCTGTCATGAGGCCACACTTTTTCTCTCTGGGCGTCAGGAAGTTCTCTAAAGAGTCCTGTATGTGTGGCATGCCAATAACCCATTTCAGGACATTTCTGAATTTCTCTTTGTACCTTCTGGAAATCTCTTTTGTTTACATTCAAACCTGGCCTTCAATTAAAGCAGCATTGTCCAAGACCTCCACGCCTTGTGGCTGGTGGATTTCGAGGCCCTCCTCTGGGGTAAGGTGTGGCTTCAGGTGCCCCTTGGAGGGGCCAAAGCAGGTGCCTGTCACTGCCCCAGCTCCCGCTGCACTCAGGTCTTGGGAGACGGTGCTTAAGAAGGAAGTCGCAGAGAAGATGGCGGAGAAGTAAGGAGATCCGTACTTGCACTCGCGCCCATACATCACACAGAAAAGATCTGAAGCCATTGGAAACCTTACAAAACCTGAGAGATTGGGAGAAAAAGGACGCAGAATCCACTGAGAGAGACTTCTAATGGGACTCGGGCTCAGAGCACCCGGCAGGCAAGCCCCCGCCCATGCGCACCAGCCCGACCCAGGGAAGGAAGCAGCGATTCTGACTCCACCCCCAGAGCGCGGCAGGGGGCCTGGAATTGCCCCAAGGGGGTGGCCTGGGAAGCTGTGTCTAAGGCAACTTCAGCGGGGCGCGCGGACTGGGATTTGGAGATTGGAACTGGCCTGGGTTGAAGAGTGAAACCAACTTCGGCTGCGTCCCCGGCACGGGGAGTTTACACGCCCAAAGGAGCGAGGTGCAGCGCTTGCTTCAAGAAGGGACTGGAGCACCGTCACTCTCCTCCCCACAACCGCCACGGCAGAGGCCCCGCCTGAGGCATTGGATCACGCCACGCCCATCCCTGCCTGAGAGGTGCCCTCCTCCCTTTTTTTTTCCTTTTTCTTTTTCCTTTTTTTTCTCCTTTTTTTGTTTTTTTTCCTTTTTTTCTTTTTCTTTCTTTTTTTTTCCCTTTCTTTTTTTCTTCTTCTTT